>NC_057835.1:80772500-81082500 GCF_910594005.1 Cervus elaphus
AGGCCCAGGTCTTTAATAATTCTCTACGTAAAGGAAACAGTTTGTTAGACAAGAATACAGACAATGTAGGTCTCAGCACAATATTTCTGGTGGTGATGTCTATAAAAATATTTAGCTATTGAAAGTGACTGGTGAAAAAATAACTGTTGAACAATTTCTCCAGAATTTATCTGACAGATTTTACAAGGAGGAACACGATCGACTGGGGAAACGGATGGAGCTGAGTTTATGAGTCACACCAAAGTTACCAAAGTCAGCCGGGATCAGATTAATCAGCTGCTCGGCAGAGATGAGGTCATCTACTGAGAACCGGGAACAGTTAACTCAAACAATCCGTACACGGATCACCTCAGTGTGTTCAGTACAGTAACAGAGGCGGTAAATATGGGAACAGGGAACTGACTTAATCACTCTATGAATTTTCACCTATATGTAAAACATGAAGAATTGCTTTACCACACAGATTCTTCCTAGGCTTTACAAAGGCAGTGGTCAGAGACTTCTAATTCATTGCTAAAGTGCGTTATCTCTCTCTAAGGAGGAAACAAAAATATAATGACAATGTTGTCGATTCATTTTTATCCTTAATATTCTCCCAAGGCTGAGTGCTTAACCACTGCTACGCAAAAATATGAGTATTTTTACTGCAAACACAATTGTTAGAGTGAAAATGAAGTCTGAGAATTTGAAAGAGAAAGTTGATTTTAAGTACATGCCATCAGTTGTTTAAGCCAGGATTAATGACAAAATTAAGAGTCTTGTTTTCACTAAAATATCCTTTGATAATAATATTCCTGGACAATAAAAGAGCCAGAACTCAAGTAAATTTTCAGTTCACCATACAAAAAAGTTAGTTTGATATCTCAGTAAGATAAGTAGAGAGAAATTTCCACCAAGAATAGCTTTAAGGCTTTGGACCATATCACCTTTTAGCAGCATTCTAAGTAGTTCTTTCAAGTGACTGAAGGTGTGAACCTAATTTCTCTCTGTACTTTTATGGGAGTCTGGATTAATATAAAAACGATTACCTCACTGATGAATTTAACATGTGGCTTCATCTCTTTATAAATTCATTCTAACAGTAATAAGGATAGTGCATCATAGAACTGTCAAGACAAGGTAAGAGATGATTGATTTTCCTAATGGAGAATAATAAAATATTGCTTTATATTGAAACAAATACAGTTTTGGAGTAGAACTAAGCTAATGATGCTTAGTAGGCAAGAAAGTACTTCAAATGAACAGGTGCCTGCATCGAACTTTCAGACTATACCCGCAGATGCTGCTCCACCCTTACACTGCCTTAGCCTGCAGGAGATACTCTTGACTTATGAAGCATTAGTGTAGCTGGTATAAATCTGGATTCATTAACATTCTATCTATGTTACTTCCTAGTTCTGTGGGGTTGGAAATTGTTTTTAAGTTCCCAGAATCTCAAGTTCCTTATCTTTCAAAATAGATAATAACCTCTAATTCACAGAAATATTTTAACAATGAAACATAACAGTGATAGAGACTGGGAGACAAGCACGGAGGCATTTGCCTTTTGAACGTGCCGAGTGCTGCATCTGAAGGACCTCAGACTGTCTGGGCGCACCCTGGTGAGGTGGTTAAACCACTCATGGGGATGCAGGAGGAGCTGAGCAGAGGACGCTACACGTGATAAAAGGATGCACCCGAAGAAGCTCAGTAAGCACGTAAGCAACCAAGTCAAGGGAGTCCTCCAGTGGGGACGGTGGGATTTTCAGGAGGTGATAAAGGCAGATGGAAGTACAGATGGAGTTCCCTCCAGATGAGAGACGCCCTAATCATCCTGTGAGGACTTCTGCCTTACAGCACACAGGGAGTCAGTGGGAAACAGAACAAACTGCTTTTATTACTTGTCTTTTAATTTTTCGGTCTTGCTGTGTGGCATGTGGGATCCTAGTTCCCTGACCAGGGATCAAACTGGGGTCCCCTGCATTGGAAGCACGGAGTCTTAACCACTGGACTGCAAGGGAAGTCCCCACTTTTATTTTTTTATTGAGCTACAATTAATATATAACACTAAAAGTTTAGGTGTATGATGTGTTAATTTGACACATTTACTAATGCAATATGATTGCCACCATAGCGTTAGCTAAACCTAATACCTCTATCACATCACATAATTATTGCTTTTTTTGTGTCAAGGACAATTAAGATCTCATCTCTTATCAATTTATAATACAGTATTGTTGACTAAAATCATTGTGCCGTACATTAGATCTTCAGTATTTATTTATCTACCAGTTGCAATTTTGTACCTTTAAACAACATCTACTGTGGAGAGTATATGGCTTTTAAAAAGACACTTCAGCAGCAGTCTGGAGCATGGCGTAACAGGGAAACTCAGATTGCCACAATAGCCAATAACTGAGGGAAGAAATTAAGAGAAAATTTTAAAACAGCACTTTACATAATATTAGGGTCAAAAGACAACACTTTTATAAAATATAGGAACATACAAGAAAACATGAAAAAATAGAAACTTGCAATAGCTGTAAGCAAAGAAAAATTTGGAGGCAATTCTCCAACCTTTTGGGCTTCCCTGGTAGCCCAGAATCTGCAGTGTGGGAGATCCAGGTTCAATCCTTGGGTCTCTTTTTAAAAATAAGCCAATCATTGACCTGGAGAAGTTATAATAATAATTAAGTTTAAAAATAAAAGTAAACTTGAAACAAAAGGTAAATAATAAAATGAATCCAAACATATTTTCTTTTAAAAAACAATATTGCTAATAAATTTCTAGGAAATCTAGACAAGAATAAAAGATCAAATAATAGGTAAGTAAAATTAAGCATGTAAAAGGTGGAGGGGGGTACAATAACAAGTAAAAAGACTGTTCTTTTAAGTTACCACCAGTGATTTAAATGCGAAACTGTATGCTAAGATATTTGAAAAAAAAAAATCATGAAATAGATAATTTCCTGGGAAAAAGTATAAAATTTAAAAAATTACCTAAAGAAAAATAAAAACCTAAAAAGAAAAATTGTAGTACATTTTTAGTGGATGGATATCTAAAATTCAATAAGTGAAAAGCATACAAATACCAAGCAATTAAAAGTGCAATGAAGGAAGTTTTTCTTTTTAATAGCTGCCAAAAACATAGAAAATATTGAAGAGCAATTCTGACAATATGTGGTCCCATAGGAAGTAAGCCCCCAAGCTCTTTACTGAGAATAATCGAAGATCTGAATAAATCATTCCAGAGGCACCTAGTAGGATTAAGGTAACAAGGAACGAGCTAATTTTGCCAAACCTAACAACATAGAAATATTACTGGATTATTTGAAATTCATAAATTATTGAAATGGAAATAATTGGAAACAACAGTTAATACATGTGTAGCATTTTCTATATGCCATGGCACTTTTACATAGATTAACCCATATAATCATCATATCTACCCCTTAAGTACATATTATGCTTTTCTGCATTTTATGCAGAAGGAAATAAAGCTCAGAAAAAAGAGACTGCCCAACATCACATAGCTAGTGGATCTGGGCACCAAGAATTAAATTCAGATAGCATGACTTCAAAATCCACGTTCTGACCTCTGTGAGAGTCAGACTCTCAATGTTAAATGTCCCAAAACTGGAGACTGGTCAAAAACATTGGGATAAATGTGTGCGTGTATGCTAAGTTGCTTCTGTCTGTCCGACTCTTTGTGACCCCGTGGACGGTAGCCCACCAGGCTACTCTGTGCACGGGATTCTCTAGGCAAGAATCCTAGAGTGGGTTGCCATTTCCTTCTCCGGGGGATCTTCCTGACCCAGGGATCGAACCCGAGTCTCTTGTCTCCTGCATTGGCAGGTGGGTTCTTTACCAGTAGCACCACCGGGGAAGGATAAATATATACGTCTTTGAAAAATGCAAACTGCTTATATATAATGTTAAATGAAAAAGGAATAAAGGGAACTCTGTAAGTGTAATATAATCTCAGTTGTATTGTTTTTACCCATCTGTAAGTGAATGTGTGTAGAAAGAATGGATTAAAAATTAATCAAAAGCAGCTGACCAGAAATATGCTCAATATGTTAAGTGTGGTTTAAGGTAAGATTATATATGAATTTAATTTTTTTATGAATTTGGTTTTTAAATACATTTCAAATTTTCTGAAGCAGCAGGTACTACTTCCATTAAAAAATAAATAAGGCTGATTGTTTGGTATGAATGGTGACCACAGGGAAGAATAGTTACAATTTTTCTAAAAATAATATTTTACTTAAATGAGACATTCAGACACAAAACGTTCCCTTGCTTTAACCTTTTCCAAAATATATGAAATCAACTGAGAAACAATTATAACCAAAGCTAAAATATCCTTCCTTCCCAATCCAACTCCCATCATACCCTCCCCTCCTGCTCCCAAACATATATGATAACACAGGCTAACAAAAATTTATGTTTGATAAATATATAAAATCGATATTTATAGGAATATCCCAGAAAGTCACATAGTTACCCATTTCAAATAGTATAAAAAGCTTATCTTAGCCTTTTACTACTCGGTTCATATACAAAGACCAGCACCAATCTGTCCAGTTACAGATCATGTGATTTTAGGCTTCACTGCAAGCTTTTTCCCTAGCACATATCCCTAGCGCAAGAAAAGAAAAAATAAAATAAAATAAAACAAGTCCAAAGTTTTTGGATTATCTTATACCTAAATTAAATAAGCTACCATATTTTATCTTTTTGTTCAAATAATGAAGTCTTTTTTTTATTGTTAAATATGCAACATTACTGAGATCTTTTTTTATCCAGTGAACCCTCCATAATGCTGACTGATTTTGGGTCTCTTTCAGTATCCTTCCTGCCTCAAAAATAGAGCCTCCTCAAAGAAAATGAACGTTTAACTGCATAATTCTCTGCTTGGGTATCTCTCCCCAGGTCCACTTATCCTAGCTCACAGGTCTCAAGTCAAACTGGTAACCACAAATCGTACGGCAGTAATAGAATCCTGCCATAATGCAAGTGTCAGCGCGGCCTCTATCTGCAACCACAGCCACTTTCAGCTTTCAGTTTTTATTTAAAAGGCTTAATTGGAAGTTTTTATTACTCCCAATTAGACTTTTTAATTAAAAGGAAAAGTTGAAAGAGGCTGCAGGCAAATACTGCTGAAGCCCATATCAGCATAAAATCAAAGGGAATAAAAACAAAATTACGCTACTGTAAAACAGCGGTGACGGGCCCAGCTTTCAATAATGTTTACCTCTGGTCATATTTAATGTTATGATAGCACGCTGACAGTGATGGGGTGGACATGACTGATTGGAAAAACCAGAGCGTACCTAATGTAACAATAGAATTCATCAAAATGAGACTTAAAAAACCACATTAGCATTCAAGGCGAAAATCTACCAAAATGCACGGTTGACAATTCAAGTAGTTAGCAACTCTAATTCACCAGCATGGCACTAACTCTACAGGCTAATGCAGACTCTCAAAACCTCTTTAACAAGCAGAATACTACACATAAACAGTGTGGGTAATTGTTTATGTTGTAAGATGATTAGCTTTTTAATTTCGTTAAGGATTTTTTTGTTCCATATAAAGCCTTAGCTTGTCGTTACTGCAGAGTTTTGCACTAGTGATGGTTTTTTAACTCAAAATGAAATTAGAAGTAGCGCTCACTTGTATTTTTGGCATCTTTTAAATTCCATGTCATGTTTTAGAGCAAAACAGAGCTTCTTATATAAAGGTGAGTTTATCATCAGTGGTAACAGATATATGTAGAGATATTAGATCTGTACCAGATAGAATTTCATACCTAATAAGCTAGGCTATTTATCCTGAATTTTATAAATTATATCAAGGGTCAGAAGAAGATATTGAGAATAACTCTCATATAAGCTGTGGTATCAAAGAGTTATTTCTTCATGTTAGCTTTCTAACTCAGGATTAGATCAATATTTGCCCCCAAATAACAATAAAAATTTTGGGGAAAATACATAATTATCTATGGAAGAAAGGGTAAACTATGCCATAAAGGTTGATAGAAATCTTTGTGTTAATGTCCAGTCATTTAGGGAGTTCATATTTTGGGCAGTTGAAATCTTTACAAGAAGATAGTGCACATGTAACAGAGGCTCTCTTCCTTTTTCTAGAGACAATGATCATGGAGAATCTCCTTCAGGAGGAGTGATTCACTGAATCTGCAAACTGGGGAAGGGGTACTTCGGTTGTGTCATGGATTGCAGCTTTCTTTGTTCTGCATATCCAATTTTCACAAAAAATAAACTCCTGTTTTTTCCATGCCCTGCAAACACTTTTATGACTTCTTACAGTAGCTAGAATAAAGTGAAAGTGAAGTCGCTCAGTCGTGTCCAACTCTTTGCGACCCCATGGACTGTAGCCCACTAGGCTCCTCTGTCCACGGGATTTTCCAGGCAAGAGAACTGGCGTGGGTTGCCATTTCCTCCTCTAGGGGATCTTCCTGACCCAGGGATTGAACCTGGGTCTCCTGCATTGTATGCAGACGCTTTCCTGTCTGAGCCTAGAATAAAACCCACAATTTTATGCATAGCTTATGAAAGTCCTACCTGATTTGGTTCACAATTTCAACTTCATCATGAGTCTTCTCTCTAGTTTACTCTTTTCCAATGGTAAAGATTTTCTTTTCATTCTACGGACACACCAACAAGCTCTTTCCTTCCTTGGGACATTAGCATATGTCCTTCTCTATGCCTAATACTCCAACTTCCCAAATGCTAGTTTTCCTTCGCCTCTCAATTTTCAGATAGTCTGAAAGTAAAATTTACTTCTTCAAAGAAGACCTCTCTAATCATTTAGAAAGTCAATCACAGTTAATACCATATTCTGTCAAAATTCATATATTTATATACAAACCTAGACAGCGCATTAAAACGTAGAGACATCACTTTGCCGGCAGAGGTCCATCTAGTCAAAGTTATGGCTTTTCCACTAGTCATGTATGGATGTGAGAGTTGGACCATAAAGAAGGCTGAGCACTGAAGAACTGATGCCTTTGAATTGCGGTGTTGGAGAAGATTCTCAAGAAACCCTTGGACTGCGAGCTCAAACCAGTCAATCGTAAAGAAAATCAACCCTGAATATTCATTGGAAGGACTGATGCTGAAGCTGAAAGTACAATACTTTGGCTACCTGACGTGCAGAACGGACTCATCGGAAAAGACCCTGATGCTGGGAAAGATTGACGGCAGGAGGAGAAGGGGATGACAGAGAATGAGATGGTTGGATGACATCACCGATTCAATGGACATGAGTTTGAGCAAGCTCTGGGAGTTGGTGATGGACAGGGAGGCCTGGCATGCTGCAGTTCTTGGGGTCGCAAAGAATCAGACACGACTGAGCATCTGAACTGAACTGAACTGAATATTCCATTGTGTATATGTACCAAAGCTTTCTTATCCATTTGTCTGCTGATGGGCATCTAGGTTGCTTCCATGTCCTAGCTATTGTAAATAGTGCTGTGATGAACATTGGGATACACGTGTCTCTTTCAATTCTGGTTTCCTCGGTGTGTATGCCCAGCAGTGGGATTGCTGGGCATTATGGAAGTTCTATTTCCAGTTTTTGAAGGAATCTCCACACTGTTTTCCATAGCGGCTGTACTAGTTTGCATTCCCACCAACAGTGTAAGAGGGTTCCCTTTTCTCCACACCCTCTCCAGCATTTATTGTTTGTAGACTTTTGGATAGCTGCCATCCTGACTGGCGTGTAATGGTATCTCATTGTGGTTTTGATTTGCATTTCTCTGATGATGAGTGATGTTGAACACTTTTTTAAAATTAAATTTTGTCTGATATAAGTAGAGTTACCCCTGCTCTCTTTGGTTACCATTTGAACAGAATAAACTTTTTCCCATTCTTTAACTTTGAGCCTATGTGTGTCCTTAATTATGACGTTAGTCTCTTGTAAGCAGTATATATAATTGGGTCTTTTTTAAAAACACATTCATTCACTCTGCTTTTTTGTAATTTAATCCACTTACAATTTGAGTAATTATTGATAGATAAGAACTTGCTAAGGTCACATATTAATTGTTTTTTGGCTGTTTTGTAGTTCCCTTGTTCCTTGTTTTCTCTCTTGCTGTCTCCCTTTATGAATTGATGATTTTACATAGTGGTGTGGTTTGATTCTCTCGATATCGTCATCTTTAGTGTATCTAATGTAGGTTTTGCTTTGTGGTTACCATGAAGCTTACATAAAATATCTTATAGATATAACAATTTATTTTATGCTAATAACAACAACTTGGCATACAAAAGCTATATTCTGTTCCTCCTCCCCTCCTTTATGTTTTTGATGTCACAATTCACCTCTTTTATGCTGAGCATTCATTAACAAATTATCACATTAATAGTTATTGTTATTTTTAATATTTGTATCCTTTAATTTTTTTGCTAGAGTTAAGTGGTTAACACACTGCCATATTACAACGTCAGAGAACCAACCCCTTCGCATGCATGAGAAACTGGCTCCAGAAGCCCCCTGACACACACCGCACTCAAATCCACAGACGCTGAAGTGCCTTAGAGAAGACGGCATGGTGTCTGCGCTGAACCGACACACGTCCTGCACATTTTAAATCACATCTGTGTTTGCTGTGCTGAGTCGCTCAGTCGTGTCTGACTCTTCGTGACCCCATGGACGGTAGCCCGCCAGGCTCCTCTGTCCATGGGGATTCTCCAGGCAAGAACACTGGAGTGGGTTGCCATGCCCTCCTCCAGGGGATCTTCCCAATCGAGGGATCGAACCCAGGTCTCCCGGATTGCAGGTGGATTCTTTACTATCTGAGCCATCAGGGAAGCCCATAAATCATACCTAGATTACTTATAATACCTAACACAATGTAAATGCTATGTTAATAGCTATAAATAAAATGTAAATGCGATATAAATAGTTGCTGGTTCATGGCAAATTCAACGTTTGCTTTTTGAAATTTTCTGGAATTATTTTTCAAATGTGTTTGTTCTGTATTTGCTTACATCCATGAATGTGGAATCTACAGATACAAAGGGCTAACTATACTCTCAATTTGATTATATACTTACCTTTACCAGTGTGTTGCATATTTTCATATGTTTTCATGTTACCAGTTAGCATCCTTTTATTTCAACTTGAAGAACTCCTTTCAGTATTTCTTGCACTGTAGGTCTAGTAATGATGAATTCCTCAAGTTTTGTCAAAAAAAAAAATATGTATTTTGCCTTCATTTCTGCAGGAACATGTTCCAAGATAAAATACTCTTTGTTGGCAGTTTTTGCTTCCTTTTAGCACTTTGAATATACAATCTTACTCTCTCCTGGCCTATGAGATTTCTGCTGAGAAATCCACTGATAGGCTTATTGGCATTCCAGATGGTGGCAAGCTTCTTTGCTCTTACTACTTTTATGATTATCTCTTTGCCCTTGAATTTTGAAGATTTTATTATGGAGTGACTTGGAGAAGATCTCTTTAAGTTGAATTTACTTGGGGATTTATAAGTTTCATGAAGTTAGATGTCCAAATTTATTCCAGATTTGAGAGTTCTCAGTCATTAGGTTTTAAATAGATTTTCTGTCCCTTTCTATCTCTCTTCTGTTTCTGGGATTTCAGCAATTTTAGATGACTTATCTTGACTTTATCCATAATTTATATGGGCTTTTTTCACTCTTTTCCATTCTTTTTTCTTTGTTTTCCTGTGACTCAGTAATTTCCAAAGTCCTGTCTTCTGTGCTGCAGATTCTTTCTTGAGGTTGATCCATTCTGTTACAGATGCTCTCCAGTACATCTTTTATCTCATCCATTGTGTTCTTCAGCTCCAGAATTATTATTTCTATCTCTTTGTTGGTCTTATAATTTTGTTCATATGTTGTTATCCTAATTTTGTGTAATTATCTTTCTGTGGTGTGTGTGTGTATTTCATTGAGCTTTCTTGAAGCAGTTCTATTTATTTCTTTATCAGATGAATTGCAGATATTCACATTTTTGTATTATGTTACTCAAAATTACTGTGATCCTCTTGTGGTGTCATAGTTCCTGGATCTCTCACATTTCTTGAAGCTTTGAATTGTTGTCTTCACATCTGAAGCAGCAATCACCTCTCGTCTTCACTGACTGACATTGGGAGAGAAATACCTTCTGTCAGCTCTGTTAGGGATTCTAAGGCTTTCACAGATCTTCCATGGATTCAAATACCAGGACTGACTTAATTTTCTATTGTTGTTATAATAAATTACCTTGAATGTAGTGGCTTAAAAACAACATAAATTTATTTTCTTACAGTTCTGGGAGTTAGAAGTCTGATTTGGGTCTCACTGGACTAAAACCCAGGTGTTTGCAAAGCTCTGTTCCTTTCTGTTATGGTATGAATGCTGGTGGCCTCCCAAAATTCATATGCTGAAATTCTAATGCCTGGGGTGATACAATTAATAAGTGCAACTTTGGGATCTCCTTTGGTCATGAAGCTGAAGCGCTCATGAATAGGACCAGTGCTCCTATAAAGCAGATCTCACAGAGCTCTCCATAACCTTCCACCATGTGAGAATATAACATGACGTCTGCGACCTGGAACAGGGCCCGCAAACCCATCATGCTGGCACTCTGATCTTGGATTTCCAGTCTCCAGAACTGCAAGAAATACATTTCTGTCATCTATAAGCCCTGTAGTCTGTGGTTCTGTTAGAGCAGCCTAAATGGACCAAGACACTTTCTGCAGCCTGAAGCGTTCAGGCTTTTTAGCGTTCACAGACACTAAGAAAGCAAGCAAGGGATCTGTCTGCGTGCACTTCCCAATTCCTGCAGCACGCCTGCATTCCTCGGCTCAGGGCTCCCTTCTTCCATCTTCCGAGCCACAATTTTATACTTCTCTGACCCTTCCTCATCATGACAGCTGGATCTTGAACCCCTTTAAAGATTTATGTGATGAGGATGGAGGCACCCAGATAAGCCAAGATAACCTCGCCCCTCCCATCGCAAGGTCCTTAACTTGAACCACATCTGAAAAGTGTCATTTTCCTAGAATAACACAGTTACGGGTCCCAGGGGCTAGGGTGTGGACATACTCAGGGAAGCCATTCTTCTGTCTTGCACTTCTCTTTCCGAGTCTCAATCCCCTCACCTGTATAACAGGAGAGATAATGGTTCCTACTTTACAGGATTATAAGGATAAAATGTGTTTATACACATGAAGCAGTTGGCCCAGCATCTGGCATATAATTGTGGCCTTAAAACTGTTAGCTACTCTCATAAATAATAACCTATACCTGCCCTGCCCATCCACTTTTAACAAAATCCACTTTCCACCACCACAAAATAGTCAGGGCCATTAATTTTGAACCCTTCTTTATCACAGATTATTTCTGTTTCTCAGAGAACAAAATTTTCTGTTTCCACTGGTTAATCTTAACATTTCAAAAATACTTGTCTCCTTTTCAAATAAACAGGAGAGGTAGTACCAAGAGTTATACTTGTACAAATGAAATTTTCAAACCGCCACTCACTAATGTGTCTTAGACTCCTTAAAAACTTCTCCTTTGACTCTCCATGGATACTTTTCAATCTAAATAAACCCCACACTAATATTCATCATAAAGAGTCATGTCTCTTTCCCCCAGGCCCAGAGCTGAAAGTGGTGAGGCAGCTAGCCAATCACCTAACTGTTTTCAGAGGGCCTGGTGCCACAGTGTAACCAGATTGTCAAGGTTCACCTAGAGGATTACCTGCTAAATCACAAGTTTAAAGAAAACAATTTGCAGTTACCCAAGAGGAAACAACACACTTACTTATCTCCAGACTCTTCACACAGACTGTATTAAATTTTCCATAACCAAATTTACTGCAGAACTGAGAACAAGCATGCAATATTTGTGCTGAAAGTTTTTGATATTTGAAACTGCCTTTTATAAAGAAGCTTAAAACGTAGTGCAATTCCTCATCTCTTTGGCAAGACTCATTTTTTTCCATTTTGGAAAACTTGCTTGGCCATCTAAATCCTCCAGAATACAAAGTAAAAATCAGTTCAAACCACAGGACATAAATTAAACTAGATAATGGTTTCCACTGTTAAGATTTTTAAACACTATATTTGATGTCACTGAATTGTTCAAGAATTCTTTTAGCACCAATTTTTGTACATTTTTAAACCAATAAAATGCAAATACTCAAACAAATGAAGGGAAAAAGGAACAAAAGATGACATAAAAATACTCTTTTAACAACTACTAATTATATATTAAAATATAGCAATTGATGAGCCAAATGCTAATGAACTCTTAGAAAACTGTTAAGCATTTTTCCAACACAAAGTAGTCGTTGCATTAGGTGTACAATATAGGAATTTAGAAAACATGTAGAATTCAGCCAGATAGATTTGTTGTAGTCAACATTCACAGACGCTAAAAAAGAAAGCATGTTTTGTTTGAAAAGGGCACCTCAATTCCCACCCCTGCCATCAAGTGAAAGGGAAAATATATGAGGATATCAACTGTGAAATGTCAGCATACTAAGTAGGGTATACAGCTTGTGTTTTTTGATATGAAAGGCAAAGACATCAGTGAATGTGGTTTGAAAGTCCACCTGCCACAGAGCTAGACTGTATTTTCCATGTTCTATAAAGCCGCTCAGGGTACATGCAGAATGCAGAAGCACCATCTCCAAACATCGCCCCATCACCACCCACAGCTGTTCACGGGAGTGCCGGAGAGAATGCGGTGTGCTACAGAAAATAAATTTAGAAATAAAAAGAGCTTCCGAATTTAAACAAGAAAACGAAAGAACTGAAGCAAATGATATGGTTACCTTATCCCATGAGACAAGCATGCATGAATGAATGAATATTATAAGATTTTTTACTAAGCCTAAACACAACCACAAACTGTAAAAAGAGTCTAGCTCTTTTGTTGTCACTATCAAAGGGGGGAAAATGAGCTAGTCCAAAGCAACAGTGCAAAAGGCAGGTAATGAAAGCTCGAAATGGAAATGGTGATAAACTATGTGTGCAAGTCCTGTAGATTAGATGAATATTTATTACAGTTCCATTTCAGATTCCACTAAAAGCACATACCATCTTAAAGAATAATTTTAAAAGCCCTCGTATTTTCATTTCAAAAGAAAAAGGAATGTAATCTACATGGATGCATCTGAATTCATAAATGGCAATAAGTCATAATATCTTTACATGTTTCTCAAACCAAGAACACCCTAATCACCTCCCAGATTTAACAAGATGACATCAAAACTATAAACAGGATCATTTCCCACACAACGATATCACAGACACCTCTGAGGGGAGAGCAGAACATTACACAGTGTAAAGCGCACATGGAAAGGGTAAGTGCAACCAGACCACCCAGGCTTTATGAGTGAACATCATAAGATCAGTAACGTGTGAAATTTAGCCCAAATCCTGCTGCCCAGGCCAGGTATTATTGCTTTTCTTACAATGGTAAGTTGGCTGGAAACTTTTAAATGATAGGATACTGTCGTTTGAGATGGATTTTGCTTTGAAAATATGGTTTGATAGATCACACTACAAAATATAGCTTGATAGACCTCTCCCAAAGGAAATGGGCTCCCAAGTGGAAGAAGGGCGCTCAGGAAGACACGATTTCCACACCAGCTTGGCCAAGGATAAGACTGTGGGAAATACACTGAGGTTCGATTTGATGGTTCTCTTAAGCAAAACGAAAATCCAAACAAACAAACAAACAAAATCCTCTTTCATACCAGTGGCAAGATAGTGGCACTTGTTTCTGTAAAATCGATGAAGCGATGGCGTGTACCAAAGCCTATATCTGTCTTGTTTAGTTGCTCAGTCGTGTCTGACTCTCTGTGACCCCCCTGTGCCGAGCCTGCCGGCTAGATGAACAGGTCAAGGACGCAATCACCAGTGCACCTGAGAAATAAAAGACTAAGAAAGATGGGGTTGAGAGGGACGGAGTCAGCTTGTGACTGATTCCGACCACTTTATTGAGGCGTAACATACATATATATACTAACAGGATTCACCAAATTTTAGATCAAAGACTTGTATACGTGCAGAACTGCAGATACTAGTTTTAGGAGTTTATCTTAACTCCAGCAGAGCATGGCACCAGCATCTTACAATCAGGTAAAGACTACCTAGACATAAGCCATTCACAGGAGCCCGATAATCTTATCAGAGTCAGGAAAATAGGCAAATGGTGGCTGCAGCGATTTCCTTGAGGGAGGTGAGAAAGGCCAATTTGCACTTTAACAAATCAGGGGTGGCGGGACAGAGAGGGACCTTTTGATCTCTCTCAGGGCCGAGAAGGGGCCTGAGCAGTCAGGCCGGCTCCCCGCACCCCTGGACTGTAACCCACCAGGCTCCTCTGTGCATGGGATTGCCCAGGCAAGAATACCGGAGTGTGTTGCCATGTACTTCTCCAGTGCTTCTTCCCAACCCAGGATCTGAACCAGCGTCTCCCACATTGGCAGGCGGATCCTTACCACGGAGACACCAGGGAAGCTCAGCTAAGACAATGATAACTGGGAGTCAGATTTATAGTCCACAAAGTATACTCACTGGTCTGACACAGTTTAAGAAATATATCTAGTTAATGAGATCCAAAACTTTTATTTGCTTCCCCTCAATCATCTGGATAATTTGTCTAAAACACTGCTCTCTTCTACTGTATCTTTTTAAATAATTCGGGCTGAATAAATTTTACTCATTTTTCAGTTGTACCTACTCCCCCATTTCATGTCAATCTGCCATCCTATTTTTCAGAACAGAAAAATCAGAAACACACTCCATATTTTACTAATATAAACCGATGGCAGAAAAACATCAGAAGCCAAAATATTCTTATTTTTTCCCTTTTCTTCCCCTTAACCAGCTTAGAAAAGGAAACAAAAAAGAAAAACAAGAGTCTGTCTTGCTTGAGCTTTTAATTAGCTCATCTCCCAAAAGAGGTAAGGCAGTGCTGTCAAGTGATGTTCTGGTTTCAAATAATTACCTGAAATGAGAGTCTGGGGCTGGAGTAACTATTGCCTCATCAGCATTCATCACTATTTCCCTAGCATAAAGTGAAAGAAAAATAGTATTAAAAGAAAAAGAGAAGACAAAATTACAAACAGTGTACACAATTTTAAAAATATATCTTGGCATTGACTATCTTTTCCCCAGACACTGTTTCACTGCACACAGTTTGATGGTCAATAAGAGCCACACTCTTGAACCATACCTATCTAGGACAAGTTCCATGTTTCTACTTTCTGTGCAGAGATTCTTACACTTTAGGGGGCCCCAGAACCATCTGGGGAGCTTATTAAAAGCTCAGATTCCCAGGACTCAAAAGATTCTGAAGCAGAACGTATAGTCTGGGGCCTATGAAATCCAAACACCCCAGGTTGATTCTCATTCCGCACACGCATGGTTCACACATGGAGAAATACTTCCCTAGGGATCAGGCACTACATCTTCTGCATATCAGAAGAAAGATTTCCTGAATAAACCCCACACCCTGATAAGATGAAAACCCAGCCACGATTCTGTCTCACTGCCCACTTATGAATAAAGCTAGCGCACCTACCCTAAACTGGAGCTTCTGGTGACAGGCCCTTAGTACCCCCAGAAGGAATTCCTTTTATTTGAAGCAGGTCTTTGTTCTAACCTTTGGAATCATATTTTATAACAAATGTTTTCCTCCGTCAAGGCCTCAGTCTGACAACGTAGACAGTGTAGGCAGTCCCCCCTGGAGGACTGGCAGGGCTACAAACCCAGTGAAACTTCTCCTGGAGGTCACATGGGACCATTCTTTCCTACAGAGAGATGCAGAGGTGTAGGCTGTTAAGAGATTTGGGTAAAGTGTTAGTCGCTGAGTCGTGTACGATTTTTTGCGACCCCATGGACTTCAGCCCGCCAGGCTCCTCTGTCCGAGGGATTCTCCAGGCAAGAACACTGGAGAGGGTTGCCGTTTCCTTCTCCAGGGGATCTTCCCCACCCAGGGGTCGAGCCTGCCTCGCCTGCATTGGAGGGCGGGCTCGTTACTACTGGCGCCACCTGGGGGTAAAGCTGCGTGGGATTACGATGGGAACAGAGAGAGAAAATACCAAAGGAGAGCATCTTTTCTAAAGATGGAGGACGCCCACGAAAAAACAAATTCAAACGATACAGAATTTAAGTGAGAAGGCAAGATCTCTCTCCTCAGATCCAACCTTCCAGCTCTGTCCTCCTAAAACAGACACTTCAATTTCTTTATTTTTAGTTATTTTACTGGTCACCATCACCACGATATATCTCCATGTCTCTCTTTATTTATCAAGGCCAGGCAGCTTCCCCGTTTCCTCATCGTGAGAGATGAGGGATTTGGGTACCCAGCTCTCCTCCTCTCTCTCCTCTGCCTATTATTTATTACTCATTTGAGATATCCCCAGTGTTTGCCTCCATAATTTTAAATTATGTTATTAAATTGCTAGCTCTGAATTAATTATCTCAGGCAGTATCTAAAGATGCTTTGAAAAAATGAGGAAATTAGCCCATATCCTTCCTAAAGGTAAAATGTTCAAAACTTTTTCTTAATCACTACCTTATGTGTTAGGTGACTAACCTGAGGCAAATCCATTGAAATCCTTCTCTCTTCTCTTCCTAGGCAGCAGTGTGTCAGACAGGTAT
The DNA here is from genome assembly GCF_910594005.1 of Cervus elaphus. NCBI lineage: Eukaryota > Metazoa > Chordata > Mammalia > Artiodactyla > Cervidae > Cervus > Cervus elaphus. The sequence continues at coordinate 80,789,128 of NC_057835.1, forward strand.
ACTGTGGAGAATTGTTATAGAGCTTCTAAAACCCTATATTTGACATAAATATGAACTGATCTGACTGTTCTCATACATCATCATTCCAATAGACATCATTATCTTCTTGTCACTTTGATATGATACATGATTTTTGACTCACACTACATGACTCTCACGTGTTAATAGAAAGTTCATGCTTCATCTTAAGGCTTCCCAGGTAGCATGCTTTATTTCAGCCCCATAGAAGCCCTTCTTATTTGACAGGGTCCTTGATTTCTAATCAAACTTCATCAGTATCATCCAAAAATAATAAAATGTGTATTGCAGAAGAAAAGAAAGTTACCAACTAACACCCTAAAACAAAGACAAGCTATCCGTTCTGAAAGAACGATTGCTTTCAAACAACCTCATTGGCTTAGTTTTGCTAGAGAATAAATAACAGAAATTGCTCAAAAGCTAACATATAATGAAGCAAATGGCAGAGTCATAGTGAGTACTTAACAAATCCCAACTATTAAAGGCATGGCATTGCTGGAACATGCCTACTGAACCAAAATGGCAGACTCACCTATCAGTCACTCGTTCTTATGCCCGATGGGAAGGTGGCTTCTTTCATTGTTGCTTTGAGAAACAATACAGACATTGAATCAAAAGAAAGAGAAATAAACACTACAATTACAAATCAAAGGACACCCTTTACAAGAATTCTATGTCATATCCAACTAGAGACACAAGTGCTGTTTTTTTGTTTTAACCACACTTGCACCACACAGAGCATTTTTTCAGTATCATCACGAGGCTAATCTATGTCATCAAGCTTGGATTTTCCTGGAATCAGTTCATTTTCCCGGTAGGAAGTTACTGTCTCTTGGAAAACACACAGCATTAGCCAATTGTACAGTGCCTTTTAAACATTTATCACAAGCCTTTGTGGAAAAGTGTAAACCTTTAGGCAAGTTTATAAAGTCATCATTAGGGTATCCATACTGATCACAAATAAATACGTTCCACAAGAGTAAGTTATTCAATGCCAAAATGATTATTAGGAAATTAATAAGATATATTATATCATACTATCATAACATAAAGCTTTAAATAGACATGTCTGTTATCTAAAGAAAAAAATTAACCAACAGAATGCTCAAACAGTGTGAAATAAAAATATATCCAGTGAGGCTGACTTCAAATATTTCATAAGCATCTATTCAATGGACAAGGTGCAGAGATGAAAAGCCACATTAGCAAATAAACGACAGCCAAAACGTGTGGGGTGGAAAAGTCTAAAAGGTACAATATGTGTTTTATTTTAAAAAATCACAATTAGATTCAAAATATTTTACAATGCAAAAAATAATAATTTTAATATACATATTAGATAGCCTATCATATATACCATTTAATGGTATATCAGGCAGAAATGAGTTTAAAACATTTTATAAATTGTTGGCTCTGTAGGCAGAAATACTTGAATATTTGAAATTTTGGAAGTTAAATATGAGTTATGTTGAAAGCGAAAACCTATTTTAAAAAAGCTTAATCTACAAGCTGATGATCTGAGCCTAGTTACTATGTGAAGAAGAACTGGGCTTCCCAGGTGGCTCAGTGGTAAAGAGTCCATCTGCCAACGCAGGATTTGCAGGTTCAGTCCCTGGGCTGGGAAGATCCCCCGGGGAAGGGAATGGTGACCCACTCCAGGATTCTTGCCTGGAGAATCCCATGGACAGAGTTATGTGACGCGTCCATGTGTGCGAAGTCCCTTCAGTCATGTCCAGCTCTTTGCGACCCCATGGACTGTATCTGCCAGGCTCCTCTGTCCATGGGATTCTCCAGGCAAGAAAACTGGAGTGGGTTGCCATGCCCTCCTCCGGGGGATCTTCCTGACCCAGGGATCGAACAAGCCTCTCTTACATCTCTGGCATTGGCAGGTAGGTTCTTTACCACTAGGGCACCTGGGAAGCCCAGATTATGCGATGGAAGCTTTGTGTTGGGTTTGAGATTTTCCCAAGAGGAAGAAAAATAATGGTTAGCAAAACCCTAATTCTAACTAAATCTTTCTACTCTCTATTCATGAATCAGAATTCTACCCCTAGAATTTATTTCAGTAGAAAATATTTCCCTGCTCTAGAGACTATTTAATATAATGCTTTTGTTATTATTCATTGGTACCAAATGGTAAATAATTCCACAGTGCATATGTAGCATCAAAAGTACCAAGAAATCACAACTCATGAATATAAATGATTATGGTCGATTCAGTATTTCATAAGAACAATCACTATGTATGTGCAGTGGACCCTCTTTACTACAGAATTTATACTAGCCCCTGGTGAACAGCAATTTTTAGATATTAATGCTTTTAGTTTCAGCAGTTTTCTCTGCATTCTCTATATATTACAAATACTTGGTAACTGTAGCTACTATTTACTGTGCAACGTAACCCTAAATGTTAGGCCAGAGTTATAACGTAGTGGTCACAACAAACATGTTCAAGTGAAAGTTTACTAAGGGTTACTTATGATTGTTTCATGTGACTTCAAATTAAGCTCCCATAGAGGTAAATCTAATTGCTAGTACAATTCAGATTCGATTTTTATTATTTTCATTATTTTGTTACAAAGATCAGGAAACAAAAGCTAGACCAAAGAATAGAAGGAGAAAAGCAGAATTATCACAATGGTGAAGGTACTGAACTGAATTTTTCCAGTACGGCTCTGAAGTTTCAACATATACTTTCCAAAGCCAGTGTAAGAAGAAAACCAAGGATTAGATTAGTGTTATAATTTGACAAAATTCTGTTCTTTGAGCCTCTGATACTTCTGTACCTTTGTGAATTCTATTCCCCCTTTCAGCCACAGCCGAAGTGCATCCAGTCTTTCATGGATCAAATGCCCAACTTCTTCCATTAAGTCCTTTTTGATTATTTAAACCAATATGAATGTATTTCAACTTTTAATATTTAGAGTTTAAATAAACCAATTTAGCATAGAATTAGGTAGACTATTTTTAGAGTAAGTTTTAGGTACACAGCAAAATTGACCAGAAGGTACAAAGGCTTCCTACATATACCTGCTTTTGAACACAGATAGCCTCCCTCTTTATCAACACCCCCATCAGAGTGGTACATTTGTTACAACCAACGCATCATTACCCATTGCCCGTCATCTGTGTTAGGCTTCCCACTTGGTGGTGTTCATTCTGTGAGTTGGGACACATACATAATGGCATGTGTCCACTATGATAGTATCATATTTGGTAATTTCACTGCCAGTTTATCCTTTCCTTCTTCCTAAGCCCAACAACCACTGGTATTCTCTTTTATTGTTTCTATAGTTTTGCCTTCTCCCAACTGTCATATAGTCAAACAGTATGCAGGCATTTTTATATTAGCTTCTCTCACTTAGCAATATGTATTTAAGATTCCTCCATGTCTTTTCCTGGCTTGATGGCTCATTTCTTTTCAGCACCGAGTAATAACCCAGTGTCTACATGTACCCCAGTTTATCCATTCACCTACTGAAAGGCCTCTCGGTTGTTTCCAAGTTTTGGCAATTATGAATAAAGCACCTGTAAACACAGGTGTGGAGGGTTTTATGTAGGTGTAAGTTTTCAACTCCTTTGGGTAAATACCCAGGAATGTGACTGCTGGATCATACGGTAAGAGTAGGCGTGGTTTTGCAAGAAACCACCAAATTACATTCCAAAGGGACTGTACCATTTTGTATTCCTCGTAGCAATAAACGAGTTTTTGTTGCCCCACATCCTACCAGCATTTGGTGTTGTCAGTATTCTGGATTTTTAGCTACTCTAATAGGTGTGAAGTGAGTGGTATCTCTCGCTTTAATCTACAGTTCCCTGATAACATTTGATGTGAATCATCTCTTCATACGCTTATCTGCCATCTGTATATCTTCTCTGGTGAGGGATCTGTTAAGACCTTTGACCTGTGTTTTTTAAGTTGTTTATTCTTGTTGTTGAGTTTTAAGAGTTCTTTGTGTATTTGGGTCAGCGTTCTGTATCAGCGTTATCAGGCTTCTTCAGATCGTTCCTATGACTTGTCTTTTCATTCTCTTGATGTTGTTTTTCACACAGAAATTTTTAAAATTAATGAAGTCCAACTTATCAATTCTTTCATTTCGAATCACAACCTTTGTGTTGTATCTGAAAAGTCACTGACAAATCCAAGGCCATCTAGGTTTTATCCTATTTTACTTTTAGGAATTTTATAGTTTTGCATTTGACATTTAGGTCTATGATCTACTTTGAATTAATTTTTGAGAAGAGTACAAGGTCTTTGTCTAGATTCAATTTTTATTTGCAAGTGGCTGTCCAGTTGCTCCAGTAGTAATTGTTGAAGACCCCCTTTTCACCATTGTGTTACCTCCGCTTCTTTGTCACACATTTATGGAGGTCCATCTCTGAGCTCTCTACCACGTTCCATTGATCCATTTGTTTATGCTTTTCTACTGTCGTTTTATAGTATGTCTTGAAGTGGGGTAGCATCAATCTTCCCCTCATGCTGTTTTTTTAGATTTTTTTCTTTTTTCATAATCATAATTAATAATAACTTATTATTATTTCCAGCTTTGATTCATGCTATATGCCAAAGAAGATGCTTGGCTAATGTAAATCTAGTGAATTCACCTAGAATCTAGAAAAAAGTCAAGTTCCCTGGTTAAATGGGAAAAGGGGACAAAATATAAGCCAAGAGGTACTGTGTAACCCTGCTGATGAGAAGTACTTGAATGTCCATGTTGAATGTCCTTGCAGTCAAGGGAAACTAATTTGTATAATGCACATTTTCTTGGCCCTGTGAGCTAATTAGTTGGTCAATGTGAATACAACAGCTGATACGCTCTGCTCAGCCCCCCTCACTTCCTCTTGAGATGGAGTGTCCCTGCAGAGGTCACAGCCTTGCCTCTCTTCCAGGCGGTGTGTTTCACCTGGGTAGGGCTCCTGCTTGGGCCACAACCCGGAGTAGAACCAGACTTTAGAACAAGGAATCTGCACAACCGAGACTGCTGACTGCAAGTCTATTTGGGTAGCGGATATCAATCTACTTGCTCTGCCCACTCTCTGTTAGTAATAAACATTATTTTTGCCTCTATACTTCTTTTGAGTTTTTCTCTCAACATCTTTTCAGATGTTGAGAAAGGATGCTTTTAGTTGGAGCTCTCTTCAGAGACCCACAAACCCATTTTTGTAAAATTCTGAATGTATGTTTACTTAAAAATCTAAAAAGCAATTATATCACAGTGAGAGAATTATAGACAATTCAGTTTTGCATCTTTGCATATTCTAAACTTTTATGAATACATATTGTAATTGGGGAAAAAAAGGTTAAACATATATATTTTTCAATAAAATGTTTATCTCCTCCTTGGGAAAAAATAATTGGTCATTCATAGTCCTTACATAAGGTGTTGCCTGAAAATGCTCACTATTCTTATTTTAGACATTAAACAGTATTTCAGTAATGAGTCCCCAAATGGATTGCACAGTCAGGAGAAGCTTGCAGGAATTCTCCTGCCTCTTATATTATTAAGAACCTTCTCTAATCAGCTAACAGACTCTTGCAGTAATCAAAGAACACTGCCTCCCTTTAGCAGTTACAGATCTACATGACTTTTCACAAACACGTCACCGCGTTGCCTTCCCGTGGGAGACACAGCATCCCTTTAGTCCAGTGGAAGCCATAGTGCACTTTAATGGTGACATTTTCCTCCAAATATCACTCACTTTCATAGAAGCCAGCAGCTTCAAAGTGCCGGAGGCAGCAGGCTTGGAATCAGGAGACATTTATTCCCTTCTCCATTACTCTATTTCTGCTCACTTAGCCTGGCTTCATTTTGATCACCCAAAAAATAGAAAAATAACGCTTGTTTGTTTCTTAACAGTAATAGGAGGAAAAGAAATGGGAGTCCATAGAGAAAGGCTACAATCTGAGACTCTTACAAATAAAGAAAACTATACACACGTGAACATTCAGAATCATTATTATGTGATTAATTTTAGCAGTTCCTCCATTTAGGTTATGTAATAATTTATGAACTTAAATCTGAGACATTTTTCTCCAAAGATCACTAACTTTAAGCCAGGAGCTTCACAGCGCTAGAGGCTGGATGGGTACCAAGATGGCAGAGAAGCAAGCCCTTTGTCTCCAAGAGGAAAGCTGGCATTCTCCAGCTCGACATCACCCTTGAGAGCTTCTTTCCCCAATCAAGAAATGAAAAATCACTTGTATGTGGCCAGTTAACCAAATAATAGTGGAGGAATGCCAGTTCTGGGAAAAGACGTTTTGATAGATGTGAAAGGAATGAAGTCAGATTCCTGCTTTATTAAACAACAACGGATCGGTGTTCTACCCACAAGAGGAAGCTTACAAAGGAACAGAACAGTTGTGCCAGGGAGCTGAAACCCACAAGCATCTACAGCAGTTTGAAAAGGACAGAAGCATAAAGTACATAAAGCATAAACAGCACAAAAACAAGTGACATCTGATAAAACACAAGAGACTCAGTAGAAAGGCACTACAGCTTGAAGACAGAACGGAGCAAATTAGACTCAAGGAAAAAGCTTGTTTTTGTGAATCTGAACACACTGGCCAGACCAGGGAGGCAGAAAATAACCTTTGCAACTTATCAGGGCTATAGACGTCAAATAACTGGGAAAGGCCATCTTAAATAGTTGTTTTTTTTTTTTTTTGGCAAGTGTTTTGCTTATTTTTTTAATAATTGAATTAATGAGCTTGATTTCAGTGTCCTTTAAAAAAAAAAAACAAGTAGGCAAAAGAAATAAGGCAGTGTTGACAAACATAGCATTAGAAGATCCTTAAATGTTCTGCAATAGTTAAGCTTGCAGCTTAGAACTAAACCCAGCTATGATCTTAGGGTGACAGCTGCAACAAATGTGGAGAGTTAAGAGTATCATTAGAAATCGGGGAGATGGGTTTTGAGGGTTTGCGTTCCCTTTTTGAAGTGATCATTTTGCCTGATTACCTCAGAGGCTTAAAGGAGATCAAAAGCTCCAGATGCTGTAATCTACTTTGTTGGAAAGAACTTCTAACTGAATCAGACATGGATAGAATACAATTACGTAAAAAGTAATAAAGTCTCCGATCAAGATTTGGAGCAGCAGCGTTTGGACTGCTCTAATTTCCTTACTGTTTCTTTTACAAAAGACATTGGTCGTTAGAAACATGCATTGTTTCCAAAATGCCAATAATTCCTGTTTAAGATGGGAGAAAAGACGATTAGGGAAAAAATTCTTGGGGACTTTTTCTATATTTATGTTTTTGCTATGAAAATTATAGTCACATAAGACAGTGGGGATGGCATGGATATATAGTCATAATGAAAAGGGATAAACATGGCTTCATATTTGAATTTATGACAAAGCATTTGGACAGATCTGGCAAAGCCCAACTCCCAACAAAACCAGATGGAGCCGCATATCACAGAGAGAAGCTCACAGGAGCTTTCCTCTAGAATGCAAAAACAAATTCCCACTTCTGAACATTTTTTAAACAGTGTGTCTATATATTTGTTCTTCATATCTTGGCCAATCCTCTCCAGATAACCTCTGTACTCAAATTTTGAGAAACAGAAAATGATAAAGCAGTTGAGATGTTTACTTTCAACTCAGTATTGACAGTCAGTCAGGCAAAAAATATTTCTTTACACGCACAGGCTCATAACACTATCGTGGGCACTTGGAGGTACATATTAAAGAAAAAGCATTGTTTTTGAACCAAAGAAAATGAATGGTGATGTTATCGATGATACGGGACACACAAGTTCAGAAATTCATTAGAGGAAGAAGCCAAATGCAAGAGATGCAAGAAGGCATTTCTGACAAGAATCTGATCATTTTTGTTTTCACTTTTGCTGTGGAAGGGCTCACGCGGTGAGGATCGCCAGCCTCTGCTTGCTACACACTGCCACCTCCAGGCCATCCCGCGACTGCGGGAGAGGAACTTGCCTTCTTTCTCAGGACTGAAAGTAAACGTCCTAATTAATTTCATCATGCCCCTATTTCTCATGCAGCATTAAAGTTAACTATGCAAATGCACACTGGATCTTATGTCTATAATCATAAAATAGAAGCGCTGCCTAGGGTTTGAGACTGGTTTAGGAAAACTGAAAAAGTCCCTTCCTGCACATAACATTTCATAGCATGGCATGTTTTCATTCCTGTTCCATTTCATTTCAGGAAGCAGATTATCAGGACTAGGTGGTCAAAAAATTCTGAGTAAGGATCCCAGTTCCGCTAATTGAGATAAATCTAATATGCAAATACAGCATTTAATGAAGGCTTTAGATGACAGTGCTAGCTGGCAGCAAGAGTATTTTTACCTAAATGTTTAATTATCTGTTATGCAAGTAGCCACTGCTTCTCAAGGAAAACATCACCAATGTTTACATTTAAAAGATTTAGATTTTTTAGATCATCTTTTTATGTACATAGAAAAAGGAAGTTAAAAGTAGAAAGACTTTAAGTGACACACTTTTAAAAATAAACAAACTCAAGGATTAGTATCTGCTGAATATAAAAAAAATGACCAAAATATCATGGTTATTAGGAGGAAACCATTATGAATTTAAAGAACAATTTGGTTCTTTCAGTTAGGAACAAGAACATTATAACATTTTCCCTTTGGAAAGAATTATCAAGTTACTTGCTTGAAAAAAAAATTGATCAAATCAGGCCAGAAAAGCAGCTTCCATGGCAACCAGTGCATTAGAAGATCATAGATGTTCTATATCCTCATTTAGCATCTTGACTGATATAAATTCAGAGAGATTTAGTAAGCGCTACATGAACTGAAAGCTAAATTTGATCATACTGATTGGTGAAACCTACAATAAAATTAGTGGCGAAAAAAATCAACAGATTCCCAAAGATGGACTGTGATTTTTGTTAAATGCTTTAAACTCTCCCTTAACGTGAATTAATCAGAAACAGTCTTACACTTTAAAAATCTTTCTTTTTGTTCCACTGCAAATGTTTGACTGAAAATTTCTATATATACATCACATTTCTGTTATTCAATTCACATCTTAAATGCACTGGAGAAGCTCCCTGTTTATAGGAATCATGCAGTGGCATCATTTTATAAAACAAAATCTTTATGTAGTACAAATAGCAACAATTTTCTCTCCTCCGCGTATTTGTTAAATAATGATCCCCAGATATTGAATTTTCTTAAGGTAACACAGCCATAATTTGCAGATAACAAAATACCAGGAGACACTTTGAGAAATTACTCCTTGAGAGTTCAAAATTCAAAGATACCACACTGCAAAAAAGAATTTGTACAAGCTGATTATCTCATATTTTCCTATATTATAAATAATAAGCATTTGTGTATTAATCTGGTCTACTGACAGACAACCAGTGGATAAAGAATCCTCCTGCCAATGCAGGAGACACAGAAGACGCAGCTTCCACCCTGGCTCAGAAAGGTCCCCGGGAGGAGGAAAATGGCAACCCACTCCAGTATTCTTGCCTGAAAACCCCACGGGCAGGAGGGTCGCAAGACTCGGACACAACTGAGCAACTCTCACACACACACATGACAGGCAATAAGGATCCTGCAATTCAGATTCCCAGGTTGAGTTTGCATGCTGAGTTGCTTCAGCCGTGTCCAACTCTTTGTGACCGCATGTAGCCCGCCAGGCTGCTCTGTCCATGGATTCTCCAGGCCAGAATACTGGAGTGGGTTGCCATTTCCGACCCCACAGGTTGATTTTGGCATAGCAAAAGCTCAGTGACCTGGCTATACTATGCATTCCAACACCAGAGGGAGGAAAATAATATATCAGTTCTTTCTTAGTTAATAAGCTTTATCGTAGCTAAATTTAGTTTCCTTTTCTTTCAACGCTAATTGAAACCTGCAATATGTTGCATCATTCTGGATTGGTGTGTGTGCGTATATAGTATACATATATATAGTGCGGCTTGCCTGTAACATCTAACAACTGACCACGTGAAAGATGCACCACCCCCTCACAAAGGAATAAAAGATCTCATTTAAAACTTTTAGATGATAGTCTATTTTGGGGGGAGAAATTCTCTCCAGATAATTTCAAGATCTGAGTTGACATTATGCATTTAGTAGTGATACAACATAGAACAAAAATATTAATCTTGATTCCTTACTCTTATCCAGTACTTCTGTCTGAACTTAAAGGCTTTTAAATTCGCTGTCTTATTTCTCAAAATGAGGATGGTATTTTACTCCAAATTATTTTAAATATTTGAAAATTATTTAAGACTCTGCAAGCCAACAATCACTTTTGCCTGAAATACTACCTTCCCCAGAAGAAATACACTATGATTCCATTTGCCAAATAATTAGGGGAAAGGGTTTGGTTCTATTTTGAATTAATTAGAGAGTTACTTCCATTTTGCCATCTAGGTTCCTATTTGTAAGAAAAGCCTGATCACGGGTGTGACTGTATTAGTAATTTTAATACTTATGTTGCAGGAGGGGGAAATACACACTTTATATAGAAACATCTGATAATGACAGTGTCTGTGACAGGCCCTTTGAAATTTAATAAGGCATTTATATAACACATCGGTTTTGACTAGATCACAACACTGTACAGATCATCTCACTGGTTTTCACAACCTGCTTGACAGACAGGATATCCACCCTGAAGCTAGTGGGTCAGGGACATGAATGGTGACCCACGTTTAAGTCTGTAACTACTTGTAACTACTCTGAGCCCCTTGAGGGTGAGCAGAATGTCTTATCATCGCATCTGCCCTGCTGAATGAACACTCCGCTGCGCACAAGCTGAAAACTGAAACGAATTCATGACTGTGCCTCCACATCCCTTTTTCGCCACAGATCACTAGCTCAGCCCACTGAATCTTACGCCGCTGTGACGTATCTCCACGTAGCTAAATTAAGCACGGCAGAGACTCCGCCTGCAGTGCAGCAGACCCCAGCTCAACTCCTGGGTCAGGAAGCTCCCCTGGAGAAGGAACAGGCCACCCACGCCAGGATTCTTGGGCTTCCCTGGTGCTCAGATGGTGAAGAGTCTGCCTGCCGTGCGGGAGACCTGGGTTCAATTTCTGAATTGGAGGAGCCGCTGGGGGAGAGCATGGCAACTGACTCCAGTATTTCTGCCCAGAGATTCCCCACGGACAGAGGAGCCTGGTGGGCTACAGACCACGGGGCTGCAAAGAGTTGGACATGACTGAGCGACTAAGCACAGCCCAAAGGCCACACGTAGAAGAGGAATCTTCCACGCAGCTATTCTCTAGATGAAACAAGAGCAATCCTTCTGCTTTTTCTTTGAAAACTGGAAAATGAAATAACTTGGAAACTATGGTGCATAAGTTTAGACCATCATCTAAAAGACATGATCCAGCTAACTGGAGGATGCTTATACAGTAATAATTTATCTAAGGTTAACCATAGGTCTTAGTCCATTACCATTACTTAATGAATGTCCATGGGGATTACTGGTTTCTTCAAAAGAAACCTAGAAGCTTCCATCTGAGGGCTTGGATGGGAAACGGAAAGACACGGAAGCAGCAGGTCTCCAGGACGCCCCCGTGGACGGCCCCCTGTCTCCCACCCGCTGTGGTCTTCGCCGCCGTCCTGAATCTCAGGCCCTGGTCCTGACAAGGATGCTCTGGAGACCCACGGAATATGGCGGAAATGATGGTACCTTTCTTCTGAGATGACGTTATAGATAACGGCTGCTTCCATCTTATGCTCTCCTTCTCTCCGTGTGTGTCCTTCTCTTTAGTTGAAGTCTCCAACTAAACACCTGCAAGGAACCGAGGCTTCCCAGTAACCACATGAGTAAGCTTTAGAGTAATCCCGGGTCCCGAGTAGAGACTTGGGGTAACAGCGACCAGCCTACAGGGTGGCTGCAAACCCTTGAGAGACTCAGATGCATAATCTCAACTGAGTTGCTCCCAAATTTTTGACCCTCAGAAACTGTGAGATAATAAAGGCTCATTCTTTTAAGCTGCAATGTTTTGGGCTAATTTGTTTCACAGAAATAGGTAACTAATACTGATTTGTAGATATATCTAAGGATTTTACGTTTTTGCAGGTTGAAAGTACGAGTGTAGAATTAAAAGTTTTTTAAAATACAAAAAGTGAACATCTAACTACATAAGACATGATCAGGATTTGGTTTTTCTACACTAAAGTTTGCCTGCGTGCAAGGTTGCCTCAGTCATGTGTGATTCTTTGTGACCCCATGGACTGTAGCCCACCAGGCTCCTCTGTCCATGGGATTCTCCAGGCAAGAAGACTGGAGTGGGTTGCCCTGCCCTCCTCCAGGGGATCTCCCTGACCCAGGAGATCAAACCTGGGTCTCCCGCATTGCAGGCAGATTCTTTACCGCTGAGCCATGGGGGAAGACCCAGATTAAATTTTACGACTCCTAAATCATGGACATTGGGAAAAGCTGGAAATCTAAAAAGGTTTGTAATGAACACTTTCTGCCATGATAAAGAAAACTTTTAAGACATGAGGGAGTGGATAATATTCCTGGATCAAAATACTGAACTAACAGCATGAGAAATAAACTCAACATAAAAAGAATAATGATCGAAGTGATGCTAAATAATTCACAGAGAGTTTTGTAATAAAACAAGGCCTTATGGGCTTAGGGTCTATATCTAGAGCAGATTGGAATATGAATGTCTCGTAAATTAAAGACATGAAGAAGGCTGAGTACCGAAGAATAGGTGCTTTTAAACTGTGGTGTTGGAGAAGACTCTTGAGAGTCCCTTGGACTGCAAGGAGATCCAACCAGTCCATCCTAAAGAAAATCAAAATGCTGAATATTCATGGGAAGGACTGAGGCTGAAGCTGAAGTTCCAATCCTTTGGCCACCTGATGTGAAGAGCCAACTCATTGGAAAATACCCTGATGCTGGGAAAGACTGAAGGCAGAAGAAGTGGACGACAGAGGACAAGATGGTTGGATGGCATCACCGACTCAACGGACATGAGTTTGAGCAAGCCCCAGGAGACAGTGGAGGACAGAGGAGCTTTGTGTGCTGCAGTCAGTGGGGTTGCAAACAGTCAGACACGACATAGCAACTGAGCAACGGCAACAAAACAAATTAGACAAATAGTTTGGAAAAATCACTTTTTAAAAGATTATATATTGATAAAATTGATCTTTTGACAAAGTCTTCTCTGAAATACCTGTAGGGAACAAAAGAATGATGCGTGACAACAGGCACAGCAAGAGAGCGGATGTAATATATCAAGTGTTGAAACTTGATCTTAGAACTTCTGATCAAAGGGTAGATGAAAGCTGGAAGAAATACTGTAACAAAGATTTCTACCTGGAGCATGGATACTGAGGCTACTGCTGCTGCTGGTAACGTGTTTAAATGTGTTTAACATGCAACAGAGAAGTAGGGTGAAAAGATTTGCTTGGTCTCCAAGATGCTTTGATTTCATGTACAAAAGCTGCAATCTCTATCTCCATAAAACATGATTTTCATTTTGGACTCTATATCAAAAATGTGCAATCCTTCAAGAATCACCACAATTTAGGCAGCACATTTATATAAGGAAAAAAATGGTCCCATGTTCAATACATTGAAGTGTGTTGTGCTAATGTGTTTCATAAAATAAAGCAACCTTTAGAAAACATATAGTTAATAGGCCCACATGAGGACCCTTAAAAAGGTGAATTAACTTGAATATGGAGATTATTTGATTTCATATTTATAAATAAAATGGAAAGAAATTCCACTATCTAGAAAATCTATTCTTTTTTATGTAATGTTTCAGAAATTTCTTTCGAAAGATTTTTCTTTTGGACAAAGCATACTCTTTTCATTTTATCCTGTGATTCTTCATACTACCTGACTTGTAAGAAGGTGACTGATATTTCCTTTTGAGGTTAGTTCAAACATCCTCTCAAGGGATCAATAACACAAATTCTAAGAAATTTAGTACCCACCCCCTGCCATGTACTGCTAGGTTAGCCAGAGGACCTAAAATCTTCAAAACACATGAGTTATTTTTCTATTATCAAACACATTTCTTTGAACTACAGTTTTTTAAAAAAGAGACATTAGCCCATTTACTTCTTATACAATATAACACGCTACAGAATAAATGAAAGATTACTAAATATTCTAGATAATCCAATATAAAGCATAAAACTAATTAGTCTCTTCATTTTCAAATGGTTAAGCAATGGTATTTGTCAATTTGATCTTTAAGCTAATATTTTAAATAATTCTTCCATATCACCTGGGAAGCTCCTCAGGCAATACTTCATATCAGTGTTTTGAACAGGAATTTTTCTGTGTAGTCTCTCTCACTGTCACAAGAATCCTACATTTATTGTATTTATTGACTGCAGAGAGTCTGGAGAAACATTAAGAGGGCAAAACTGGGTGGTTTTTTTAAGTACATTTAACAGGAAGCATTTAAGATCAAACTTCACGTGGCTACTTCCCGAATCAGCAGGGTTTGATTTCTGCAGTCCAGATTCTTGCCAAATAGCAGAATCACAAATACCAGCCATTTTTATCTAAGGCTCAATTGTGATCAACCATCTACACAGAAAATTGCCAAGGACTCCTCTAGATCACCATTTCTCAAACTGTGGTCTCTGGCCCATGGGCATCAGAATCCACCAAGATGCTTTTTAATAACAGATTTCTGAGCCCCACCCTTGAGCTGCTGAGTCAGACTCTACCTAGGCAATCCTTAGACGATCTAAAACTTGAGAATCTACTTTAGATGTGTTTTGCTACATTTCGATCAAGCCAGACTACCAAAGAGCTACAGAAAGAAAAAGACACATAAACTCCTCAAATTATATTTATTTTACGTATTTGTTAGTGGATATTGACTGCTATATCACACAGTTTCCTTTCTGTGGGAACACAGAAAGCATGGATTTCAGGGAAAAGTTTGGTTTTTCCTGGAAAAAAGCTTCACTTTTATTTATAATTCTTTCTTCTTTCTTTGTTCTGGTTACTAGATAGCTCAGCAACAAATTTGAGACCTACCTTTGGTAATATTACAATACGTAATAAAATGTTTTGAACCTACGTCAACAATCTATTTGAATCTTCCACCTACCCATGCAGGCGATGCAAGACACGTGGGTTCGATCCCTAGTAGGAAAGACCCCCTAGAGGAGGAAATGGTAACCCATTCTAGAATTCTTGTCTGGAAAACCCCATGGATGGAGGAGCCTGGTAAGCTATAGTCCATGGGATTGCAGAGTCGGACACGTGACTGAGTGACCATGTACACACACATGTAATAAAATGTTTTGAACATACTTCAGTAGGTTCATTTGATATCTTCAAAGATGCGTGGATAGTAAAATGACTTAGTTTGACAGAAAAATGATATAAATTGGTAGACAGGTCAATAAATCTCCTTATAATGCAATCTAAGATTACTTTCATTATTTTGATTGTGAGGTTGCACATTAACTCCATCCATTGAAATACATGCTTTATTATGTATGCTTTACACAAGTCTCCCCATCTTTTCCTTTAAATGTTAAAAATTATTTTATTTGGCTTCTCATTCTCCATATCCCAGACCTGGTGCAAAGGTACAACTGGGGACAAACTGGGGATGAGAAATGTAGAGGACCTGAGTGTGCCATCCGAGGTGAAGCGGTGTCCAGGAAGAGTGGAGAGGCGGACACCGGACCTATAACCCAGAGCCCTCTGCTGTCATAGTCAGCTGATAACCTATTCAATAATGTAGCCCATATTTCAACGACTTTTCCAAAAACGTGAGAAACTTGTCAATGGGCCAAGATCCATCTACACTAAATATACTGAATTTCTGCAACATTACTAGATTAGTCATTGAAAAGAAAAACATGTGTGGACTGGTATTAGCTGCTTGCCTTAGTATATCAACATGGGCTAATTCCCAGGGATCACTTTCCTTCATATTCTTCAGTAAGTGCTCAAACTAGTCCTTCACAAGTCATTTGGGGTGATGAACTAGTCTGTTTGTTTTTTTTTTTTAATTTTCCACCTATCATGGACTGAAATGTTTGTAAAATTCAGTAAGTGACTCACTAGAAAAATGAAATCACATACAAAGACACAAAATGCAAGTGCATTTCTTAATATTTTTAAAATATCTTAAAATTATTATTGTTACATTTGATAGATGTAAAATTCTCTGACAACTGTCTACAAAAGTTTCTAAATGCTTACTCTCTATTTATATATTTTTAATTGGAGCAGTAACATTATGCAGATAAGTACCTGTCTTTGGGCTACTGTTTCTGCAACTTTCCATAAACAACTCCAGTAATAACCCATCAGTTTATAGTTTATGAACCCAATTTCCTATAAATTTTTACAAAAGGGATTATGCTTGCCCCTCTCAATTTCTCTTAATCTTTTTCTCCTCCAAACAATTACAGTTGAAAATGAATTAGCAGTCCCCGAGACAAATCCTTTTAGTAGTACATGGTATAATTGAACCAAATCTAATTAGAATAGCTTTCTAGCTATTCTTTTCTCAATTTGGGCCCTAATTTGGGACATCACTTCCTTTTTCACCATTGTTGTTTTCTAGGGATTTCACTCACCAGCATCAGCTTCTTATCCCTTCGGGACACAAAGAGAACTGGATTTCTCAAGCTCTTGCCAGTTGGGCGGGACTATGACTGATCAGGCAACGGAGAGTGTCAAGACCTGAGCTAGTCTATTCCTGTTGCCTGGACCAAGTCACCAAAAACAAGCAAGCAAACAAACAGAGCAAATGAGCCACAAAACACGCCTACAACTCGGTCCTGGCAGGTTCCCCTGCAGCGTTTGGTGGAGCCTGCCCCCACTGCCCGAGGCTCTGAAGGATTGTGTAAAGACAGACTCACTTCCCACTCGCACTGGAAACAAAATACAAGCAAGAACTGCATCTCCGTTGCGTTGTGTACCTGAGATTGTAGAATTAACTGTTACTATAACCTAACCTAGGCTATCCTAGTTAACAGTATTTTTAAAAATGGAAAATGAAGCAAGAGAAACAGACATCAAACCAATATTAAGAAATGGAATAACTGTAGTAAAATTTAAAAGAAAAATGAAATAAAGGGTGACATTTCCTTATATCAAGAGGACTTGACTTAGTCTAAGCTAGGCCAGGGGGTCCAGGAAGGTCTCCATGAAGACAGGAAACAGGTTGAGACACAAGCATGATGTGCAGTTATTTGGAAGAAGAGGAAAACAAATACTTCAGACAAAACAAACCATCTGTGAAGGTCTGGAAATTGGAAAATGTGATGGCTGCCATGTTAAAAAGAACCAAGCAACGCTTGGTGAGCTTGGTGAGCTGCGAGCCCATGAGATGCCTCCCTGACACAAGGTTTTTGCCTCTTGTTCCTCGGTCACGCTGCTAAACTCCTCTCTACAGTCTCAGTTCTCTGAGGACCCCTGATCAATGTTCTGGAGACACACGTTCTTCTGCAGTAGTCTGGGTTCACAGATTACCTGAAGAATCTCATGTTTTTTACATGCCTGACCCATACAAGTTCCTAGTAAATAGCTGATTACTGACTTAATGAACGAAGAAAAGGAATAACTGAAAAAAAATAGTGTGCACGGATCCACATCTGTCATCTGTTCTCAAGCAAAAGTCAAACCCCAAAATCATGTTAGAGCTATCCTAAGTGTTGTGATTTTCTAAATGTTGTTCCTATCACTTCTCTCTCAAGGATAGAGGGATCTCAAACCAGTTCTCACCAAAATGTAGAGAGAGCCAATATAAATTATTGAAAACAATTGATTTTTAAAGAATTAAAAAAATGCCATTTTATTACTGCCAATAACACAAATTAATAGAATGACAGCAAGGCTAAGGAGGTATTCTACTAATCCTTTTTTAATGAATCAGTCCCAAAAAACACCTATTGGATATCACCTGTATGACTACTCTTAGAGACGCAGTAAATAGTCTTTAGAATCTGTGCTACAAATCTTGAAGAACACAAAATCATTCAGAAAATCAGCACACTTAGCTGGATAGACTAGAAGTTTACTGGAGATTACCAGAGTAAAAACAGTGTATTTTTATGAAAGTTAACATATTTGTATTAGCATGCTCATTTAATTTATGTGAATATATGTAACAAAATTAATTGAAAAAATCTTATTTCCTGAAATTGATGTTTTATTCCCAAATCTTTTTCTATATACTATTTTAAATAATAGATTTCTCCTTTGTGAAAGGTACTGAAAAATAAAATTGACTTAAATTTGGACATATGTAGGTGCAGAAAAGTCTAGAAAACAAATAACCAAAGAGGATAGGCCCTTTCACCCAGAAGTGTTTTACAGTTTCTGTTCTTCACAAACTAATCTTTATGATCTTTCATATTCTCTCTTTTCACTGAGTGGTGAGCATCTATGGAAAAACTACCTTAACATTCCATCTACCTTTGATTCAAGAACTATCTCTAGTTTATCAAAGGTCCTAGGATAATGGTTACAAAACAGATCCCAACTTCATTTTTTTCAATTCATTTTTTTCAATTAATTTTGTTACATATATTCACATAAATTAAATGAGCATGCTAAAACAAATATGTTAACTTTCATAAAAATACACTGTTTTTACTCTGGTAATCTCCAGTAACTTCTAGTCTATGCAACTTGTTCTTCCCCCAAAATTATATTTTTTAAAATTTTGCTCTCCAGATTATTTTACATATGAATAACCAACACAGAACTCTATTTTCAATTTTTAAAAAATATGTCACTAGAAATTTAAACATAAAAATAAAAAGCAGTTCAGTCAGTCTGAGATTTGCCCTGGGTATCACTTCCTGCCTCTCCTTGCTGATAGCTAGCAAGGTTGTTTCCGTGATTGTACTTTATCTTGATCCACTTTACATTTCAACTTAATGAAAAGTCATCCTCACTCTCAGGATACTGCTCTTTTACGAATCAGAATCACATGAATCATTTATGCAGTCTTCAAGATCAAGTCAGTGCCTCTGTTATTACAATATCTAATCTACTATAAACATAACCCTCTGAGACAAAAATCACTTGCAATAATTATAATTAATATATCTGTTTTCATCAAAATTAATAAATTTTACAGTGTACAGCTGCAGTAATGCTGGATCATATTCTGATAAATTATTCTTACATTGTATACTTTGCATAGCTCAAGATTCCAGTTGCATGAAGGCAAAGATGGATGGATGTATTCTTCAGCATAAAATATGTCAGGCTCACTAAAAGAAAAACACGGGGTCAAATGCAACTTAAAGATGAGTCACTACTCTCCTTTGTAGTCTGGTGATCAAACGCATCTATTACCCTTCAGGCTTTCAACTCTTCTGTTTTTTTCTCCTTCTACAATAGCTCCTAATTACCCACGTCAGTGAATCATCTCACAAAACATTACCAGAATTCCATCTTTAAAAATCTGCTGCATTTAAAGTCATTGTGTTCAGTTATTCCAATAATAGAGGCTGACGTCCTGGTCTCTGTCCCCGGTGACTCAACTGGGAAAGAACCTGCGTGCGAGTGAGGAGACACGAGAGACGCGTGCTGGACCCCTGGGTCAGGAAGATCCCCTGCAGGAGGAGACAGCAACCTTCTCCGGTATTCTCGCCTGGAGAATCTCAAGGGCAGAGGAGCTGGCGGGCTACAGCCCATGGGGTCACGAGGATGGGGACATGACTGAGCGCACAGGCACGCTCTATTTAAGGAATATTTAAAATCAGCGGATACATATGGATTCTCAGAGTGATATTCCTTTTTTTTAATTCTACTCCTTTCTAAAAGAAAAATCCTTAGTGATATCAAGGGGACAGAGTTCATGAAAAGATTATGAGGAATCACCCTATGAGAAGATGACTTTTACTCAAAATCCTCAAGGGCCTTCCCATCTTCCATATGGATTGCAGTTTAAGCTGATAAATAGACAGGGTTTTGTCTCGGCTTGAAAGCCTATAATTTACTTCTGTATAGAGAAGTTTAAATGGATTTTTCTTCGACTTAAACACTGGTATTTTTCATCACCATTTTCTTCTTAGCATATTCACTCGTCAGTAATGTCAGATGACTGCGGGGAGTGGAAAGATAACTCCTGCATTTAACAATGGAGCAGATATTATACCGTTTAAGATAGGTCAGAGGTACCTTTCCAAAGGGTATCAACAGTGACCTTAAATGATCATTTTCTCCCATAAGTAAAACAATTTGAGGTAATATTCACCAGAACCAATTGCAACTTCAAGGTCTAGAGATCAAGGGTCTCTTGTACTCTTCATTAGCACATGTGAAACTTAAGGTCAGAAAGAATTCCAATGATGCTTCTGGTTTTATAGCATATCTTCAGAGAGAAAGATTCCATCACAAGTAAATTTTAGCTCATACTCTTCCTACTCTAGTTCTATGGATAAGAGAGGGAGAGAGAAAAATTTGGGCTGTCAATTCTATAGTTATTTAAAATTAGATCTAGTGACTTTCACTTTCAAATTGTCTTAATGCATACCCCACACAAGATAGATCCAAAATGCTTACTAGCAGATACACACTTTGAATTCCAATGTACACTGTGTCTGTTGTCTCTTTTTAAATTCAACACACATCTTTTTGATAGTGAGCTGCAGGAGCTGTTTGTGCATTTTGGAGATCAATCCCTTGTCAGTTGCTTCATTTGCAAATATTTTCTCCCATTCCAAGGGTTGTCTTTATGTTTTGTTTATGGTTTCCTTTGCTGTGTAAAAGCTTTTAAGTTTAATTAGATCCCAATTGTTTATTTTTGTTTTTATTTTCATTACTTTAGGAGGTGGATCAAAAAAGATCTTGCTGTGATTTATGCAAAGAATGTTCTGCCTATGTTTTCCTCTAATAGTTTTATAGCATCCAGCCTTACATTTAAACAAATAACCCAGTCAAAAAAATGGGCAGATCCAAATAGACGTTTTCCAAAGAAGACATACAGGTGGCCAAGAGGCACATGAAAAGGTGCTCAACATCACTAATTATTAGAGAGATGCAAATCAAAACCACAGTGAAGTATCAACTCACACTGGTCAGAATGGCCATCGTCAAAAACTCTGCAGACAGTAAGTGCTGGAGAGGGTGTGGCGCAAAGGAATCTTCCAACATTTACTGGTGGGAACATAAGTTGATACAGCTAGAATGGAGAACGGTATGGCGGTTTCTTAAAAAACTAAAAACAGAACCAGCATAGGACGATCCCACTCCTGGGCACATACCCAGAAAACCTAATTCAAAAGGACACACGCATCCCAACTCTCACCGCAGCACTGTTTACAATAGCCAGGACAGGGAAGCAACCTGAATGTCCGCAACAGAGGGAATGATACAGAAGACGTGGTACATATACACAGTGGAAAACTGCTCAGCCATAGAAAAGAACAAAATAATGCTATTTGCAGGAACGTGGATGGACCCAGAGATTGTCATACTGCTTGAAGTCAGACACAGAAAGACAAATATGATATTGCTTACACGTGGAAGCTAAAAAACAGGGTACAGATGAATTTACTTATGAAACAGAAGCAGAGTCATGGATGTAGAAGACAGAACTTATGGTTACCAGGGGAAAAAGGAGGGAGGGATCAATTGGGAGACTGCAACTGACATTCACACTACCACATGTAAGACAGATGACTAATAAGGACCTGCTGTATGGCACAAGGAATTCCCCTCAATACTCTGTAACGGCCGGCATGGGGAAAGGGTCCACACACACAGAACAGAGTGCATGTATGCACATGTGCAGCTGATTCATTTTTATGTACACCTGAAACTAATACGACACTGTAAATCAATTACACTCCATAGACTTTCCGAAAGATCAATCCATGTCATTACTTGAATGGAAAAAGTAGAAATGAAAAATCCTCTCCACATCATCTTACACCATCACAGGCACTAAACATAAAGTAGTTATAAAACCAGACACAGTGCTAGTCCTGTCTATTAGTCCAGACGTAATCCCCGGGATCTGTGTCAGGAATACCGAAAAGAGACGAAAGGGTGGCATTCCATGGAATATGACACAGAAAAAGCCATTCCCCTCAGAGGCTAGAATTGAGTGATATGGAATTAGTGCATCAGCTCCAAATCTTCTTCATGCAATTGTAAGTAGAAAAGTGAGAACCAAGAGTTTGTAGTTAAGTGGACATTCAGTTAGCTAGGCAACTACATCCAAAGTGTGTTGTAAAACAAATCCATGTCTAAGAGAAAAAAGGTCCTACATAAACCACATGACTTAAAACTTAGACCTAGACTGATAAGAAAGCATAAAAGACATACTTCAGGTGAAATATCCCTGAGAGCAGGAATTTACCAAATCAAGATTTAAGGTTATTTCCAAGAAATGAAATTCTGGGATAAAACCAATCAAATTTTAATAAAACTGTGTATTCTTCCTCATTTATGTATTTATTTATGTTATCAAGCAGAGGAGAGGCTGAGAATGACCTAATTTGACATCCTTTAAAGTGAAAAGCCTTAATGACATTATTTGACCAGAATTTCAATGAGTCATTAGGATAATACAAATATCCCAAAATGTTGATGCAGTCATGGACTATATACAGAAGAAAATTTCAAAAGAAGAGGAACACAGTGTTTGCATCGTTAAAAGAGAAAGAAACCCTGAACTCAGCAGGGATAAGGTGACATTTGGAATGTTGCATTTTTCCCCCATACTTGACATTTAAAGAGGGACATTGGCAATACACAGAAGTCCTTCTTGAAATACATTCAGTGGAGTGTCACTGTGTTACAGAGAATAAGGTTATTGTGATCAAATAAATTTGAAAAATACCAGATTAAAAACGTATGTCACTTTTAAAGCAATTTAAAAATTGTTTAAAAAACCTCTTTCATATAGGCGTCCTTGGAAAATGTCTGTACAAGTATGCACTGAAGATTTGGGTTTTGGCCTTTCCCTGAGGACTTTGACCATGGGATCCCTTTTTAAGATGGCGCTCTCAGAAATAGTATCACAAAGTGCATGCTTTTGGAAATATTGCCCTAAGTATGTTCAAAAGGTCATGGACCAAATGATAAGAAATTTGAAAGCCATACTCTTTGATTGGAAAA
Organism: Cervus elaphus; assembly: GCF_910594005.1. Lineage (NCBI taxonomy): Eukaryota > Metazoa > Chordata > Mammalia > Artiodactyla > Cervidae > Cervus > Cervus elaphus. The sequence continues at coordinate 80,812,197 of NC_057835.1, forward strand.
GTAGGCATTTTATATTGGGAACGAAAAGGCTAAGGAGAATCATAAGAAGTGAATTAAATTGGAAGACACTGATTTCTTCTGAGGACATATAAATTACAATCATTGAATGGAAATCAGAGGACACCTTTGGGCTTAATATACGAAAGGCATTTCTGTATATTTCTGTATCTAAGAGTGTCCTGGTCTTCCACAAGTAGCCACGAGGCTTCCTAAAAGAATTACATTTTTCCCTAATAGCCATCAGTCAGGAAATTTGGGAAAGAAACCTTGTATAGATAAAAGTTCAAACTGAAATGAGGTTAAAATTAATTCCAATACTATGACTTATATCTATGCATAATCATTTCTTCTCACTAAATCCACCTATATAGTTCTGCCATATTAGTAATAATCACAGAACATACCCCCTACTTGCCATCACTCCCTAATTAAAACTTCCAGTGGCTCTTATACTGGTTATCAAATAAGTTCCTATTTCTTCAGACTTTCCGTTAGTCATGTGACTGAGCCTAACATAGAAAAACTCTAGCACTGTGTGAAAAAAGACACGTGTTGATGGTGTGACGCTGTACAGATACTGTCTTGGGGGTAGGAGGTTACTGAATGTTGTCTCAAAACAGTTAAATCATAAGAATACTCTAAGGGGTTTTTGGAAAGGCAAGGTTTTCAGCGATCCATATTCAGCAGTTCTGAATCTGGTGTGGGGTATGGCCCAGGAGTGTACGCTTTTCAGAAGCCCTCCAGTAGATCCTGGTCAACTGGTTTTGGAGCCCATCTGAATTCAGGCACCACTTGCGTGGGGAGGAGGGGTGGAAACACACACCGCCCTGCCTCCTCTCACGGTTATTATCATGTCTCTGAAGTGAACGGTGGTGACAGACAGGCAAGATCTAAGACCCTCAAATCCTTATCCTCAAATGTGCATCCAGTCAAGGCTTTGCCCTTGATGGACTAAACTGGCTCACTTTTAAACCACAAGGATGGTTTTGCCCAGACTTGACCAGTTGAGTAGCCTGGATGATGCCTCTTTACCCTGGGCCAGATCTGGTTGTGAAATGGATTTTCCTTGACCAGAAACCCTTCCCACTTTGGCAGGCAACCTCAGGCCTATCTTTCCATACTTGTCACATGACATCTCCCAACGCATAATTCCAAAGATGAGTCAAAGGCTAAAGAATATCACTTTATTACTCTCTTTTCCCGAGAACAAGTTCCTCTTTGGAAACTACTCTCATGAGGAACATCTTCTCCATAAAAGTTGAGCTAGAGAACCATGAACGTTCCTCAGATCGGTGCTGTGTTCTCCCCAGAGGATTTAAGGATTGTTACCAACATTTAAAGCCTCCTATAATTTTCATTCAAACTACCTTTCTATTTTCTGCTTCTTTTGTGACACCTTCACAAAGTGATCTACTTACTGTCTCCTGAACATTTAATCTTTAACAAATAACCATGTTCTCTCATCATGTCTCCAAGCCTATGGACATACTACTTTGTCAAATGTTGGCCCCAGTAAAACCAAGCTTTTTAGACCAGATGTTAGCAAGCTTTTTCTATGAAAGACCAGGGAGCCAGCATTTTTGCCTTTGTCAGCCATCCTGTCCTCGTTACAACTACTCCATTCTGCTGTAGCATGAAAGTAGGCACACACTTTGTGTTAGATGAACAGGTAAAGCTGCTGTCCTTATAAAACTTCATAGAAGCAGACACGGGCAAATGTGGTCTGAAGCTCATGGTTCACAAAGCCATATTTTAGATTCAGCTCAAGAGTTATCTTCTCTGACTCCTTTCATGAAACTTCAGACCCGTTCATCCCAATCAAGCAAAAATAGAATTTCTTTTTTAATGCTCATCTAGAATTTATATATATTTTTATTATACTAACTCTCTTATTGTACTATGTATTTACATATTTAGTTTCCTCTCTAAACAGTGAATCCATCAAGGATAAAGACTGTCGTATAAATCAGTATCAAACAAAACAGCTAGCAATCCTATAGGTATTCAATAAATTTTGACTATTTGAATAAACAAATGAATTAATTAATTACTAGATGATGAATATGAATGTTAATTTAATGTGAATCATGAAAAATGGATAGGATTCAGCAGACCTTTGAAATGTAAGTATAAAATACTTTTACATCCAAGGAGAAACTATTTGTTTTTCTCCCCAGACACCCTCCTTCATTCAATCTATAAGTATTGATTGGGAGTACGTGCTAAGGGCAAAGCCCTTGAGAATTAACATTCTGTAAAGCAGAGCGGCCCAGAGTTGAGGACTATAAAGTACTCTAAGTCATTGTGCCCACTAAATGTGCCTATTATCACCTGTGCATGAAAGTCCTTTTAAAAGTTAATGGGATCCAAATGCATAGAGCAGAATAAAACTGAGGAATACTCAGACCAAATTACACAAGAATTTATGGCACTCTGTCCCTCTATGTTGAATCAAGGGATTTGGGTTACTGAAGATAGCATTCTGATGAATTCTTTTCATCTATTCTACACATCACTGTCCTTTCGTTAGCAACACGTTGGAGAGCATGGCAGGGCACCAACATACTAATCCTTTGTTTCAGAAGATCCCTAGGTCTTTATGTCCCCTTTAAGTACCTTTAATCTTCTTTAATTAAGAATTTCTTAATTTTTATTGTTTACTATTCTGTCCAACTGGCTCTCCTCATGGCCATCTGCTCTAATATATATTTCATAACTGATCTTCATATATTTTAGATGTCATACTACTCTGGGCAATCATTTATGCAGTTGCTAAGAGCCAATTTCTGTTGACTGAAAACTTAATATTTAAATGATGAAAGCTTAAATTATTTCTCCAAACATCTGAATATCTATTGTTAAGTTTTGAACATATCTGATCACATTAAATGTATACCTCCTGGTTTGGGACAAATGGACTTCATGTGTATATTAGTATCCTGAGCCTCTACAATGTTCAAATGAGGTCCAGTTCATTGTCATAACTGAAATTTTCACTGGTTCTGACATTATCTGCCAAGGCTGAACTTCAACTCATTGAAGTTGCCCCCATCCACCATCAAGTATTTGAGGATTGCCAAGAGATGTCTTCTGTATTCTCATGAAGAAATCCATTCTCACTTAGTATTAACCCTTATCTGCCACTTCTTACTGTAAAATAGGATCAGTATATGAAGCCTTCAAGGTCCCTTGCTATACTAATAGAGGGAATAACATCACCCTCTTTGTTCTGCTTTGCTGGTGGGGACAAGTTGGAGGGCCTATGCCCCAGTAGTTCACATATCTTAGTAAACCAAGTCTATTTTTCATCAGTGTTTTTATTCTTAACACACAGACATAGGTCCATGTATTCTATCTTTTTTTTTTTTTTTTAATTCAGCAATGGTTGTTTTTTTTTTCTTTTTTCTCATTTCAGTGGGTTTTGTCATACATTGACATGAATCAGCCATAGATCTACACGTATTCCCCATCCCGATCCCCCCTCCCACCTCCCTCTCCACCCGATTCCTCTGGGTCTTCCCAGTGCACTAGGCCCGAGCACTTGTCTCATGCATCCCACCTGGGCTGGTGATCTGTTTCACCATAGATAGTATACATGCTGTTCTTTTGAAATATCCCACCCTCACATTCTCCCACAGAGTTCAAAAGTCTGTTTTGTATTTCTGTGTCTCTTTTTCTGTTTTGCATATAGGGTTATCGTTACCATCTTTCTAAATTCCATATATATATGTTAGTATGCTGTAATGTTCTTTATCTTTCTGGCTTACTTCACTCGGTATAAGGGGCTCCAGTTTCATCCATCTCATTAGGACTGGTTCAAATGAATTCTTTTTAACAGCTGAGTAATATTCCATGGTGTATATGTACCACAGCTTCCTTATCCATTCATCTGCCGATGGGCATCTAGGTTGCTTCCATGTCCTGACTATTATAAACAGTGCTGCGATGAACATTGGGGTGCATGTGTCTCTTTCAGATCTGGTTTCCTCAGTGTGTATGCCCAGAAGTGGGATTGCTGGGTCATATGGCAGTTCTATTTCCAGTTTTTTAAGGAATCTCCACACTGTTCTCCATAGTGGCTGTACTAGTTTGCATTCCCACCAACAGTGTAAGAGGGTTCCCTTTTCTCCACACCCTCTCCAGCATTTATTGCTTGTAGACTTTTGGATAGCAGCCATCCTGACTGGCGTGTAATGGTACCTCATTGTGGTTTTGATTTGCATTTCTCTAATAATGAGTGATGTTGAGCATCTTTTCATGTGTTTGTTAGCCATCTGTATGTCTTCTTTGGAGAAATGTCTGTTTAGTTCTTTGGCCCATTTTTTGATTGGGTCATTTATTTTTCTGGAATTGAGCTGCAGGAGTTGCTTGTATATTTTTGAGATTAATCCTTTGTCTGTTTCTTCATTTGCTATTATTTTCTCCCAATCTGAGGGCTGTCTTTTCACCTTACTTATAGTTTCCTTTGTAGTGCAAAAGCTTTTAAGTTTCATTAGGTCTCATTTGTTTAGTTTTGCTTTTATTTCCAATATTCTTGGAGGTGGGTCATAGAGGATCTTGCTGTGATTTATGTCGGAGAGTGTTTTGCCTATGTTCTCCTCTAGGAGTTTTATAGTTTCTGGTCTTACATTTAGATCTTTAATCCATTTTGAGTTTATTTTTGTGTATGGTGTTAGAAAGTGTTCTAGTTTCATTCTTTTACAAGTGGTTGACCAGTTTTCCCAGCACCACTTGTTAAAGAGGTTGTCTTTTTTCCATTGTATATCCTTGCCTCCTTTGTCAAAGATAAGGTGTCCATAGGTTCGTGGATTTATCTCTGGGCTTTCTATTCTGTTCCATTGATCTATATTTCTGTCTTTGTGCCAGTACCATACTGTCTTGATGACTGTGGCTTTGTAGTAGAGTCTGAAGTCAGGCAGGTTGATTCCTCCAGTTCCATTCTTCTTTCTCAAAATTACTTTGGCTATTCGAGGTTTTTTGTATTTCCATACAAATTGTGAAATTATTTGTTCTAGTTCTGTGAAAAATACCGTTGGTAGCTTGATAGGGATTGCATTGAATCTATAGATTGCTTTGGGTAGAATAGTCATTTTGACAATATTGATTCTTCCAATCCATGAACACGGTATGTTTCTCCATCTGTTTGTGTCCTCTTTGATTTCTTTCATCAGTGTTTTATAGTTTTCTATGTATAGGTCTTTTGTTTCTTTAGGTAGATATACTCCTAAGTATTTTATTCTTTTTGTTGCAATGGTGAATGGTATTGTTTCCTTAATTTCTCTTTCTGTTTTTTCATTGTTAGTATATAGGAATGCAAGGGATTTCTGTGTGTTAATTTTATATCCTGCAACTTTACTATATTCATTGATTAGCTCTAGTAATTTTCTGGTAGAGTCTTTAGGGTTTTCTATGTAGAGGATCATGTCATCTGCAAACAGTGAGAGTTTCACTTCTTCTTTTCCTATGTGGATTCCTTTCATGTATTCTAATACATGGTATCAGGGTATACCTTGTAAGGTAGGCTTTCAAGTAGAAATTTGCAGCTGTCTTCAGAATAGGCTCTCTCCTCTGATGTCAGGAATTTTGTTCTTGGGAAAAGTTTATTTCCTTGATGGATTTCCTCAGGACCAGTTCTTTCAAAGGATCAGCTCACTGTTATTATAGTTAATATACTCTAATATCTCCCAGACTGGCCCCTGTCCTCACTGCTGTTTGTCATATTGAAAGACCAGCTTGTGCTCAAAATAGAATCCTTGCTACGTTCATAATACTTTTATCCTGAATGCTTTCTTTAATTTAGTAAAGACCGCTCATAAGAATTATCAAAAAACAGTTAATCCACTTCTTTCTGGATAAAAAAAAATGACATACAGGCTCTCATATATTAATACTGCTAACTATCTTATACGGAGAATTCCCTGATGACTTTGACTTTGTATTTAATGCTGGAAAAGATCTTGGATAATGCCTGCAGTGGCAATGTTCTACCAATGAGAACATTTAGGTCCAGAAAAATTAAAGGAATTTTAAAGGTCAAGCAGTCAGAAAGTTGAAGATTGATTACTATAGTCACTTGGAAAGACTAGAAAGATAAAACTTTGAAGAAAAGGCTAGGAAAAATTCATCACAGACTTCTATGTATTCAGTCACCACAGGTCCTGGGAATTCCTAGCACTGAGCTAGGAATGGCAGCATGCCTTAGGCAGGCTGACGACAAAGCTAACACATACCACAGTTCACATTATTTTCCCATGGAAAGCTTATAATAAGGAAATGTTGCCAACCAAAAATTATGCTGAGTCCACGCCCCGCACCAAATTTTAAAACTGTATTTAAGACAACGCAGTTTTTGTCATTTGGTATCATTTTTGTGTGCCCACTCTTTCCTCTAGTAAGTGCTCTTATGACAGTGTTGGAGATTTTTCTGTATTTATTGTATGGTGCCAAAAGATAGGTCAAAGGACATCTCTGAAATTCTTGTGGGCTAAGAAAAGAGAACATATTTCAGTGTCTTCTAAAAACAAAAGGACTCTGGGAATGGGAGCAATGAATCTGCTCTCTGACAGCTCCTCTGCTTGTGACGGTTATTGCTTACAGGGCATTACTGCTCTCTGCAAGTGGGAACTGCGCTCCTGGGACTGCTCTGCACGTAACCTTTAACTCACACTGGATAGCAAACAAATGAAAGAGAGGCAATACCATCAGATGTGATGATTTATTTTTAAAGCCCAAGTTTTTTGTTTAATATAAATGTAAAAACATAACTTTCCCTTCAAGCCAGCCAGGTAGTTTAGGCAATTTATCAAGCCAAAAGCACTGAAGCTTCACAGTAAGAAAGGAAGAAAATGCATTTGTGCCCAAGTAATTGTCTTTCTCTTTCTGTAATCTACTAAGATGCATTTTGGGTAAGGTGATTACAAATAAAGATTACAGTCAAATACAGAAATTTCTTCATGCAATTAGTCCAATTTCTTCTTTAACTTTTAGAGGTGCTACAACATGACAAATGTTGTCTCCTTTTGCCTTAGAACTGTTTTGTATTTTTTTTTTTTTATTTCTTCAAGAAAAGTTGTTGGCTCTCATTTTCTAATGAATTGTAGTCCTTCTGAAAGACGTTTTTTCTTCCATTGTTTCCTTTGATGAAAGCTATTTTATAACCTTTGCACAAGTCCTGCCCAAATACAAGCAGACCCATGTAAAGTGCGAGTTGTGTTGTGACTATTCCACATAGCAATCAGGTATTTATTGGGCACTTACTACATGCCAGGAAGTATAAGGAAACGCAAAGGTTAACAAAAATTATAAGATTATTGATCTCATGGAATTGACTATAGTGGGAAGATAAGAATGAACATAAGGAAATAAATAAACAAGATAAATTAAAGTGGGTTAAATGACTTAGGGTAGGGATGGCAGTTACTTCAAAGTGAGTAGAGAGACAGTACTTCCCTGGGAAAGGAATATTTGAGCTGAAACATGAAGACAAGAAGGACTCAGGCTTAAGAAGATCCAAGGGGAGATATTTGGGATAGAAGGAATAAGCAATGTGAAGACTCAGTCAGAACAGAAAGGGGTCAGTGAGGGGGAGTCACAGAGATGCATGCTGAGAGTAGACAGGGGCCGGGTCGCCCAGCGCTTTGCAGGTCACCGCAGAGGATTCGATTGCATCAGGGCGCAGGAGACCGATAGCGGGAAGCCTGAAGCAAAGGGACACGGGGTCTTCAGGAAAGAAAGAAAAGAGAAGCGAAGCAGTAACTTCATTACGATATATTCTTGAGGTGTTTGCTTATTTGTTTTTTGCACAGAAATTTTGAAGCTTTGGAATTTAGCAGAATGATGGTATAGCATTTCTCGTCTAATAGACTGAATGCTTCCTTACTGTTTTGAGGTAACTAAGCCTGTTCTAACTTGATTTGCAGGTGCATAAAAGTGGAGAGACTACAGCTACCTAATAATATACACTCCCAAGTATATTTAGTGGAACAGGGAACTCCAGAAACAGGGAAAAAATAATATAAATGCTATAAAACCTGAAGAATAATTTGAATCACAAATTGGCAATTAAACCTTACATTCTCTGAAAAATGCAGAAGCCCATAGGCTGACTGTCTTCATCAACACAATAACCAAATTTCAAAACAAGGCTGCCTTGCCTTTACTGTCTTCAAATTCACACTCATAATAGAAAGTCAAATGAGAGGACTGTTACATTTGAATTAAAATTTCATACATCAGACTTCAAAATCAAAAATAGCTGTAATGTTAAGACATTTCAAAGCATAGAAACATTAAGGAAATAGACTATACATTAAATCCTTTCATCTGTTAAATTTTGTACCATTTCCCACATATTCTCAGAACAATGGGGAAAAAACTCAGGAAATTACTTCCAGAATTAGATCAGAAAAAATTAAAAACCATTTTCTGTGCAATTTACTGTACATTTTGAAAACAAAGTTCTTAATGCCACTGAAAGCCTTTAATAAACTTTGGGCTGCATTTTATGAAAGCAAAAGGAAATCTCTGCTCAAAGATACAGCTGATGTGATTCTGAAAGTCAGTTTGTCAAAGGAATTAAATCAGACTAAAAAACTGGCTCAAAGTAAGCAAAACTGGCCAACTGAATGAATATTTTGTTAGATACCTGTACAAATATGGTACAGAAGATGTGTTTTAAAAGAAGCTGAAAATTCAGCTTAACTGATTCACCTTGAGAAGCCTTTATATACTGTCTAAACACAGAAAACCTGCCATTTTCTTCCCCATTTGTCTTTTCAGCTTTAATATCCAAACATCTTAGTGGTTTAGATGAGACTTTTGTCACAACACTAACACTGGTGTGTTGAGGTTTGGCAGAGACTGGGCTTGGGAATTCTGTCTTTCCACTACTATATTCTGTTCTGTCCCTTGATCTGAAAGATCAGAGACCCAGAGGAAAATATAAATACCAACTACTGGCAATGCGCAAGAATTCCTCAATTGTTTACCATTAATTTAAGTCAAGACTAGATTAATTTGAATTCAATTTGAATTGTTATTGAGTACTTAAAAGTATACATGTAATTCACAAGATATAGATGAAGAAGAATAAAAACATTAAGAATGATGTAAATACTTGTTTCTGAAATTTAACTACTTAAATTCAGTTCATCTTCCACAGTGTCTCTCTGATACTATATCTTGGTCCTATATCTTCCTGGGAAATGGAAACTGGCAATAAATTGAAATATTTCTGAAGAGAGAACCATACAGAGCAGGTAACCCATCAATTTAAAAACAGCAGAATAACACAGACGTTGAGCCTGTGAATGCTGGAAGTAGGCTACCTGGTCTTGATTCTGGCTCTTCCACTTGGTAGTCATTAACTTCCATTATTTGTATAATGGGAATAATAATAGTACCTACATCGTAGGATTTGGCAAATAATTAAATGAGAAGATATCTATAAAGTGTTGAAAATTGTTCCTGGCATGTAATTAAAAGTATATATACCTGTTAGGCATTATTTTTTTAAAAGAAGTAACAGTTTACAAATGACCAGGAATTGTTCAAGATAAATAAAAGTGAATCCTGAAGTCTATAGTTAATGAAGTGTGAATAAATTATAAGCAATGGTACTTAAAAAGTAATTGTAGTATCATCTGGTTTTATTCTAACTTATTTATCATTGGGGAATAAGCACAAACAATAAATAAACCCCAAAAGGGTGTATTAATAAATTCATTATCGAAAAATAACTAATCAAACAAGGGACACACTCCTAGCTATATGATAACTTGAAAAATCATGAATGGGCTTACAAACAGCTGATTTCAAATCTAGGCTCCATCTATGCTAGTTAGAAAATCTCTCTGATATTCACAGGGTGGGTGGTTCCAATAAAACAGAAATATTAGGGGAAAAAATCTCATGAGCTTGGAATAGGGATTGAGAGAATTGTGTCAGTATCCCTCAGCACCTGGCCCAGAGTAAATATTCAATAAAAGTTGCCATGCTTCCCTTTTAAGACACTGTCACTGAGGTCAGCTCAGCCTTCCTGCAATACCTGTCTGTGTCGCCACAGCTTGGGGCAAAGGCGAAGGCTGAGTTGGTAACTGGTCTACCCTGGGAAAGGACTGACTGCTCCAACAGGTATCTCATCAGGGGAAGGCAACTGGGATAAATCCTAAGTTGAAAAAAATAAAAGGAAGAGGAAGATTTTCCTCTCTTGGGCCTCAGGATTTTGTATTACTGAGATTACGTAGACCAATGTACCTTGCTCAAGATTCACTGAATTTAGTGCAGTGTGATGGCCCGTAGCAGACTGGATCACGCTCAAGGACAGCCTCACACGCACTGCACTGCGAGAGCTGGCAAGACAGAGCCAGCACAAGGCAACCAGAAACGAATCAGCAACTCTTCTTAAAAGTGGGAACAGCTGCCTCTCCTTCCTATCACTTTTTTCTGTTTGGTCTTCATAGAAAGACACATTTGTACTTGCTTCAAGCAGATGCTTCCACTCTCTTACCTAATGATATGGGGAATCACCAGGGTAGTATTTTGGAAGAACAGATGTTGACTTCAACAAATGTGGCATTTTACTGTGGACAAAGCCGAAGAAAATCTGGCAAATACAATTTTCATAGGCCTACTCATCTGTAGAACTATTCCCAAGAATATTTAATCTAGATTAGCACTGTCACATAAAAATGTGTGAGCTACTTGTTGAACTTTAGATTTTCTGGTAGCTATATTTAAAAAATAAATAAATGGCATAATAAAAAATATATCTGATTTAACCCAATATTTCAAAAATATTATTTCAAGATGCAACCAGGAAGTTCCCTGGCAATCTAGTGGTTAGGACTCTGCACTTACACTGCTGGGGGCCCAGGCCGAGTTCAATCCCTGGTCAGGGAGCTAAAATCAGGCAAGTCACAGGCTGCAGCCAAAGGAAAAGAAAATGTAATCAATACAAAAGTATTAATGAAATATTTTACACTCTTTCTTTTGTACTTATCTTAAAAATCTATAGGGTATCTCATACATATGCGTGTCTGCCACATCACCAAGTCATGTCCAACTCTTGCGACCTCGACTGTAGCCCACCAAGCTTCTCTGTCCATGGGATTTCTCAGGAAAGAATACTGGAACGAGTTGCCATTTCCTCCTCCAGGGGATCTCATCCCAGAGATTGAATCCATGTCTCCTGCACAGACAGGTGGATTCTTTACCACGGAGCCACCTAGGAAACTATCTTATACATATAGCATATCTCAATGCAGACTAACCACATTTAGTTAGTTGCTAGTAAACCAGCTCAGATCTAAAGAGTTGACATGAAATAATATAAGTAGACTGGGTTTTAGTGTTCCTTTTTAATGACCATATATCTCTATTTAGCACCATTTGAGATAACAAACTCTAATGTATTTTTTTTGAGTCAGTTTTTAATCTGTTTCAATTCCTGGGCATAATCTAGGTGGTATAAATGGCTGCAATTGTCTTATCCAAAACTACCAGGGAGAATTTTGAAGTAGTGGTTCTCAAGAGGAAACCCAATGTACAAGATCAGAACCCACAGCAATATGCCCTTAAAAGCCATCCTGAAATGCTTTTAAATTTTAATTACAATATCTAAGAAGATAGATATTTGCTGGATGGATGAGCAAAGAGATGATGATGAAGAATGTATAACTGGATAAAATTCATATTTCATAACTTTATAGTTTGTATTTTTGTTGGTAAAGATTTATTATGTGTTCTGTTAAACCATTTATGGTGAAATAAACAAACACAGATAGATATTACTACGGGTTATCTAAAACTTTTCCTCCAAGTAAAATTTACAGAAACCTGACATTACTTCTAAATCATTCAATTCATGGTAGGAACTGTATAATCAAGACAGACAGAGGCATGGCGTAAAAAAAAACTAGGACAGACAATAGAAGGTGAAGAACAGTAGATCCTTAAATTCATTACTTCAATTTTTTCAAGACTTTCTAAATCTTGTTGCTTTAAAGTTGTTCAAAAATTTAGAAATATTATCTCTACCTTTAATCATATTCTACATAAGCAGAGGAATCTGAAAATAATCATTAAAACCTCATTATCTCCTGTCCACACTATAATAGCTTGTAATTACGTCCTACTTTTTTCTCGTGTTAGCCTATCCAAGACACTATATCAAGGTCTTCTTATAAAATGTAGTTTTTATTACACTCTTCCCATACTCAAGGACTTCCTCGCTACTATCAGATCAACTTCAAACTCCTTGACATCCTAAATCTTCCATCGGATGCCCACACATAATAATGTCTCCTGACTCACTATCTCATCAGCCACTCCTCTTTATATTTCTGCTCATTCTGTGCCTAACAAATTATTTATGTCCAGAATCTATGAGAAATGGTGGAGAGAGACATGCCAAAGTGCTCTATGAAATTTCACTCTGTCCTTTCTGAGGCCAGCCAGAGCGCCCATGAATCAGCTGCAATAGACAGATACGCACACCTGGCCAGGAAGCAGCTATAAATGTGAAAGAAGAAGTGATGGGATCAAAACACTGGAATGGGCAATCTGATTTTATGAGATCAAAAACACAGAACGGACAATCTCTTCAGTTGACATGTTAGAAACTCCTGCCAAACACTGAGAGGTCTTAAACCCTGAGTCCCTAAAGAGCTGCCCAGTGCTAAGGACTTTTAGTGGTATTTGAAGGTCTGTTTTATCAAGGTCGTTGAAATGTGCCAAATTAAATGACCTGTCCAGCACATGAATCAGTTTTGGGAATTTTAAGAGTTGAGTTTTTTTCCAGAAACTTTCCAGATCAACTAAAATTATGGTTAGATGTGAATTCTTATTGTTTTACATGAGATCAGACCTTATTAAAGCTAAAAATATAGATAATTTCATCACAGGCTCCTGTGTCACCTTCATGCAGAAAGAAGATGCAATGTCAGTCCTATAATTAAGTGGAAGAGAAAATGCATGAAAGTTGATCTGGTTACATATAAGATCTATGAAAGGACTGTGTCTCTTTCATCCCCATTTTCAACAATTCCCAACATTGAGAATAGGGGACATCTTAGAGTCTTTCTTTCAATTCTTTCAGTCATTTATGACTGCTTAGTGAATAATCTGGGTGTCAGAAGTATTCTACCAAATGCATCTCAGGTTCTCAACTATCTACAGAATTTCCTATGTCCCAGCACATCCCTTTCTAAGAGTCAAATGTGTTCATAGAAAGGATTTGAATCTTTTACTCACAAAAGTGTTGGTTTTGAATGGGCAAGGATGTATTCTTTATAGGGAATGCTGATATAATGTGTGCCAAAACAAGTTAAAATATACACCATCATGTAGTTTTCAGAATTTTAGGCTAGGTCTAGATAACTATGTGCATTTGCTAATATGTAGTTTTCTAATTTAAGATAGAATTGAATTTTTCTTTCTTTTGGAAATATCAAAAAAGCAACATTGTTTAACAGTGTCAAATACATGAAAAAGGCTATATAAATTTTATTTAGGATTATTATTGCTCTTTCCTAATATAAAATTTTATATAATAGAGCTGTTCTTTTACCAAGTGAAAAAATAAACAATTTTTAACAATGGTACCTTTTAAGAAAAACTCAAGTGAGGTAAATTTGGCAAATAAGACATCTACTACAAGGCAATCATACTAAAATCTCATAAGCATCAATGTATAAGTAATATAATTGTGGTCCAAGAAAAATTCTATTAAGCAGTGGTATTAACATTTTTCTCCACTGTTTTCCTATTTTTAATATGGGTCACTGATCAGCTCCTTCAAAAATCATTTGTTATAAAATACTTTAGAAAAAGTAAGTTGACATTCTGGTCATAACAATGGGTTAAACAGTCTGCCTTTCTTCTACACACACACGCATACACAGGACATATTTTATTACAGAAAATGGAAATCATCTAATGTTGCCAGAGTCCTACTATCATTAGGCTTACAGGCTTATATTACAGTGTGTATTATCTCATTGACTCCTCACAAAGAGGGGATATAAATATTAATATTTCTATTTTTACAGAGGAGGAAAATGAGTCTCATACATAAGGTGATTTTTCCAAAGATCAGTGAACTAGGAAGGTGGAATCTGGATGTGAATTCAAGTGCTCTGCTTCTACAAGCTGTTTGTTTATACACCATGACTCTGCTTTTTTAGAGCCTTGCTCTTTTTGTGTTGTTTTTCCAGGAGCTTTGTTCTTGAAACAACATTTCAGGGAATCAGGAGAGCCTCACATTTTCCCTCAAATTAGTTCTGGTACAGAAACACCACACATACACGCACACATGTGCACACATGCTCACGCACATACTAAGCTATGCAAAAGATTTTAAAGTTAGGACATTTAATCACTTTTGGTGGACTCTTGTGCATGTATGATGCATTCCCAATGAGAAGACATAATGAGAAAGAGGCTAGATGGTTGTGGTGGTTATAAACATATTTTAGAGTCAAAAGCTTGATTCCTCCACTTCAGCGCTGTGTGGCCTTGAGCAAATTGTAACTTCTCTACATCTCAGACTCCTCACCTGTAAAATGGGTTGAAGAATACTGCCTACTTCATAAAGCCGTTACACAGGGCCCATGGCCCGGAGCCTGGCGGGGAGCAGAGGCACCGTTAAACCACACCATCCTCGGGTTCAAAGGGAGTGAACAGAAGACTTGTTTCCTGGTCACTAGGACTGCTGTCCAATTTTCGGAGGTGAGTTTCACACCAACTGTGGGGTGTTTTGCAAAGTGAACTTTGCAGGTTTTTACAATGAGAAGCAATTAAGTCACCTGCTGAGCTGTCATATACAGGCTATTGAGAGGACTGTAGGGTTGGAGAAGCTAAGTTGCCCAAGTTCAAAAAGCAAGTTCTTCAGCTGAGCTACATAATAGGAAAAAAGGTCACCTTTGACTGATTTTTGCTCTTGGCTATCAAAGGTGGACAGTCTTTCACAGCATATTCCCCACGTGCTTTAACAGCCCCCTGATGGACACTTTTGATAGAACGTTGGAAAGAAATGTTAAAGAAGTGAAATGTCTAAACTAAGCTTTCTCTCTGCAAGAAACTATCTTCTGTTGTAACTACCTCTCACTCCACCATGGTGCACTCTTGAAAAGGACCCCTTACAAAACCAAAGATACAAATAGAGAACAAAAATCCATGCTACAACTCTCCTTTAAAATGCTTTAGGTTTATTTGGAAAGTTCTACAAATATTCAGAGACTCGGCTGGAAGATTATTCAAGAAAGGAACCTCAGAGTCCAGCTGAACGTTGATGAATGCTCTTCCATCTAGCGCAGTTCAAACAAACAATAATTCAGAGTTATTAAATTTACCTCTTAAAAGATTTCAAAAGAACTTGGAGGTTAAGCAATGTGCCAGCAGTACTGAATGTGCATAATCTCCATAAACTAAAAGCAACGTCTGTGTGAAGTCATGATAACCATGTGAGACAAAAAACACAAGCCTCAATCAATACAAGTACTGCTTGGGAGGGATAAGGCAAAATAACTTGTTGGATCATACTGTTTCTCTGATTTTGGTGAATTAAACAGTTGCTTTCTTATCATACAGGAAAAACTTAAGAGGTAAAATTCAGTATTATAGATACATTCAGATGTATATGAAATTGACAATTATGTGGAGTGGATGAGGAGTAAGTCTAGCAACCATAAAGTGATCCAACTTGAACATTGATGGTAATGCTAAAATTTAATTTAATCTTATTCAAAGAGAAACGCATATAAGTAATAGAAGTAGAAAATACGCCTTTGCACTTGCCAGTTAACTAGAAAAAGAAAGAGCAGCACCTTCAAAGCACTATCAGTGGATAATCCAGTTAGAATGACTCTTTTGAAGTAGCGATCACTTTCCTTGCTGCAGGAAAGCAGTGGGATGCAGTACTGTGTAAATCAGACCATTGTTCTCAATACCTTTCTCCTTCCATGTTATAAAATCATCAGTCTACTCCTTTAGCTGTGTCATTTTACTGTCCTTCCCTCTCTGGGGATGCCTCCTCACTCCCACGGACATTGGGCTTGGCCACGTGACTCTGGAGTGACAGAGCAGGGAAGATGAACAGTGGCCCCACCACCTCCCCAAGCTCCACGTCCCTAGATGCGACCACCTGCGGGCCAAGCGCTATGTTTACTATACGCAATTGGTTGAATCAACAGATGCAGAATCTGTAGATACAGAGGGCTGACTAAGGGACTTGAACCACCTCAGAATTTGCATCCGTAGGGGGCCCTGAAACCAATTCCTCCCCGTCCCAGGGGATTACCAGGGACGACTATGTGTGGTCACCAGGGCACCTCTGATGTTGTGATGAAAGTACACCCTTAGCACAACAAAAATGAGAAACATGAGCAGACCTGAACCCAATCCACAGCTGGAGTCAAACCCTGCTGACCCACAGCCTGAAACAGAGCTGACTCAGCAGGCCCCCAGATACAGAGATGAAGAAAGTAAGTATGGATAATTGAAAGCTTCTGAATTCTGGGATGGTTTGTGTAGCATTATTGAAACAATAGCTGTCTTAAATGTTTAGAATGTGGATTTCAAAGTCAGAGAGGTCTCGATATGAACAATTATTCTGAAGCTTAACTGTCAACTGTGCAAACTTCTTAATCTATCTGACTCAGTCCCCTCATTTTATAAATCTTTGTGCAATGATGTCAACCTACTAGCATTGCTGTAAAGATTAAATAGCACAGTATATGCAAAACAAACTGGATATGCCCAAGAAATTCCTCTGTAAATAGCTCCTGTCAGCAGCAGCATCATTATAATCAAGTCATTTCTTCTATAATAGTCAAGGCCTCACTGAGTCAATGGTAGCTTGGATCATGAAAGAACTTGTGTAAAACATCCATGGTAGGGTCTTACACAAAGTAGAACTTCATCAACATCTCTTTCCTAATAACTCTTTCCCAACCAGCACATACAAAAATGGGACTCATGATTTTTATTTCAGTAGCTTCCTATGCTAAATAACCAAGGTGACCAAAAATAAAGCATCTTTTTGCACAAAGAGATGTAAACTCACTAGTTCATCGCAGGCTGAGGCCATAATCAAATCACTTTGAGAATAACAACTAATATTTCTCTGGTTTTCAAACCCATCTGCTACTTAGCCAATAGTCTGCATAGTCCTCCCCCCCCACACACACACCCACACCCACACACCATGAGTACGGCTATGAGCCTGTGGTGGGAATCTCACACGTTTGAGGATCTACTGCTATAGTGTGTTAGGACTGACTACTAAACCAAAGTGCCAGAAAATGACAGACTTAAATAATAAACGATAATTTCTAACAGTTCTGGAGGCTGGAATTCTGAGATCAGGGTGCTCTCATGCTTGAGTTCTTGTTGAAGGCAGTCTTCCGGTTTTGTAGACGGCCATTTTCTAATTGTTTCCTCTCATGGTGGAGAGAGAGAAAGAGAATTACTCTGTGTCTCAAAGAACACTAATCCTACTCATGAGGGCCCCACCCTCCAAAACCTAAGTATCTCCCAAGGACCCCACCTCTCTGGGGGTTTGGACACGAACCCGAGGCGGACGCAGACGTTCCACCCATAAGGCCCCCCGTGTGACTGGGCACCGCCATCTTTCCTAGGCTCAGCGACTGCTTCCATGGGGCTCCACAGTCCTCAAGCCCCCTGCACTTGGCGCTGGAGGCACTTCCCAAGTCATGGCCTTTGCCAGCTGATAGCCAAAGCGACTCAGTGTTCTAGGCTAACATGGGTCCCTTTTCTCATCCACAACAACTTGTCAGAAATGAACCAACGTAATAATCTCCTCCATCCTAATAACTTACAGAGATTTTAGAGGAAATAATCCTTTCACATTTTATGCACAGCCCTCATGCTCATAATATCCAAAACTGAGCCTGCCACAGAAGGAAGGAAGGGAGAAGCTGGACTTGAAACAAATCTGAGAGATAGAAACCATTCTGTGGGCAGAATCACCACTCTGGGGCCAGTCCTGCTACTGGGTCAATTCTGTACTTTGTTATGGGTCAAGTTTGTTTTCTTTGCCTTTCCTATTAATATGGATTATTCTCTATGAGGTCCTCCAGTCCATCTTTCGAGATTTATCTTTCCACACATCTAGTCTCACTGATCTACTCACACAAATTCAGGCTTATAATGATATTGCCTTGAGCCTCCTGCTATAAATAAACTGCCATTTATTTGGTACAAAACAAAATGAATAAATGATGAGGAAAAAGCTTGACTGTGGGTAAGTTATTATATGCATATGTTCAGCGTTATTCTATTTTTAACCTCCTGGTTATCTAATAAGGAGCTCAGACACAGCACATCAAAAAATGAACTCTTGATTCTTCAGCCCACGCCCAACCCAAGAACCTAAAAGTGACCTTTGGCTCTGCTGCTTCTCAGATTTCACATGCAATCCAACAGCAAATCTCTGTGACTCTACATTCAAAATAAATTTAGAATCCAGCGACTATTCATCGCTTCCATCACAGTGTTGCTGACTCAGGCCTCTCATCACCTCTTACCTGGGCAGTTACAAAAAACCCTCAAGTGGTCACTTCTTCTGCACCACACCATCTACTGTCTAGTCTTAGTAAAGAAGCCTGTGTGATCCTCTAAAAATATAAATCAGAAAATATCTTTTCTCTGGTCTTAGCCATTTACTGCTTCCCATCTCACTCACAATAAAAGCTAGGATCTGCTCCCTTCACCTCATGGCAAATAAAAGGGGAAAAAGTGGAAGTGGTGACAGGTTTTATTTTCTTGGGCTCCAAAATCACTGCAGACAGTGACTGCAGCCATGAAATTAAAAGACATTTGCTCCTTGGGAGAAAAACCATGACCAACCTAGACAGCATATTAAAAAGCAGAGACATTACTTTGTTGACAAAGGTGGTGGTTTGGTGGTTTTAGTCACTAAGTCGTGTCCGACTCTTGTGACCCCATGGACTGCAACCTGCCAGGCTCCTCTGTCCATGGGATTCTCTGGGCAAGAATGTTGGTTGGAGTGGGTTGCCATTTTCTTCTCCAGGGGATGTTCCTGACCCAGGGATTGAACCTGGGTCTCCTGTGTTGCAGGCAGATTCTTCACCAACTGAGCCACAGGAAAGCCCTGTAGCTTCCCTGTCGACAAAGGTCCATCTAGTCAAGTTATGGTTTTTCCAGTGGTCGTGTACGGATGTGAGATCTGAACCATAAAGAAGGCTGGGTGCTGAAGAACTGATGTTTTTGAACTGTGGTGTTGGAGAAGACTCTTGAGAGTCCCTTGGACTGCAAGGAGATCCAACCAGTCCATCCTGAAGGAGATCAGTCCTGGGTGTTCATTGGAAGGACTGATGCTGAAGCTGAAACTCCAGTACTTTGGCCACCTGATGTGAAGAGCTGACTCACTGGAAAAGACCCTGATGCTGAGAAAGTTGAAGGCAAAAGGAGAAGGGGGTGGCAGAGGATGAGATGGTTAGATAGCATCACCTACTCAACGGACTTGAGTCTGAGCAAGCTCCGGGAGATACTGAAGGATGGGGAAGCCTGACGAGCTGCAGTCCATGGGTCGCAAAGTGTAAGACGTGACTGAGCAGCTGAGCAACTAGAGTTCTTACAATACCTATAAGACCCTACATCACCCGACACCCCGGTTCCACCCTCACTCACCCTGTTCCAGTTCACCGACCTCCTTGCTATTTCTCCGCTATCCCAGACCAGTTCCCGTCTTATGGCCTTGGCCCTGCTGGTCCCTCCTCCTGGAATGCTCTTCCTCCAAGCGGACTCTTGGGTGACTAATTCCCACAACTTTCCTCAGATCGCGTTTTCTCAGCAGACCCATCCTAGCTCTACTGACTCCTCTCTCCCCGCTCCACCTTGACCACCTTCTCCCATTCCCTCTCCCCTGATTTATTCCTTCAATTTTCCCAAGCATATCAGCACCTATGATAGTAAATATTTATCCATTCATTGTTTACTTGTCTTTTGTCTATTCCCCCTCCTGCATGTAAAGCTGTATGCGGATGGGTGCCTTTCTCTGTTTTGTTCATCAAACAGTGCTAGATCTATAAAGGAACACATATTAAAAGGAAGAAAAATAAAATTATTTCATAACATAGTTTATTTATATCAAATAGTACCTGCCCATCCTATGGTATAGCTCAGGGAACTATATTCAGTTATCTTGTGATGAACCATAATGGAAAAGAATTTGAAAAAGTATGTGTATATATGTATAATTGAGTCACTTTGCTGTACAGTAGAAATTAACACAACATTGAAAATCTACTCTATTCAATAAAATATGTTTTAAAAAATAGTACTTGTCTCATTTGAGCAGAGGACCAAATAGAGTTGTCAAATTTTATGAAACACATTTTCTTCTTCAATTCTAGTTATTTTTCCAAGTAGTCTGTATGCACACCATTCTCTTGCACAAAAACACATAGTAATTATTTCATCTATTTAAATGTCTTACACATGCAAGCTTCACATTTGTTGATGCTCTATCTAATCTCCTGGGACCCAAGAGGTGTAAATTGATATGCGAATGGAAATTAGTCTGAATAGCTACATCATGATATAATTTTTAGAAATGGGAAAATATCAAACACTGCTGATGGAAAAATGATACAGATAACCTACACCATAGAGAGAAAGTGGAAGGCACTTTGGAACAAGTAAGATGAAAGTTATGTATCAGCTTCATAAACACTCTTTACCTACATTCACTCTAAAACAGCGTCTGCTTCTTCGGGCTCACACATAGACCTCAAGTATAACAAGTTAAAAACAAAAGATTCTCCTCCCATTCCCCAGACTTTCTCTTTCCTTAAGAAGAAAAATGGCACCGACATTTACCCTATTATTCCTTCATTATTCCACCAACATTATTCCTTCAACTTCAACACCTACTTAACACCAATAACCAAGCTCTGCCAATTCTATTCCGTAATGTTTCTCAAAACCACCATTCCATTTCTTGCCTATGCCACTGGAGCATACTCCTAAGTCGACATCCACCCGACGGCTTGCCTTTATCAAATCTAGCCTCCAAAGAACATCTGATCTTACCATTTCACTGCAGGAAACATTCTGGTCCCCCTTGCCTTTACAGTCAAGTTTTAAAAATCTTAACGTGTCTGACCCAAAACTCTTTGGTATCTTAATATTGCCTTCCTCTTGAGAGTCAATTAAAGAAAGCATTCTATGCCTGAGTGCAAAGTACACAGTAGAATATTTAAGAGGGATGAGTTGGGTTAGGTCTCCACAGAAGCAAACCGTAAGAAGATTTGAGATGATCTGAGATAAACAGAAGCTCCCGTACCTCGGCCACCTGATGGGAAGAGCTGACTCACTAGAAAAGACCCTTCGAGAAAGACTGAAGGCAGAGGAGAAGGACGCCCAAAGGGCAAGATGGTTGGATGGCGCCACCAGCTCACTGCACGTGAGTCTGAGCAAACTCAGGGAGACAGTGGAGGGCAGAGGAGCCTGGTGGGCTGCAGTCCATGGGGTTGCAAAGAGCTGGATGTGGCTTAGCAACTGAATAGCAATAACAAGGAGAAAAGAGGAAGATGAGGGAAGGAGAGAGGAGGGGGTGGGCAGAGAGGAAGGAAGGAAGGGAGGAGGAAGTGGGGAAAGCTACCCCAGCATCAGTCCCGTCAGCAGTGTCTGACCGTGACAGCGTGAACTGTAGGCCGGCCCCTCTGTCCACGGGACTCTCCAGGGAAGAAGGCTGGAGCGGGTTGCCATGCCCTCCTCCCAGGATCTTCCCGACCCAGGGATCGACCCCGTGTCTCCTGCGTCTCCAGCATTGCAGCTGGATTCTTTACCACTCAGCCACTGGGGAAGCCCACCTTCACAGATGATGAGTCAGTAACATTTCATGTGAAAGTATAGTATTTCTGTTGTAAGTAACAAACAACTTTTAAAACTTTATTGGCATCATAAGTGAATACTCAAATGAAAAAGATTTCTCACTGCAAGAATTATTTTCAGTTTCTCCATATTAAATACTTGCAGTAATCTCCTAGTGACATAAGGGACTAAGAAGCCTGACGGTAATGATACACTGCTCATTAAGGAAGAAGCAGCTCCTTCTCGTTTCAAGTTAAAACGAGATGACAGGTGAAAATCTGTCGTTGCTCTCCTTGTTTATTTAGTTTTGGGGACTCATAATTACTGTATAGCTCTATTTCACCCAATCGGATGACAATTATGCAGTTTGCTGATTTGGAAAGTGGTTTCACATGCTTCGTCTCTTCCACCTTCATGAACACCCTGTTCTCTAGACAAGGAATGTCTAATTGTTGAATCGAAGTGACTCGCCCCAGTTGAGTTGCTGTTGACGGGGCCAGTTCACTGCTCCTTTTTTCAACCACGCTGACTCTCTGCATCTTTGTGGGAATTGTGGATTCTTATTTATGATTAGATGGTTTGGTTTTGTAGCTGCAAGAAGCCCTTCTTGTCATTTATATTCATAGAAATATCAAATATTACAGCGAGCTACCTTATATCAACTCATCTCTCCCTTCAAAGAGCCGATGAGAAAATAAGACAAAGGGGATGTAGGGAGATGCACTGACTACAACCCTTTAGTTCCCTGAAAGGGCAGCAAGTACAGCATAAAAACCTGCTGCCTGCTCTCACCTGTGAGGACAAGGATGAGCCTAATTTATACCAACAGTAATGTGACTTTGCTTTCTCATTTTCTTTTCAAATCTGGTGGCAAAAGTAAACAAAATTATAAGGAAGTTTTTGGAATTTCTATTCCTACCAACTTTTAAAATTTAAAAATACTTACCATAAGAAAGTCTTCTGCTGCCTTCTTATCTCACTCTCCCCTTTTTTTCTGCTGTAAATAACCTGGTGATATACAATTGAAACTACTGGCATCTTAAAAGTAACTTCCAGGTCTTTAATCTTGCTGTTTCTGTTATCTTCCTATCTGTTTTCTTTGAACTATAAAAGCTCCATCTCTGCCTTTAGCTATTTCTTTAAAAAAAAAAAAATCTACATCTCAAAATTTTTGCTCTTCTCCTCCTCAATCACAAGCAGTCAGGATGATGTTTTGTGGGATAAGGCTGCCAGCAGGGAGCTGGATACATCTTCAAACCGACGCTTCCCAGCCACGGTTTCTTTCCTAATGATTCACCAATGGTCAGTTGTGCATTCTTAAGCCATTGCAATGTGCTGAGTCTCTTCAGCCATATCTGACTCTGCAAGCCTGTGGGCCGTACCCCGCAAGGCTCCTCTGCCCGTGGGATTCTCCAGGCAAGAGCACTGGGGTGAGTTGCCAGGCCCTCCTCCAGGGACTGTCCTGACCCAGGGATGTCTCTTAAGTCTACTGCACTGGCAGGCAGGCTGTTTACCACTTTAATAACAATGTACAATTTTAAGAAAAAGTTTATGGACTCTTTTAAAAATAAGTTGGATCACATCCAAGGTTATTCCTGGAACACTGAAACTATAATTTTTTATGATATGCTTTCCTACATGGGAGATAAAAGGATGGTATACACTTAGAGGTAGGAATTTCAAAATTATGTTTACACCTTAGGAGTAGGTTTCCGTGACTGTTATCTGAGCCATCGACTATGGTGACAAGAAAGGTGGATAATTATTTTTTAATCTATGCATCAACTCTTCTTTAATGAAATCCAAGGAGTTTGTGTTTGGGGATATCGAAATATTTGGCACCAAATATTAAACATTTATTGTATGTCAAAATCTTGCCCACAGCCTTGCAAACTGGGTCTTGTGGAATCCAACTTGTAATTAAGAAAACTGAAGCTGAGTGAAAGCCAGTGACTTGTGAACACTACACAGCTAATAAGCAGTAGAACTGGGAATCAGCTAGAACCATCTCACTCTAAAGCTTACGGCCACTTCACAAAAATAATGATGCACAGGATCAAGATATATGTCATCCACCTTTGGGGGCGCCCGTCACTGTCCTAGGCTCTCAAACCCTCCCTAAGCAAATCTGACTCGGAGTTAGATCAGGTGAGCCAGGAACCTAACGTGAAATGTTGGAGGAAGGAAAGAAGGAAGGGAAGAAGGAGGACATGGGAAGAGGAGGGGCTGGAGGGGACTCAGAAAAGCAACAGTCCCTGACCCACTCCACCCCGGGTGCATTTCAAGTTCAAAATAACTCCACGGGGCAGCAATTACGTGAGACAGGTGTGCGCCTCTTGGTAAGTGCAGAGGTGGGAGCCAATCTAACAGAGCAATTTCTCTCCCACTTTATCGGCTATAACATGCTGTGCACATCACAGTTCTTTAGGACAAATGCATTTCAAAAGAAAAATTAGTCCTGAACACTGAAACTTGCAACTGTGTATATTTTACCAAATGTCAATTGCTATTTGCTGCCTGATTTGAGTGAGTCTGATTCATTATGCAGTTTCAAGCCTGAGAAAGTTCTTTTCAAATAGAAAAAAAAAGAAAAAATGACTTGTCCCAAATCTTGGACCACATGCAGTTTCCAGAAGTATAATTTAAGTCATTTTCCATCATTCACTTATAATTTTGCTTTCTACTCTCCTGCTTCCAGCTAGGTTACAACCTCCTGGCCATAAGAAAAATTGCCTCAAGTTTTACCTTAATTCTCCCATTTTAAGATAATTTCAGATAAGAGCACATATTTGTTTGAGAGTCTACTGTACTATTCTCCTTTCTCTGACTAAATGTTAGACTGAATTTTTTTTATTTCAAATTTCTCTTCAAACTGTATCACTCTTCACTGATGATTAAGTGTAATATTACTTATGATCATGTAAAAGGATCCTTCTAGTCGCAAAATGTCTCAAGACAGATATTTTTTGTCATGATTGTCGAATTATCTCCCGAGATCTGTTTTAAAATAATATAATGTGGTGAAACAAATTTAAATTTTGTTATTATTTGTACCACAATATTCTAAATGAATGCTACCGGAAGTGAATTTTGAACATATCTTATGGCCTATATTTGTGCCAATAACAATAACAATAATATTCATTTTGTGCTTATATGTACCAGTGTTTAAAATGAATTATCTCATTTAAGCATCACAAAAGACCATTTCATTCTGTACTTCAGATTTCTTCCTCAGGTAAAATTCCAAGATGAGAGATTCCTGGGTCACTAATTGTGGGCAATTTGCAAACTCAAAATACAGTTGTATTTACAAAGATTATATTAATTTATGCTCCCACCATCAATGCATGAAAACTCCTTTCATACCATATTGTTGTTAGGACTGGGTAGTCTGTCATTCTTTTTTCAAAAATTTCTTCATTTGACAAGCAAAAAATGAGACCTCCCTCTTGTTTTAATTTGCATACTGGTAAGTTCACTGGCCTATTTTATTTCCTAACTGTCTCTTAGTGTCACGCTGTTATCTTCGAGGATTTTCTTAATGCTGTGGTCCTCAATTTGAAAGTACTATTTAAATACTAAAACGATTAACCTTCCTCACATTGATTATAAGTAGTTGTCCCAATTCAGCTTGTCTTCAGTCTTTGTTATTCGGGACCTGCAGTCTTTTATGTTCAAATAATTAAATGTATTTATCTTAGTCTTTATATATTATTCCATTACAAAGCCATCTTAATAAAACGCAAAGAGTTCATATCACTCCCCTATTTTTTGACCTGCAGTGGCCCGCCCCTCAGTGTAACATTCAAGATCATGACTTAGTTCTCATGTATCTCTTACAGATCATCTTTCCTCATGTTCACCCTTCAAGACTGTGATCTAATCTTGCCAAATTCCTTTTGTGAAAGCAACCTGCTTTCTTTCCCACAGCTCATTCTTTTCTCCTGTCATTTTCCCCACTTCTGACACCCATTGTCTCCAGCCCCATCCCATTCTCCTAAGTCCTCCTGTAACTTCAAGAGTCAGATCCCAAGTTTTCTTTTAGGATGCTCTTCCCAAGCCACTCATCCTGTAGACACTGGACGATTTTCTCAAACGTTCCCATAGATTCCAAGTGCAGTTCCTTCATAGCATTTACGGTATACTCTTTCCTTCCCAACTAGATGCGAGATGCTCTGTGCAGGCCAATAGCTACATATTTGCATCTATGTATTATTTGACACATAGTTATGTCAGTCATCTTTTTGTTAAATGAATTAATGACAAAAATTGATGATGAGGGTACTGGAATATCTGAATATGTTTTATTTATAAATATATATCTATATGATTTTTATTTCTAATACATGATGTGAAGAGAAATAATTTGGGAGTCTAACTACTTGAAGTAGCAAAGGAAAGGGCAATGCTATGTCAAGAAGTATAAACATGTTTCTGAGGCCAAGAACTATCGAAGTTACGCCACAGCACCTAGCTGAAGCATCTGTAAAGAATGATTTATTATGGCCTTGAGAAAGATGTGTATTTTTTCTTCCTCCTGTTATATCTGCCTATTTTACTTAACCTCAAATAACACATAGTAAGTGAAATTTAAATGTTACATCAAGCGATAACATCAGAAAAGAGAGTTTAAAGGAAAAAAAATGAAAGAAAAACTAACAAGAGAAATCTTAGGATGGTTCAATGAAATATCAGGTAAAAGGTAATTTTAAAGGGAATTGGATGGGTAGAAAACAAGATTCTATTTCATTAGCTACATAAACCATTTCAGTGTGAACATCACTGATGAGAACTATGAACCTTCCCACAAGCTGCCAAATAAAGCAGTCTCTGATGTTTATTTTTCCCAGTCTGCTTCATGAATTTCAGCCTGGTGAAAACACTGATTCACTCTCAGAGCCCATTCACAAATCACTAACCTGAAAAATGCAGCGGTTGGGTGTGGCAGGGAAAGGGGCCTGGGCCCTTCATGGTACAAGCTTTCAAGATTAAATAAAGTGCTTTGTCAAAAATGAAAATTATTGTCCTAAAGAACAAAAGTATCCTCAATAAAACAAAAATTGATCTCATTTCAGTGAAAAATGCTATAAATCCATGAAACATGTTTCTCGATACAGTAAAGCAGAGATTATTGCAATAAACCTTTAAAGGAAGGCATGTCAGCAAAGCAAAATATCCAGCACATGTCACTAAATATCTGTTTATCTCCAATGACTTTTGTCCAGGTTTAACCTCAGATCTTCACTTACTTTTTCATTTAACAAAAATGTTGGGTCTTTGGGCTGAATAACATACTATTAAGGACTTCAATAAAGTAGTTCATATAACTTCATAAGTCATAAAATCTTGTTAAGGAGCTGATAATTTAATAAAAGTATGAAAAGAAAGCAATGAATACCTTAACTTTAAAAGCACAATGGGGGAGAATGCTGCACCAGTTCAACAATTTTACTTTGTTTAAACTAGTATGGCAAAGATAATTATTTGACTCACATATTAAAAATGTACAACGTCTATAGTCATGTACAAAGCAAATATTTTCGCCAATAAAATTAATAAAACATCAGGCAGTAAGCTAGTCGGTTTCATCTATCAAACTGTAAAAGACTGAAAAGGTACAAACACCCACGGTGAGTGAGTGAGTGCGCAGGGAAGCCCAAGCTCTCCACTCTGCGGATGAGCAAGAAGATCCGTGTAATTTCTTTCTGAAGTCCTCTGACTATATGTATATATATATACATCTATCTCATGTCTTCAACATTTTTCTAAGTATTTTTTTCGCCTTTTCTGCCTAAGGAAATACTGATACTGACTATTCCATATTGACACTGTTTCTTTCCTTTTAAAAAAATATATTCATTCACTTGACTGTGCTGGGTCTCAGCTGGGCCACAGCGGGGTCTTTGCTCTCTGGGAGGCATTGGGAATCTTTAGTTGCAGCATGCAGGATCTCCTTTCCTGACCAGGGATCAAACTCACATGGGTTCTCCGCATTGGAAGCGTGGAGTCTTAGCCACTGGCCCACCAGGGAAGTCTGACACTGTTTCTTTTTGAGTCCTGTAGGTAAAGTAAGACTTTTTCCCCCTCATGTCACATGCCACCAGACCTAGAAGTGGGTTAGGTGTCCTTATTTGCCCTTGCCATTTCCAACTGTTATTCTCAAAATAGTTTAAAAATACACACACACACCCCTACACACACCCACACCCCCAACACACACACCCCGCCACACACACACCCTCAAACAGACACACCCATATTATTTTAAGGTAAGACTTTACCATATAACAAAGCTTCTTGATGACAGCATCTTTTTAAAAAAGTATCAAGAGCAAAGGCATGCTAGATACATTAATTAAGGTAAAGAAAATGGTCAGGAAAGGAAGAGAAAGCACAAATCTGAACATGAAGATTTCATAGCACCTTTGTGAGTCTAACCACCCTTTACTTTTGCTGTTTTCACATTTCTACTAGCTGTGTGGCGATCTTACACACTCTCATCTAATACGGCATCTCTGCCTCCTGACAGTAGAGGTAGCAGCTGCAACAGGAAGCACGGTTCACCAAAAAAAATAAAGGGGAGAGAGATTGTCATTACCAGTGACACAAACTCATCATTGCCCCTTCGCCATTAGTAAGCCTACCACACTCCTAAACGGGGCAATGTCAGTGAAAAATCGTAACATCAGACTTCCCTACCCATGCCTAATCTAGTTCACAAGCCAACCTAAAGTTGGGAATACTGATTTATTACCATTTCCCAATTTTTTTCCTGAAGGCACACTGTATAATTTGAATAACAGATTTCTGGAGTCAGAGCCTCATTACTGCAATGATTCAGCCCTCTATATATATCATTTATAATGCTATTTATGTCCATTTCATAAAAGAGCTGCAACATTTTCTCCATCAATTTCTGCTGCAAATTGCAAATGAGACAAAAGCCTTTCACTTGCATATATATCATAATGTTGCCCGTTGATTATAGTAATGTTTTTCAAATTTGATAATCACAACCATTAAAAAATCACTCCTTTCTATAAACTATAAAGCTTAAAATCATTGAACAGATTGGAAAAGCAATTATTAAAGCTATTTAGCAGAAAGTTTCTCTCAACAGAAATTTTATTATGCCTAATTTATATGAGATCTTATACCAGAAGATGGCATAAATGTGCTGCTTCTCTCTACGCTCCCCTTGAAGGACAGAAAGGACCCAAAAAATCATCTCATTATTATATTTTCACCTGAAACCCAGAAGTTAAGGTTACTCAAAATTTGTTACAGAAAAAAATATCCAACAGTCTCATGAATGCAACTGAACAGTCCTACCTCATCTTTCACAATGACTGTTACAATGTGGATTTATCCGAGAGGGTCCACCGTGAACATGAAATGAACTATTATTTGGCTATTGACCTTGAATGGAATTCAATGATCTAGTTATGGGCAAAATCACCTCTGCACATCTTATTCATCATCACCTATCACTGTACTTAGGAACATGGATACCAGTACTGAGCTTGCAGACAAGTCAGTGCCTAAAGCCTTTAAGTCACACTCACATTTCCTCCCTGGCCTTAAACTTTCCCCTTGGATGAAGGAGAGTAGTAATCTTGCCCATCTCAAAGGATTACTGTGCTGGTGAATCACCAACGCACAGTGCCCGGCATACAGGAAGCTGTTGCTGTTTAGCTGCTAAGTCGTGTCTGATACTATCGTGACCTCATGGACTGTCGCTCACCAGGCTCTTCCGTCCATGGGATTTCCCCAGGGGACTGTCAGGACCCAGGAACTGAATCCACATATCCTGCTTTGGAAGGTGATTCTTTACCTCTGAGCCACAGGGGGGCCCTAGAAAGTACTTAGTGGGTAATGAGTATCATGGAAATTTTTCTCTCACCACGCACTTGATCTGTAGTTCAGTTAGTGGGCAGGGATAGGATTTTATTTGGGAAATACAGTGACATCAACAAGATAGTAGAATAGAACTTTTTAGCCCTCTCTCCCCACCTAGAGAAACACAGATTTTGACAAACACTTAAAGATGAGAGTACCTTTGTGAGAGCTTGGAAGTCCAGCAGAAAGGTCCTTGCACCCCACTGAAGCAAAAAATCTGAGAACAGATGCATCAAAGAGGACAAGAGGAAGTTTCACTTTATCCACAGGAGCCTTCACCAAGATGGTACCACCGTTCAGGGCTAAGAGCGGCCTCTCAGCCCACGATTTCTGCCATGAAGAAAGCGACAGCACAGTAAATGTCCACCTTCACAGCTGTGAGGAATACTGCCCAGGAGGCCTGCTACTTCCATGCCCCAGCCAGAAGGCTGAAGCCACCAGCATGGCTGATTAAACTGTTGTTAAGTTATTGCCAGATTACACTTGGCTGTTTTACCTATATTTTATAAAACCACAAAGACACCACCAAAAAACTGTTAGAACTATGAACAAATTCAGTAAAGTTATACGCAAAATCAACATCCAAAACAGCACTTCCGTACACCGAAATGAACGATGCTGGTGGCTTCCAGGTCACAAGTGCTGGAGGAAACGGGAAGATGCTGGTCACCAGGTACAAAATCTCAGCTATACGGGGTAAATAATTCTGGTAATCTAACGTGCAGCACGGTGACCGTGGTTAACAACACTGCGTTACATACCTGACATTGGCTAAGAGGATAGACCTTTGGTGTTCTCAAAATGTAATAATAATGGTACCTATGTGAGGCAATGGATATGTTAATGAGCTCAACTGTGGTAATCATTTCACAGTCTGGGCTTCCCTGGTGGCTCAGCTGGTAAAGATCCGCCTGCAATGCAGGAGACCTCGGTTCGATTCTCCGGGTTGGGAACATTCATGAGAAGGGATAGGCTACCCACTCCAGTATTCTTGGGCTTCCCTTGTGGCTCAACTGGTAAAGAATCTGCCTGCAGTGCAGGAGACCTGGCTTTGATCCCTGGATTGGGAAGATCTCCTGGAAAAGGGAAAGGCTACCCACTCCAGTATTCTGGCCTGGAGAATTCCATGGACTGTATTGTCCATGGGGTCTCAAAGAGTCGGACACGACTGAGCGACTTTCACTTTCACTTTTCACAATCTATACATATATTAAAACATCACTTTGTACATCCATATATATAATTTTTATTTATCAAATATACCTCAATAAAGATTAGGGGGAGAAACGATATGCAAATAATTCTTTGGAATCAGTAAAAAGACTGAGCTAAAAATGGAAAAATGCAAAAGATTCTATAAAGCACCTCTAAAATAATAGTATGCTCAAATGGCCAATAAAAATTTTTATTAAGATGCATTTAGCGCATTTCTTACAGAAATAAATATGATGAAGCATGCACCAAAAGAGAATGTTTTGAAACTTCACAGCTAAATATTTTATTTTCCTTCATCCCCAAAGAAACAAAATAAAAAGGAAATTAATTTGCACATTTTCTGAAGCCTTCTAAATGTTCAATAAATCTAGCAGGCAAAGGCATATAGGTGTAGGCAAATCAGATTTAGTGAGTCGATTCTCCCCTTGTACTCAACGTTAATTTATTCATTCATTTCTCAAGTTACTTAGGAACTGGAGTACTCAAAGCCCTGTAAGCTTTATAAACATTATTATTTTGATAAGTAATTTTTATCCATAAAGTTTTATTATTTCTATAGAACACTGAGTTAGGTCTCACACATGGCAACTTAAATTGAGACTCTGCCATCAAGAAATCTATAATTAAGAAGCAAGACAGACTACCGTATAAAAGAACAAATAAGCACATGGGTTAAGATGTGTACATGTCTTATGGATACTAGTATCAATAATTAGCAGAAATGTAAAAATAATAACAGTATTTTACAGTTACAAAGCACTTTTCTAATATACATGTGACATGCTTCTCAGACTAATACTCTGAAATAAGACTTTATTCCCACTTCATAGGTAAAGAAACTGACACCGATCATGCTTGGTATGTATTCATTTTCTACTCATGGCACTCACTGAGCATCCCTGAACTTTCCTTCACTCTCCTGGGGGGTGTGTGTGTGTGTGTGTGTGTGTGTGTGTGTGTGTGTGTGTGTGTGTGTGTGTGTGTGTGTGTGTGTGTGTGTGTGTGTGTGTGTGTGTGTGTGTGTGTTTTCCTAACATTTTATTTATTTTTTAATTGAAGGATAATTGCTTTACAGAATTGTGCTGGTTTCTGCCAAACACCAAGATGCATCAGCCACAGGTACACACCTGCCCCTCCCTGTGACCCTCCCCCCCCCGCCCCGCCCCCTCCCCACCCCACTTCCCTCCCCACCCCGCCCTCAGGGTTTATACAGAGCCCCGGGTTTGAGTTCCCTGAGTCATGCAGCACATTCCCGCTGGCTGTCTATTTCACACGTGGTAATGTATGTCTCCATGTTACCATCCATACATCCCACCCTCTCCTGCCTCCCATCCTCCCTTAGTTTTAACAAAATCTCTCAGAGCTTAGCAAGGTACATGGGACTCAAGCTAGAGACTACACTTCCATCTGAGTAAGCTCTGACCACCAGGCAGTGAGTGGAACTGAGCTGTACAACCTCAGATTCCATAACTAAGGTCCATTTCCTTCTTACTCGCTCTCTCTGTCTGCGGACTGCAAGGCGGATGTGATGCTGACGTCAGCCTCGGGAGGAGGACAGCACCGCTAGTGGAGCACTGCGCTGGAAGGATCTCGGCCGGGAGGACCTCCCGGAGCACAGCTGCCCCCTTCCCTGCACCCTGCACTCACAGGTCTGTGTGGTTGCATCAGAGACACATGAACCCCTCTCCTGTGTTATCTGAGCCCTGTACCTGAGGTCTCTGCTCACTCCTCTGTCTCAGCCCCATTTCTCTTTACATTATTTCAGCCATAACCTTACCAGTCCATCACTGAGGGAGCTAGAGATCATCTGGCTAGAGATGCATCAAGAAGTTGGTCCTTAATCCTAACCCCTGAGCCAACACCCTTCACGTTCACCTTAGGGAAAGAGACTCTTGGCACAATAAACAAGCGTGGCTGCAAAGAAACGTGTTACAGTGATTTTCTGGATCTTCTTGACCTCACATCCTGTGGAACAGAGGATATTAAAAGTAATATATGCTTCTTTCTCCGACCATTTTACCAGAGTCACTTCTTAAAAAATAGAGTAAGCAGAATGGTGAGTCTCTTCCATTTCCTACAGAAACGGCCACGTCTGTTAAACACAAGGAGTTTGCTGTCTCCGCAGCAAACCTGGCTGTCTCTGCACCAGGAGGCAAGCACGCTGTGGCGCCGGAAGTCCCGCGTTCTGGCACATTCTCCTGAGTCAGCTCCGAGCCTGAGTCAGGGCCCCTTCCCTTTCTTCACTGTTCCGCTACTGCACCCATCTCGGCACGAATCTTAACTCTGCCACAACAAGCCCACCATGCTTTTTTATGCCTCTGTTCTCTTCCTTCATTATATTGCTTTTTGCTGATTTATTTGTCGCCCTCTGGAAAAAGAAACACAATTTACTTTTAAAAATACGGACACGGATAAAACTATACACACATACACACAAGTTCAAAAACAAAGCCAAACATATATACAACCATCTGTGATAAAAGTAAGGCTGTACCCATGTTAACATGTAATAGAATGGTCTCAATATTCAAATACAACACAGCAAATAATGTCCAATACAAACATGCTGGAGTGATTTTACTAAATGCCATGTACATGCTTTCCTTTTTACCAGATCAATCCCATGTGGGACACATGTGAAATACATGCTGATCTGACCCACTATTGATCTTATTTCTTTTGTTTTTAATGAAAACCGTGGTTGAAAACCCTAATTTATACAAACAAGTCATTGTGAGTAGTATTAAGGGAAGCACATTCTAGATAACAAGAAAATTCTTCAAGTTAATTGAAATTAATAGTAAGATTAAATTCTGCGATCATCTTCCAGTGTAAATGAAGAACTATGCTGTAATATGTCATTTATGCCTTTAGGCACTAAGTTTAACTCAATTATTTGTTCAGATTTGATTTGAAAATCAAGTACATCTTTTATTTAAATGTTTCTCTTAATCTTTCAGATATCTCCTTTGGAAGTAACAATTAAAAATTTGGGATAGAAAAGTGAAATGTAATACTGTATCTAATGCTACTTTTTTCAAATTGTCATTAAAAGTTACAATGCTGAGAAAAAAATAGCTCTGGCCATTACTTGCAAATCTCACTGTAACAAGAATTTTTTCATAATATCTCAAATATATCTGATTTGTTGAACTATGTCATCTAATTTCAAATTTAATTGACTAAGGCTGCCAAAAATATTTTTGAAATATGCCAAACTCTCTTATCTAAATATTGTCTTTAGCTTACTGGTATGACAAACACATTGATACTGGTAGTTTCTGATATTTTTAAATAACTCCACAGTATTTTCTAGTTATACTTACTGCTTCACAAACTTCTGATTCCTTTACAGTTTTTCAACTTTATATTAATCAATAGTACATTTTCCTAACTCTATAGATATATCTCATTCAGTTGCAGGTGGATTAAATTTAAACACAATATACCTTTATAAAATCATCTTGCCTAAAATTTTGTAACCTGCAAAACTGGTGCTATCATCAATTTGTAGCATAACATCTCCATCAGCTGTTATTCATGTAATAACTATTACTTCTAAACATTCTGCAACTGTGCATATTTGAGAGGACAGTGGGTTATTAGTAAACCATATAGTTTTAAGTTGTAAGTTGTTTTATCACCAAAAGCCCAAGTAGCTCACCCTATCTACTGAAAGAAGACTTTTTAGCATCTTAATAAGACGTTTTTCCTAATGGCGCCCAATCACAAGCACATTTGTCTCTGCTGAGGATTTCTCAGACGAGGTCAGGGGGGCCGAGCAGGATACAGGACTCGCCTTGTCCTCTGAACACATCAGAAACACACGTCCCCGTGGAAGGATTCTCACTGGAAACTAACTGGACGCTGGCAGGCCGGCTGCCGCAGGACACGAGCTCTAAGGAGGAGTCCCAGGGCATTGGGAAGGAAGGGAAGGGACGATGGGGTGGGCCCTGCGCGCCTGGGAGGGGGCCCGGGGAGGACAGGGACCCTCAGGGAGTGCCCCCGGGGGAGTGAGCGCTGAGAGCCACACAGTGGGGACCCCGGCCTGGGGTCCAGCCCGGGGACAGATCAGCACAGCTGGCTGGGGGGCCTGTCGGAAGCCTGGTCTCTGCTACCGAGGGATGTGCACACACGTGTGTGTGTGTGTGTGTGAAATCATGTCTGACTCTTTGCGACCCCATGGACTGTGGCCCACCAGACTCCTCTGTCCATGGGATGTGTGTGTGTGTGTGTGAGTGTGTGTGTGTGTGTGTGAAATCATCTCTGACTCTTCTCGACCCCATGGACTATGGCCCACCAGGCTCCTCTGTCCATGGGGTGTGTGTGTGTGTGTGTGTGTGAGTGTGTGTGTGAAATCATGTCTGACTCTTGGGGGCCTGTCAGAAGCCTGGTCTCTGCTACCGAGGGATGTGCACACACGTGTGTGTGTGTGTGTGTGTGTGTGTGTGTGTGTGTGTGTGTGTGTGTGTGTGTGTGAGAAATCATGTCTGACTCTTTGCGACCCCATGGACTGTGGCCCACCAGACTTCTCTGTCCATGGGATATGTGTGTGTGTGTGTGTGTGTGTGTGTGTGTGTGTGAAATCGTCTCTGACTGTTCACGACCCCATGGACTGTGGCCCACCAGGCTCCTCTGTCCATGGGATGTGTGTGTGTGTGTGTGTGTGTGTGTGTGTGAAATCATGTCTGACTCTTGGGGGCCTGTCAGAAGCCTGGTCTCTGCTACCGAGGGATGTGCACACACGTGTGTGTGTGTGTGTGTGTGTGTGTGTGTGAGAAATCATGTCTGACTCTTTGCGACCCCATGGACTGTGGCCCACCAGACTCCTCTGTCCATGGGATGTGTGTGTGTGTGTGTGTGTGTGTGTGTGTGTGTGAAATCATCTCTGACTGTTCACGACCCCATGGACTGTGGCCCACCAGACTCCTCTGCCCATGGGATGTGTGTGTGAGTGTGTGTGTGTGAGTGTGTGTGTGTGTGTGAAATCATGTCTGACTCTTTGCGACCCCATGGACTGTGGCCCACCAGGCTCCTCTGTCCATGGGATGCTCCAGGCAAGAACACTGCAGTGGGTCACCATGCCCTCCTCCAGCGGGTCTCCCCGACCCAGGGATCGATCCCGGGCCTCCCGCACTGCAGGAGGGTTCTTTACCGTCTGAGCCACCGGGGACGCCCGAGAGAGGGCCGCGCTCACACTTCAGGCACGAGGCCCTCAGACCCGGCCCTCGGCTTCTGCTCCAGCAGCTCGGGCCTAACGCTGGCTGAGTGAGGAGGAGCCCGCACCCGGCTCGGCCTGAGCGTCTTCATCTCCAGCCCGGCCCCACCGACATGACGGCCGCCTGCACAGGCTGCGGGAAGGGGGACCTGCGCTCACACCTGCCCCAGCCCTCCCCGCCGCAGCCCCGGCACACGGACTGCAGAAACGCTCCCGACACCCACATCCTTCAGGCCCGCGATGATATTAACTGCTCCGCCTGCTTCCCTAAGAGACGGAAAGCAGATAAGGAAACAAAGAGCTTTGTTTCAACTGAAAGAGGAAGAAGACATCTCTGAAAAAACAACCAGTGAAAAAGAAACACTTCACCAAAAAGCTCAAAGCATCAGTAATAGAATGCTAACTGACTTACGGAAAGAACAGATGAGCGCAGGGACAATGTTAGCAAGGAAGTAGGAACACAGAAAAGAAGCAGTCAGAACTAAAGAACACCGTAACTGAAGTAAAAAACACACCAGAAGGAATTAACAGAAAGCTAGGTGATACAGAAAAACACGTTAAGTGATCACGGAGAAGACAGACTAATGGAAATCACCCAATTAGAACAGTAAAATAATAACAAACCATTTTTTAAATGAGAATGGATTAAGGAATCTCTAGGACAATGTCAAGCATACCAACATTCGCATTATCTGGGTCCCAGGAGAAAAGAAAGGGGTCAAAAATGTATTTTATGAAATTATGGCTTGAAACTTTACAAACCTGAGGAAGGAAACAGATCTCCAAGTCAGGAAGAACAGAGGGTCCCAAACAACAACCACACCAAGACATATCATAATTAAGATGGCAAAAGGTAAAGAGAATCTAAAGGCAACAAGAGAAAACAAAGAGTCATATAAAAAGGAACGCCCCATAAGACTATCAGGTGATTTTTCTGCATAGAATTTGCAGGTCAAAAGGGAGCGGCATGACATTTAAAGCCCTGAAAGGGAAGACCTGCAACCTAGGATACTTTACACAGTGAGATCATCATTTAGAATTGAGGAGAGGTAAGGAAGTCCTCAGACAAGCAGAAACTAAGAGTTCATCAATACCACACCTACCCAGAAAGAAATGTTAGAGTCTTCTTAAGTAGAAAAGATTATATCTTTTCATAGAAGTAAGAAACTATGGGAAAAGAAAATTCCCACTAGTAAAAGTAAACATATAATAAAGGCTGAGGATCAACCACCTAAATAAACTAGTATGAAGATTAAAAGACAGAAATTGTAAAATCCACTATAACTACAATAATCAGGAAAAGGATAAACATAAAGACAGGCAGAATAGACATCAAAAACACAAAATGTGGGGGGAGGGTATTATTTAGATCCTTTAGATTGTGTTTGAACTTAAATGATTACCTGTTTAAAACAAGCAGATGTAATTATAGGTCAACATATACAACCCCAAGGTAACCACAAATCAAAAATAATAGATACACAAAAACAAGAGAGAAAGCCTATATATACAAGCTATGTTATCATAAAGACACATGTTGCACTCAACATGTCAGCAAATCTGGAAGACCCAGCAGTGGCCACAGGACTGGAAAAGGTCAACCTTCATTCCAGTTCCCAGAAGGCTAGTACTAAACAACTTCAAACTATCAGACAATTGCAGTCATCCCCCACAGTCACAAGGTCATGCTTAAAATCTTGCATGCTAGGCTTCAGCATTACACCAATCAAGAACTTCCAGGCATCCAAGCTGGGTTTAGAAAAGGCAGAGGAACCAGAGATTAAATTGCCAACAGTCACTGGATCACAGAGAAAGGGAATTCCAGAAAAATGT
Source organism: Cervus elaphus (assembly GCF_910594005.1). Lineage (NCBI taxonomy): Eukaryota > Metazoa > Chordata > Mammalia > Artiodactyla > Cervidae > Cervus > Cervus elaphus. Next base: position 80,850,223 of record NC_057835.1, read on the forward strand.
CTATCTCTGCTTCATTGACTACATTAAAGCATTTGACTGTGTGGATCAAAATAAACTGTGGAAAGCTCTTAAAGAGATGGAACTACCAGACCATCTTATCTGTCTTCTGAGAAACCTGTATGCAGATCAAGAAGAAACAATTAGAACCCTGTGTGGAACAACTGATTGGTTCAGGATTGATAAAGAACTACGACAGGGCTGTCTGCTGTCACCCTGTTTGTTTAACCTATACGCTGAGCACATTATGAGAAATGCCGGGCTGGATGAGTTACAAGCTGGAATCAAGATAGGCGGGAGAAACATCAACAACCTCAGATATGTGGATGATACCACTCTAATGGCAGAAAGTGAAGAGGAACTAAAGAGCCTCTTGATAAGGGTGAAGGAGGAGAGAGAAAAATATGTCTTAAAACTAAATACTAAAAAAACTAAGATCATGGCTTTTCTGGTGGCTCAAACGGTAAAGAATTTGCCTACAAGGCAGGAGACATGGGTTTGATCCCTGGGTTGGGAACATCCCCTGGAGAAGGGAATGGCAACCCACTTCAGTATTCCAGCCTGGAGAATTCCATGGACAGAGGAGCCTGGTGGGCTACAGTCCATGGGGTTGGAAAGAGTCAGACACGACTGCCTGACTAATCACAAGATCGTGGCATCCAGTCCCATTACTTCATAGCAAATAGAAGGTAAAAAGGTAGAAGCAGTGACAGATTTCCTCTTCTTGGGCTCTAAAATCACTGCAGGTGGTGACTGCAGCCATGAAATCAGAAGATGATTGCTGCTTGGCAGGAAAGCTATGACAAACCCAGACATTGTGTTGAAAAGCAAAGACATTACTCTACTGACAAACGTCCATATAGTCAAGGCCATGGTCTCCCCAGTGGGCACACACAGTTGTGGGAGCTGGACTGTAGAAGACTACTGAGAGTCCCTCGGGCTGCAAGGAGATCCAAGCAGTCAGTCTTAAAGGAAATAAATCCTGAATACTCATTGAAAGGTCAGATGCTGAAACTGAGGCTCCAGGCTTTTGGTCACCTGATGTGAACAGCTGACTCACTGGAAAAGTCCCTGACGCTGGGAAAGATTGAGGGCGGGAAGAGAAGAGGGGGTCAGAGGATGAGATGGCTGGATGGCATCACTGATGCAATGGACTTGAACTTGGGCAAACTTCGGGAGATGTTGAGGGACAGGGAGGCCTGGTGTCCTGCAGTCCCTGGGGTTGCAGATAGTCGGACAGGACTGGGTGACTGAACATCAACATGTATAATGACCTGTCACTAATAGGTTTGCATTTTCATTTAATTTTATACTTTGATAAAATCACATTTGAAATAACATTCATTTTCAAGTCTTGCCCTTAAGTTGTCTCTTGGGGCTATAGCTTACAGGAAATCAAAGTTTACTGACCATAACTACAGTGGCATTGGACTGTATCAGCTTAGCCAATCTAAATCAGCATTTCCTAGAATCTTCTTGTATGGCTCCAACTGAGACTGACCACAATAGAAATTTGCATAATATTAATATTTGAAAATGAAAGTGAGGAAACAACACTTTCCTCCCCTTCTCTCCCCTTTCTTCCTTTTTCCTCTTCCTTCCTTCTCATCTTGAAGGTCATTGTAAGAGTGTCAGGCAATACAGCAGCTCAGGCACCTCACTGCTGATCTGTTGCAAGCTCATCTTACTGGTAGGAGGTAACAGCCAGGCCCATGGCATCTCCTACAGCTTCCCAGCTTCTAGGGGATTCCCTCCTTATGCTTCTCCACAAGCTGGGAAGGTCCATGTGTAGTCCTATGACAAAGGATGCCAGCTTCTATTGCAGGTCACCCACACCATCTCGTTGAGCTGGAGATGATGAAAGACTAGATTCTAGCATGTCCTTGCTCCTATTTCATTTCCTATTCTCCCCTCCAACAGCCAGCCTGACTGGCCCACAGCAACATCAGATCTAACACCAGACTCAAGAATCCTTGCTTAGACATATTCATTAGGCCTCATAATTATAAGAGCTAAGTGTAAGAAAGTGAAAGTGAAGTCTCTCAGTTGTGTCCGACTCTTTGCGGCCCCATGGACTGTAAACTACCAGGCTCCTCCGTCCACAGTATCTTCCAAGCAAGAGTACTGGAGTGGGTTACCATTCCCTTCCCCAGGGGATCTTCCCAACCCAGGGATGGAACCCAGGTGTCCTACATTATAGTCAGGTGCTTCACCGCTTTACCCTCTGAGCCACCAGGGAAGTCACAAGATCTAGATCGTAGGATCCAAAGCCTATAACAAATCCTTTATTCTATACCACTCATGCTAGTTGTTCCTTCCTGACCAAACCTTGACAACAGTCAACATTTTCTCAACGCTGACCGTTTCTGCTTCCATCCCCAACAGCTGAGGGCTTCCCTGATGGCTCAAATGGTAACGGATCAGCCTGTAATGCAAGAGACCTGAGTTTGGTTCCTGAGTCAGGAAGAGCTCCTGCAGAAGGGAAAGACTACCCACGCCAATATTCTTGCCTGGAGAATCCCATGGACTGAGGAGCCTGGTGGGCTACAGTCCATGGGGTCCCAAAGAGTTGGACACGACCAAGCCACTAACACACATACACCCCCCATAGCTGAAGCATGAGCATGCCTCTGTATTTTTACTTCATTATCTTCATTCTAATAATGAAGACTACTTATCTAAAGGTAATTGTGTTATTTCAACTAAAGTGTTATTATTTATCCCAAACTCTAAAAAGTCATGTTCCATAATGTTCTTTCAATAAAACTCACACAAGCATTGAAACTCAGTCTCAATGCTTTGCCAACTGTGAGTCAGTTTATTCTTTACTTTGTTCCAAATTAAATGTAAATCTTGTTAATATAAAATTAATTCATACAATATTGGCACCTCAGTCGAGTGATGGTCGGTATAGCATTGTGATTATAAATATAGATTGCAGAGTCAAACACCAAGTGTTGAACCCAGCTTCTCCTCACGCTTGCTGTGTATCCTGGACATGTTACCTATCTCTCCTGTCCTTCATCTCTTCATCTGTAAAATGGGACTAAGAAGAGTCCCTATGATTATAGACTTGCTGTAAAGATTTAAAAATTAATGTAACAAAAGTTTTAAGAACCATCCCTGGTATAATGTAAAGAAAGACCTTATTGGCATTAATTAGCTATTATTATTAAATATATGCCACAAATTCAGATAAGACACTAATGAGCAAAAGAACAAAGCTCTTTCTAGCTAGCAGGCTGCATTTATAACTCCTTTCCACTAATATTCTGTCTCATAACAACTCACAAGTGGCTACAGCATAAATTCTGAAGTGTCCTGTTCTTGCTAACAATGCCTATAATGCACTCTAATATTTTCTATTATTTTCTATTTGATTTTATTAACATGCTGGCCACATAACTCTTCCTCTAGGGAATTTTATTTTTTTTTTCTTTTTGGTCTCAGCCTCTTGACTTAGACCTGGAAGCCTGAAACAATTATGATGGGAATGCTGGGCAGAGTTACAATAAATTGCTTAAATTAATCAGTTCCTGCCCCTGGAGCTGTGATAAATTCCCCAAAGTGCATCCTGCTACATGATGGGGGAGGAGTGGGAAGGATGTTGAGAAGACTTCACCAATATCCACTGTCATACATATATTATCACATCTCTATGAGTATATATTTTGGGAAATTCTATTTTTCTGAGCTTTGGTCCTTAACATTAACTCCTGTCATATGGGTTATGACGTATTTTAATACAATCTCCTAAGACTGCCAGCTCCCATGCCAAATGCTGCTCATAATCTACTAAGTTGATTTCATGACCTACTAAGTTATAATTTACAGCTTACAAAACCCTGTACTACCTTCAATAGCAGAGCTGTCAATCCATGCCTTCTCTTTCCAAAAAAAAAAAAAAGAGCAAAAATAAAGAACAATGCAGAGGCCGGGATCTCCTTCCAGCAAACTCATTTGTCCCTTCCTGGCCATCACCCACTGCAGTGCTTCCATCAGTGCCTAGTTTTTAGTTTTATCTTTCCCTAGTTCCCTAACCTCACCGTGTAGCATTTAAGAACATGAATACTGGAGTCAGAGATTTGAATTAGCGCCTCAGTTTTGCCCTATTAGTTCTCTGACCTTGAACAACAGTACTTACCTCTTTGAGCGTCAGTTTTCCCTACATGCAAAAATAGGATACTGTAATCAACACATTCATAATATTAAAGTGAGGACCAAATGAGATAAGACATGAATACCCGGAACATATAAAGTACTTAATATAAATTAGCTGTGAATGTTGCTCTAAAAGCTAACTCACATAGTAAGCTAATTGCTCATTTTTATAAAAGACTACTTAAAAGTAATTAGCCTCCAATTAAAATAAGTAAATTAAAAAAAAAAAAAGAATGGGCCAAAATAAATAAATAAATAACAGACTACTTAATATTTCCATTTCCAGGACACTAGATGTCAAAAACTTAAGCAAAGAACTTCTAACTATAGAATGTCAAAGATCAGTCAGCTTACAAAGAGAAACTGTTTATGGCCAAAAAGTACTTCTCATGTCCTCAGGTCACATTGGTTGTTGTTCAGTCGCTGAGTCGTGTCCGACTCTTTGCGACCCGGTGGACTGCGGCGCACCAGGCTTCCCTGTCCCTCACCATGTCCCGGAGTTTGCTCAGACTCACGTCCACCGAGTCGGTGATGCCACAGCTAAGCGTCAGCGTCCAGTCGGTAACGCCACTGGGCACTGCTGACACGTCACAACACAGACAGCTATACACTTGACTCTACTGTTGCTAAAGAGAAGGGGGAAAAAAGAAGAAAACAGATTTTTTTTTTTTCTTAAAAAGCACTAACAATATTTCTCTTTGTCTCTGAGTTAGCCTGGAAATATTTCAGAATTAGACCCATGGAAGTAAATTATTTGACTTCCTTCTTCTAAGACTAGTATTTTAAAAAAGCAAATCTTAAGAAATGATTACACATTGAGTTCTTTTGGAAAACAAGTAAGTCAAGGCGTGAATTAGCTGAATGAAAACTGTTTTTAGAATCATGAACAATCTGCATGACACCTCCCAACCCTCCCTCAATGAATCTTCTAATTTGCCACACGCTATTTTAGACTTTTGTTGAAATCTATTTATGTATTCACATTACCTATTCACAGCCAGGAGATCAGAGCTCTAAGACAGAAATCACATTAAATGCAGCAGACAAAATGTGAAAAGGCTGTAAAATTACCCATCCGTAGTTAGGGAACTGTTATTAACCCTATGGCAACAGGCCAATCTAGAGAAGTTGTTTAAAACAGTCATTCAGAGTGTTAGCACTCCACTGTGATCCCGTATTTTTCACATCCATTACGTCTGATTTACAAGTTTTCACTCTGGTAATGCGTAACATTTGCCCATTGGTAGTGTTGCCTTTTGCAGTTAGTTCTAACCAAATGAAGTCGTATACTGTATTGTGACAACAAATGCATGAGGTAGATTTATGTTCGTCTGTTCAGTGTCACACAGTTCTGAACATTCAGCTTCCCAAGAACGGACCTCAGTGGCTTCAGCTGCTACCCATAAGCTTCGTTTGGTACTAAACAGAGGCTCTTTAGGCTAGAGGACATGAGTGAAGGGCTAAAAGAGGGAAAGCTGAATAACTCTACAGACAAATAAAAAGAGCCAGGATTTGATCCTTTGGGTTTTTCCTCTCTTGCACTACTTTGATATAGGAGTATCATATGAGTGAACTGAATTCCAGTACGATAATCAGCTATGAATTCACTTTTAATTCTTTCAATATACTGTAGTGATACTTCATTCTTTAGATTTATGCTTCATTACACTGAATTGAAATGGCTAAAGAAGACCTAACTTATGCCTGGAATAAAATGGGAGCATGAAAAGAATAAAAATCTAACTTTGTATGTCTGACTAATTATAGAACTTCTTTGTATAATTGATTATATTTTGAGATGAGCTTTTACTGTCTCCAGTGTTCTTGCCTGGAGAATCCTATGGACAGAGGAGCCTGGTGGGCTGCTGTCCATAGGGTCGCACAGAGTCAGACACAACTGAAGTGACTTAGCACACATTTACTGTCTTATGCTAAAAAAAAAAAACCATCCCATTACATTCTGATCACTGCTTCTTCTAATATACTTAGTAAAAAAAACTATTCAGTTTTTCTTAAAGGATTAAAATTAAGCTAAACTGAACAAAAAGAAGCAGAATGCAAAGATGTAGGAAGGCAATCACTACTAAATAATTTGTATCTTCAACAATAACAACTCCTAAAAATGCTTTCATAATTTACCATGTTTCCACAATAACCTGTATAAGAGTGCAATACAATTTTACAAAGCTCAAAACCAAAGGAAATTAAACAATTTATTATTTATAATATATGCATACATGCTCATTCGCTTCAGTCATGTCCAACTCTGTGCAACCCCATGGACTGTAGCCCCCCAGGTTCCTCTGTCCATGGGATTCTCCAGGCAAGAGCACAGGAGTGGGTTACTGGTCCCTGCTCCAGAGGATCTTCCCGACCCAGGGATCGAACCTGGGTCTCCTGCATTTTCTGAATCACAGGCAGATTCTTTACCACTGAGCCACCGGGAGGGAAAGCAAATGAAAGATACATATTCATTTATAACCAAATAGAAAGTAGAAACAGAAATTTGAATAGTGATTACCATGGTAGGCAGAGATGCATGATAAAGGAAGAAAACTTGAAAGACGAAAGCTATTGCTGGTGTTCCAGAACGAGACTTGGTAAGCTTAGACCCACAGGCTAGTCCCATTGTAACCTGTTGGCAACAGAAAGATTTCTTGGTAGACAGCCATGTTATTTATTTACATACTGCCAAGTGAATGTCTTCACACTACGGCAGCAGAGTTGCTGTTCAGTCTTCAGTCGTGTCCAACTCTTTTCGACTCCATGGACTGCAGCGCACCAGGCTTCTCTGTCCTTCACTGTCTCCTGGAGTTTGCTCAAACTCATGTCCATTGAGTCAATGATGCCATCCAACCATCTCATCCTCTGTCGCCCCCTTCTCCTCCTGCCTTCAATCTTTCCCAGCATCTGGGTCTTTTAGAATGAGTCGGCCCTTCGCATCAGGTGGCCAAAGGATTGGAGCTTCAACCTCAGCATCAGTCCTTCCAATGAATATTCAGGACTGATTTCCTTTTAGGATTGATTTGTCTGATCTCCTTGCAATCCAAGGGACTCTCAAGAGTCTTCTCCAACACCACTGTTCAAAAGTATCAATTCCTCAGCACTCAGCCTTCTTTACAGTCCAACCCTCACATCAATACATGACTACTGGAAAATCATAGCTCTGACAACACAGACCTCTGTCAGCAAAGTGATGTCTCTGCTAAAATGCTGGCAAGATTGTCATAGTTTTTCCTCCAAGGAGCAAGCATCTTTTAATTTCATAGTTGCAGTCACTGTCCACTGTGAATTTGGAGCCCAAGAAAATAAAGTCTGTCACTATTTCCATTTTCTTCCCCATCTATTTGCCATGAAGTGATGGGACCAGATGCCATGATCTTCGCTTTTGAATGCTGAGTTTGAAGTCAGCTTTTTCACTCTCCTCTTTCTCCCTCATCAAGAGGCTCTTTAGTTCCTCTTCACTTTTTGCCATATGGGTGGTATCATCTTCATATCTGAGGCTTTAATGTTTCTCCTGGCAGTCTTAATTCCAGATTGTGATTAATCCAGCCCAGCACTTTGCATAACGTATTCTGCATATAAATTCAATAAGCCAGGTGACAATATACAACCTTGTCACACTCTTTTCCCAATTTTGAATCAGTTCATTGTTCCATGTCCGGTCCTAACTGTTGCTTCTTGACCACATACAGATTTCTCAGGAGACAGGTAAGGTGTTCTGATATTCCCATCTCTTTAAGAATTTTCCAGTTTTTTGTGATGCACACAGTCAAAGGCTTTAGCATAGCCAGTGAAGCAAAGAGATGTTTTTTCTGGTATTCCCTTGCTTTCTCCATGATCCAAAGAATGTTGGCAATTTGATCTCTGGTTCCTCTGCCTTTTCTAAGTGCAACTTGTGTATATGAAAGGTCTCAGTTCACATACTGCTAAAGCCTAGCTTGAAGGATTTTGAGCATTACCTTCCTAGCACGTGAAATGAGTATAATTGTGTGGTAGTCTGAACATTCTTTAGCATTGCCCTTCTTTGGGATTGGAATGAAAACTGGCTTTTTCTAGTCCTGTGGCAACAACTGAGTTTCCAAATTTGCTCACATATCATATTGACTATAGCAGTTAAACAGCATTATCTTCTAAATTCCAGTTAACTTTTTTATCAAATACAAATTAAAGTACAGTGTTTCTTTTTAATGCTTAATTGTCCTTATACACCATTTCATTAGAGCAAGTTTATATATAGACCAGTGATTCTCAACTAGGGTCAATTTTGACACCTCTCCACCCCTGACATGGAACATTTGGCAATATCTGAGGACTTTCCACTTGGCTATTACCACCAAGTTACCTAGTAAGTAGGGGTCAAGGATGATATGGAACAGCCTAGAATGTACAAGGTAGCCCAGATCAAGAAAGCCCCAAATGTCAATTGGGCCAAGGTTGAAACACCCTGATAGAGACTGTTGGATTGAATCAGATGACAACTAGAGTCAAGATTCTTATGGTGAGGCCAAATTCAACACAAGTGACACCTCTTACAAAATTCCTTCTGGATTTGGTGCACAGGATTGCATACCCAGGGGCGTCCCAGGTGGCACAGTGGTAAAGAATCCACCTGTCAATGCGGGAGATACAAGAGACGTCAGGAAGATCCCCTGGAGTAGGAAATGACAACCCACTCCAGGATCCTTGCCTGGAAAACTCCAGGGAGAGAGGAGCCTGGTGGACGACAATCCCTGGGGCTGCGAGGAATCGGACAGACCGCGCGACCGAGCCTGGGCACACAGCCAGACACACGCACACCCTACACACGTTCATACAAGTTGTCTACACAGTGAAAAGACTCGCGGCTCTCTCCATAATTCAGACTTCTTGGGTACGTATTTTTCTCAAATCAAAAGCATTGTTCAGTCTGAATTACCCATACATACGGATTGCCCAAGTTCTTTAGTGTATTCTCCACACAAGGAGACAGCACATGGACATATACCATGGCTGACACTTCATCGTTTCATATAGATAACTGACCATCTTTCAACAGTACGGATTGCCAAAGCACACTTTTGCAAGTGTCTTATTTGTTATGTAGCTTTGAGTAGAGTGTGTGGCATCCACACATGCCTTGATCCACATCCAACTGACATCGGCAAGCAGCCTTTCTAAAGGATGTCTGGAAAATGACGTGTCATGAACTTCAGCAGTCTGGCTGTCACCACCAGGAGGAAAAAAATGATTTCAGCAAATGGTTCAGATGTATCCCAAAGAGGCAGTGAACATTTTCACTGAAATAAAAAATCTGTTTTATAATTAGTATTCCATATGTAACTGTTTCCTTTTTAATTTTAGTGCATTAATGGGCATTTCTAATGTTCACAAGAAGATATATGACAGCTTTGTTGTTCATTAAGTGTCTCATTAGTAGCCTCTGACAAAGTAGGATTCTAAACAACCAAAATTAGTAAATGTTAATAGCCAATTCTGAATCTTCTAAAATGCATGCTGATGTTCATAATCACAGCTAGCATGCCCATCATTATTTACTTATAGATGTTGTTAATAAAGACCTAGTAGAAACACTTATTAAGGAAATTGAAATAGTTTCTCTGCAAATGAATTAATCAATGTCTTATTCTGTGTGGTCTATTTTAAATTGCAAAATTATTCGGGTTTACAATGTGCCTTAATATGTAAAGTTCACCAAGTGAAATACAAGACATTCTCAGAATTAATCTTAATTAATTGCTCTATCTACCACTAACCTAGACAAAATTATAAAGCAGATAGTGTATATATCAGTGTGCTTTCTATCCAATATATTTAGAGGTGCAAGAGCCTCTTTTCATCGTTTTAACTAACTTCATCCCTATCGGTTCAAGTTTTTCACGTTTCCAACAGTGCAGTCACTGTTGTAAACACTGTGTGGTTCAGTCTATCACACAAAAGCCACATCCACAGATCTAGCCAGAGTGAGCCTCCTCTACCTTGAGCTACCTCTGAAGCTGTTGTAAGATCACCACGCCCTTGAAAGTGTTACTGTTTAAAGGCAACTATTTGCGTAGCATGCTCTTAAGATTCTTTTTTTTATTATTTACTTATTTGGCTTTGTGGGGTTTTAGTTGCATTATGTGAGGTTTTTCCATACAACGCTTGGATTTACTTGCCCTCAGTCATGTGGGACGTTCGTTCCCCGTTCAGGGATCAAATCTGTGTCCCTGCTTTGTAAGGCTGATTCTCAACCACTGGACCACTAGGGAAATCCAAGCCCTTAAGATTCTAAAGGCATGTTCTCTTATGTTTGAGAATTCATCTTAACTTTACATTTTATGTAAAACAGCAAAATATTACTATTAAGTATGGTGTGGAAAGTTAAGAATATATGTTATAATTCCTAGAGCAAATACTTAAAAAGTAATGTGGAAATGCCAATGACAAAGTTAAACATGGATTTTTAAAAAATACTTGATTAATCATAAATGACAGGAAAGGGGGAGCAGAGGAACAAAACCAGAAGTGGCAAAGAGAAAATAAATAACAAATTGATAGACTAAATCCAACAAAACCAATAATTACATTAAATATTAATAGACTGAACATGCCAATTAACAGAATTAAAATATCAAATTCAACTTTAAAAAAGGAAATCCCAACTACATGCTGGCTATTGCATACATAAACTTTAAAGATAAAGAACATGTAGACTGAAAGCAAATAGGTGGGAAACATAATGGATTGCTAACAGTGAGCAAGAAAAGACTGAGGTAATGTTATATTAATATCAGACAAAATATATTTCAAGACAATGTGTATCCTGTCTATGACCTGAGTGATAATGAAAATGCATTATATGAAATAAGCAGGGTGCAAATGCTGCTGTTGTTGCTAAGTTGCGTCCGACTCTCTGCAATCCAATGGAATGCAGCGAACCGGGCCTCCCTGTCCTTCACTCTCTCCCAGAGGCTGCTCAAACTCATGTCCGCTGAGTTGATGATGTCATCCAACCATCTCATCCTCTGTTGCTCCCTTCTCCTCCTGCCCTCAATATTTCACAGAATCAAAGTCTTTTCCAGTGACTCAGTTCTTCGCATCAGGTAGCCAAAGGATTGGAGCTTCAGCTTCAGCATCAGTCCTTCCAATGAATAGTCAGGGTTGATTTCCTTTAGGATGGACTGGTTGGATCTCCTTGCAGTCCAAGGGACTCTCAAGAGTCTTCTCCAACAACACAGTTGAAAAAAATCAATTCTTCGGCACTCAGCCTTCTTTATGGTTCAACTCTCACATTCATACATGACTACTGGAAAAATCATAGCTTTGACTATACAGACCTTTGTCAGCAAAATGATGTCTCCCCTTTTCAATATGCTGTCAAGGTTTGCCACAGCTTTTCCTCCGAGGAGCAAGGGACTCTTCGATTTCTCTTTGCTTTCTATCATAGGGTGGTGTCATCTGCATATCTGAGGTTATTGATATTTCTCCCAGCAATGCTGATTCCAGCTTGTGCTTCATCCAGTCCAGCATCTCTCATGATGTACTCTGCATATAAGTTAAATAAGCAGGGTGACAATATGCAGCCTTGAGGTACTCCTTTCCCAATCTGAAACCAATCTGTTGTTCCATGTCTGATTCTAACTGTTGCTTCTTGACCAGCACACAGCATACAGTTTTCTCAGGAGGCAGGTAAGGTGATCTGGTATTTCCAACTCTTTAAAAATTTTCCACATGCAAATGAAATCATGCATATAAGGAAGTGTTTAACTTTAATGGTTAATTTAAATCTAGTTTCTTAAACTTCTGCCAGAAGAAGCTAGAAATAGTTCAGTAAACCAAGAATAAATAGAAGAAAGAAAAAAACAAACGTAAGAGTGAAAATCAAAGAAACAGAAAACTGGCAATTGAGAAAACTCAAAATGCCAAACATTGTTTCTTTGAAATGATCAAAGAAATCTATCAACCCCGGGCTATACTGATCCAGAGATAGAGCGATAGAATGCAAATTACCATGATCAGCTTTGAAAGAAGGCTTGTCACTACAGATCCAGAAGACATTAAAAGGACAATAAGGAAATATTTTGGCTCAGCAAGTAAAGAATCCAGCTGAAATGCAGTATACTAGGTTAGATCCCTGGGTCAGGAAGATTCCCCTGGAGGAGGAAATGGCAACCCAATCCAGTATTCTTGCCTGAAAAATCCCACGGACTGTGGCCTGGCGGGCTACAATCCAAAGGGTCAGTCAGACATGACTGAGTGACTGAGCCATCAAAGGAAATATTTTGAGTAAATGAATGCCAACAATTTGGACTACTTGATAATATCTACTGTGAGAAGCTGTTGAAAAGAATAATGTATATAGGAAAATGTATATAAAATGCTTAGTTTACATTGGTGCCAACAATAAGTCAGGCCTTATATCTCTGACACAGGCTCTTAACTTCAAGGGCAGGAATAATTCACTTAATAAGTGAGAAAAGAGGAACTTAAAAATAATAACTAATTTTCAGGTTTACACAGAAAACAAAGAAGAGTTGTTATTTGAACCAACTGTCTACTTGGCTTTAAAGCCTATGCCTTCTTTTTTTCCAGAAACATTTTAGTAAAACTTGGCTGTTTCCAAGAAACACCCACTACATGCCCACCAATAAAAGGGAACCATAACACAGTAGAAAATTTACCATATGTCTGTGGGCTTCCTTGATAGCCCAGCTGGTAAAAAAAAATCCACTTGCAATGCAGGAGACCTGGGTTTGATCCCTGGGTCGGGAAGATCCCCTGGAGAAGGGACAGGCTGCCCACTCCAGTATTCTTGGGCATCCCTTGTGGCTCATCTGGTAAAGAATCCGCCTGCAATGTGGGAGACCTGGGTTTGATCCCTGGGTTGGGAGGATCCCCTGGAGAAGGGAAAGGATACACACTCCAGTATTCTGGCCTGGAGAATTTCAAGGACTCTATAGTCCATGGGGTCAAAAAAAGTCAGACACAACTGAGTGTCTTTCGCTTTTCACTTTCACTATGGTTTAGAGAAAAGGAACTAGTGAGTGTTCAAGCAACCCAGCAAACTCCAGTATTAAAGTCACATTCTTTCTTATGGGCTATGATTAGAATGCAAAAGTAGGAAGTCAAGAGATACCTGGAGTAACAGGTAAATTTGGCCTTGGAGTACACAATGAAGCATGGCAAAGGCTAACAGAGTTTTGCCAAGAGAACGCACTGGTCATAGAAAACGCCCTCTTCCAACAACACAAGAGAAGACTCTACACATGGACATCACCAGATGGTCAATACTGAAATCAGATTGATTATATTCTTTGCAGTCAAAGATGGAGAAGCTCTATACACTCAGCAAAAACAAGACTGGGAGCTGACTGTGGCTCAGATCATGAACTCCTTATTGCCAAATTCAGACTTATTGAAGAAAGTAGGGAAAACCACTAGACCATTCAGGTATGACCAAAATCAAATCCCTTACGATTATACAGTGGAAGTGAGAAATATATTCAAGGGATTAGATCTGATAGAGTGCCTGAAGAACTATGGATGGAGGTTCATGACATTGTACAGGAGGCAGTGATCAAGACCATCCCCAAGAAAAAGAAATGCAAAAAGGCAAAATTGTTGTCTGAGGAAACCTTACAAATAGCTGAGAAAAGAAGAGAAGCAAAAGGTAAAGGAGAAAAGGAAAGATATACCCATCAGAATGCAGAGTTCCAAAGAATAGTAAGGAGAGATAAGAAAGCCTTCCTCAGTGATCAGTGCAAAGAAATAGAGGAAACCAACAGAATGGGAAAAACTAAAGATCTCCTCAAGAAAATTAGAGATATCAAGAGAACATTTCATGCAAAGATGGGCAAATAAAGGACAGAAATGGTATGGACCTAACAGAAGTAGAAGATATAAGAAGAGGTGGCAAGAATACAGAGAAGAACTATACAAAAAAGATCTTCATGACCCAGATAATCACAATGGTGTAATCACTCACCTAGAGCCAGACATCCTGGAATGTGAAGTCAGGTGGGCCTTAGGAAGCATCACTATGAACAAAGCTAGTGGAGGTGACAGAGTTCCAGTGGAGCTATTTCAAATCCTAAAAGATGATGCTGTGAAAGTGCTGCACTCAATATGCCAACAAATTTGGAAAACTCAGCAGTAGCCACAGGACTGGAAAAGGTCAGTTTTCATTCCAATCCCAAAGAAAGGCAATGCCAAAGAAGGTTCAAACTACCACACAATTGCACTCATCTCACATGCTAGCAAAGTAATGCTCAGAATTCTCCATGCCAGGCTTCAACAGTACATGAACCATGAATTTCCAGATGCTCAAGCTGGATTTAGAAAAGGCAGAGGAAGCAGAGATCAAATTGCCAACATCCATCCTAAAGGAAATCACTCCTGAATATTCATTGGAAGGACTGATACTGAAGCTGAAATTCCAATACTTTGGCCATCTGATGCAAAGAACTGACTCATTTGAAAAGACCCTGATGCTGGGAAAAATTGAAGGCAGGAGGAAAAGGGGATGACAGAGGATGACATGGTTGGATGGCATCACCGACTCAATGGGCATGAGTTTGGGTAAACTCAGGGAGTTGGTGATGGACAGGGAGGCCTGGCGTGCTGCAGTCCATGGGGTCGCAAAGGGTCAGACACTACGGAGCAACTGAACTTAAAATTAGGGTTCTGAATGAACACTGCAATAAAGCTTAATATGGACACTGAACTATTAAAGTTAAAGGACCTCTGCAGAATAACCTGTCCTCAAAGGCATTCCAGTTTGAGACTGTTGACTGAAAAATATAGCCACAGTCTGAAAGTAGAGAGTTATTTTATTTGGTGGGAATTTTTAGGACTCCAAGCCAGGAAGACAGTATCTCGGTAGCTCTGAGAAAACTGCTCCAAGGAGGCTGGAGGGGGAGTCAGGCAATACACAAGTTCGCCACAAAGGGAGCAGACAGTCTGAACATCAAAGACCAGGTATGGGTGAAGGAGCTTGGTGTTCTGTGTGCGGGAAGATGCAAGCCGCTGGGCTTACCGGTTTCATTCCTTTCACATGCACCACAGCTATCAGGGGTCAAATCCTGTTCCCCTGTTCACCCTAAGCAGTGGCCGAGGGCTGCTTCCTGCATTCCCCCAGCTCCTCCGCAGTCGCTGTCAGCATCCTCTGCATAGCGGTTTGGGGAGCCCGCATTCACAGCTGGAGACCGGACGTCCCGATAGCGGCGACATTTCTTGTCTATTGATATGGCAGGAGATAGCTTCATTTCACAAGACTCAATTTCAGAACAATAAAACCTATGCCTTTTAAATGATATAACATGATGCTTTAGTAATAGATACAGTTTACCTTAGTGTATGCTCTTAAAAAATTGTATCTAAATATTATTCTCTGTGTTCTTATTACTCCTAAGATTCTAGTTGTCAAAATTGTATATTGTGAAAATTTTTTTTAATTTTACTTTTAAATTTAAAAATATAGGTTAATGATTTGCACGTTAAAATTCTAAAATTACAAGTAAATTTTAAGTACTATGAACATAATATAAAATAACCATAATCATAGTAGCTTCTCTAGGTCAGGAAATAGGTTTCATACAGCTTAATACTTGCTATTAGGTAGTTAGAATAGGAAACAGGAATCCAGAATGGCGGTGGCTAGAAGACAAGGAAAGGAAAAGCCGGGGAAAACTGAACAAAGGAAGGTCGGAGGACCAGAGTGCAGACCTCAGGTAGAACAAGCAGCACTTCTGGGTAGCCCAGTTTACACAGGGCAGGCTCAGGGGAGAGGAAAAAAACACATAAAAAGAGGAGCCAAAGGGCCGGGGTCCCCCCCCCGGCCCCCCACCCTCTCTCTCTCTCTTCTCTTCACGTCTTTTGGGTTGGCATGCCCTCACGCCTCAAGGATGTATTTTCCTTTATTTTCTAAATAAAGCTGAGCTGTAACATGGAGCCATAACACTGGTCCATCCAAGGGCTGTAATGTGGGTCCAGCGCTTCAAATTTTTGTTGTGACGAGACAGAACTGAGGAAATTACGTACTCCCCTGACACTTGCCATAGGAATAATTCAGTGCCATCCAAATTACTTACTTATTTTTATGGGCGTATAATTCCTTTACGGGGTTGTGTTAGCTTCTGCCGGGCGACCAAGTGAATCAGCTGTATGTACACACGTGACCCCTCCCTCTGAGTCCCCCTCCCCCCGCCCCTCACCCAGGTCATCGCAGAGCCCCAGGCGGGCTCCCTGGGCCTCCCTGCAGCTTTCCCCCAGCTGTGTGTCTCACATGCGGTGGTATATATGTCAGTGCTGCGAGCTCAACGCACCCCACCCTGTCCTTCCCTCGCTGTGTCCGCAGATTCACTCTCTACGTCTGCATCTCTATTCCTGCCTGGCAAACAGGTTCACCTGCACCTTTTTTCTGGATTCCATAGATATGCTTTAATATATTACATTTACTTTCCTCTTTCTGACTTACTTCACTCTGTATGGCAGACTAGGTTCTTCTACATCACTGCAAATGACCAGTTTTGTTCCTTTTTATTACTGAGTAATATTCCATTGTGTATATGTACCACATCTTTTTCATCCATTCATCTGTCGATGGATATTTAGGCTGCTTCCAAGTCCTGACTATTGCAAATAGTGTTGCAATGAAAACTGAGGTACATGTTTCTTTTTGAATTATGGTGTTCTTGGGGTACATGCACAGTAGTGGGATTGCTGGATCTTTTTTAGTTTTTTACGTAACCTCCATACTGTTCTCTAAAGTGAGTGTATCCAAATTATTTTTAACCAAATTACTTTTAAATTGTTAACTGCTATATATCTATACCCCAATGTATAGAATATAAATTTAATTCATAAATTTATAATTTGTATATAAGTTAAATGGATTTAATAGACTAACAATGAATTTAACAGATTT
This sequence comes from Cervus elaphus, assembly GCF_910594005.1. NCBI lineage: Eukaryota > Metazoa > Chordata > Mammalia > Artiodactyla > Cervidae > Cervus > Cervus elaphus. Next base: position 80,867,288 of record NC_057835.1, read on the forward strand.
AAATTATGTTTAATGGATTTAACAGACAAACAAATCATGCTGAAAGTGTAATTAATTACTTAGTTAAATTAATTACATTTCTAAAGCATCAACCAAAAATCATCTGGGCTCAGATTTCTTATCATCAAAATGCTAAATGCCAGTGGGGCAAATTTTCCATTTTCTATGTGAAATTATAATGTACCCTTACTTCTGAGGGCAAGCCTAGAGCCTATTATACAGAGTGAAGTGAGTCAGAAAGAAAGGAAAATGTCATACACTAACACACATATATGGAATCTAGAAAAATGGTACTGAGGAATTTATTTGCAAGGCAGCAACGGAGAAACAGACATAGAGAACAGACTTGTGGACATGGGGAGAGGGGAGGAGAGGGTGAGACGTATGGAGAGAGTAATATGGAAACTGACATTACCATATGTAAGATAGATAGCCAAGGGGAATTTGCTATATGTCTCAGGGAACTTAAACAGGGACTCTGTATCAACCTAGAGGGGTGGGATGGGGAGGGAGATGGGAGGGAGGTTCAAGAAGACGGGGATACATGTATACCTATGGCTGATTCATGTTGAGGTTTGACAGAAAACAACAAAATTCTATCAGGCATCTATCTTTCAATTAAAAAATAAATTAATTTTAAAAATGCTAAATGACAAAGGAGTGAATTTCCAATTTCTATGCGAAATTATATGCTCACTTCTGTACTATGGCAAATTATAAATCCAACATGACTACAAATCAGAAATATTTTCAGATACTCAAGAACTTAAAACATCAATTCCCTGTTCTTTCCAAACATGTGTTTGGATATTCAGTCATGCATATTCAGTCATGTCCAACTCTGTTCAACCCCATGGACTGTAGCCCACCAGGCTTCTCTGTCCATGGGATTCTCCAGACAAGAATACTGGAGTGGGTTGCCATTTCCTCCTCCAGGGAATCTTCCCGATCCAGGGACAGAACCAGAGTCTCTTAGGTCTCCTGTATTGGCAGGCGGGTTCTTCACCACTAGTGCCTCCTGGGAAGCCCCCAGATTTCTTTCCAAGAAACCCACTTAAATAAGAGTGGAAAATAAGAAAGAAGACTTGGGATATGAAAAACAGCTTTCCCAGGATTCTGATAGAGTGAAGTGTGAAAATAACAGCTGTGCAGCAAGTCTAGGAAATAACAGGTCCAGATGAGAAGAGGAAATTAGTGGGCTCTAGGAGGAAATTCCTCCCAAAGAAAGCCCCAAGAAACAACACAGAAATACAGTTTACGAAAAACTCATCTTTGTCACATGAAGTCAATGACAGTGGGGCATGACTTACAGAAACTTATGAAGGGTTAGAAAAGCTAAGCCAGGGGCTTCCCTGGCAGTCCAGTGGTTGATTCTGAGCTCCCACCGCAGGGGCATGGGTTCAGTCTCCGGTCAGGGACCTGAGAGCTCACGTGCTGCTGTGGCACATCCAAAAAAAAAAAAAGAGCGAATCCATTTGTCCTTAATCTTGGTGATATTCTTTTTCTAACCATGAAGTATTAACAGTGGACCTTTAGGAAGGAAATTCTAGCAAGTGGTGATGATTCTGAAACTAAAAATATTAAAACAAAATTTATTTAGAATCAATATATGAAAGATCCTAAAGTATTTATATACATATAGACAATACATGAACTATTTATCCAGATGCAGGCAAAGCATAGGGTAGTTACCTCAAGTCAACCTCTAGATTAACAGTGAAAGAACTCATTATGCTTGCAAAATCAAATATAAATATTATTAGTGATAATAATGTGAAAGTAAAGCTATAGACGGCACAATTAGGAGAGGAATGATAAGGGTACTAACAATTATGTCTTACTTCAGTGCAAAACCAAGAAGACTTACTGTCTGATTTTGACGAAATAATAAGTGTAGGTTGATAAATAATGCTTAAAGTCATGAAAGTCAAAGTGTTAGTTACTCAGTCGTGTCTGACTCTTTGCAACCCCATGGACTTTCGCCTGTGAGGCGACTCTGTCCATGAGATTCTCCAGGCGGGAACACTGGAGTGGGGGTAGCCATTCCCTTTGCAGGGAATCTTCCTGACGCAGGGACTGAACCCAGATCTCCAGCATCACAGGCAGATTCTTCACCATCTGAGCCACCGGAGAACAGCGACTGTCTGAATTTGAGGAATAACAAGCATAAGCTGACAAATAATGCTTAGTGTTATAAAGGGAGCCAATAAAAGATAATTAGTAATACCAGTAACAATGCTGAGAAAAGAGGAAGGGATTGAAAAATAGGAGTTAAATACCAATCTTTCATAGGAGAGGCAATAGAGTTGATATTTCCAAAGTTGATATTTCAAGAAATACCTTATTATTTAGATGCATGGGATTATCCAACAAAAGATCTAATAAGAACAGTTGAAAAGGATTGTTTCTGACAAGGGAGTATAAAGGATGGAGCTTTTCATTATAAGCTTTTCTGTACTGCTGGAATTTTTAGCATACCCATTCTGTTTTGATAGCAACAAATAATTTTAAATAAAATATAAAACAAAGAGAAAGAGTATTTCACAGATAATAGCATATAACCTTGAATACCAAATGAATACTCTGAATATATTGCCATTGACATGAGCAAAAAAAAAAAAGCCTATAAAGGCAAGAATAGAACAAATTTCTTTAAGAGGTAGACAATGGCTATAATTCATGTAAATTATTCTATATGCAATTTCATTAGCAATAAAACAAAAATTGATACAGCAAGAATAATTCTACTTCTAAAAGTTCTGCAAGCAATGCTCTTGTACAAGCTAAAAGAAATGTTGAGTCAAAACACTGCAGAGCAGCTTCAGGGCTAAGTCACCCCTGAAAAGATCCAGAGCAGCTTCAGGGCTAAGTCACCCCTGAAAAGATCCAGAGCAGCTTCAGGGCTAAGTCACCCCTGAAAAGATCCAGGTCATCAGTAAATCAAGGACTTCAACAAATTCTTAAAAGCATAAGAAGGGGAAAAAAAGCATAAGGTTTAACTCTATTCCAATAATGAGATATATAAATAATGAAAAATGTCAGCCAAAACAGTCTCCAGCAGAATTTCTGAGCCATCCACAATGCTTTCATTAAAGTTTGACTGTCACCAATTAATATAATAGAGAAAATGTCTCCTTCAAAACTAAGATCTTAGGATCCAGAGGCGTTTCTCTTTACTTGCAGTCTCTTACTTTATGTCACCTAAATGCCCAGACTATTTTAACAGTTTTAGAAACCTCAGACCCCAAACTACGTAAGGAAGATGCAATTTAAAAGTTCACAATTTTATATTATTCAACAAGCTTAAATACTGAAAACACCAATTGTCTTACAGTCTTCTCAGCTTCAAATGAATTTCAGCCAGCTCTGGGAGTTGGCGATGGGCAGGGAGGCCTGGAGTGCTGCAGTCCATGGGGTCGCAAAGGGTCGGACAGAACTGAGCGACTGGACTGAACTTCTCAGCTTCACCCCTTCTCCACGTAAACTGGATTCAGCTGTGAACACATCCATGACGCATCAGGTGCTTATCAGGACACTTATTCCCACGTGCTTCTTATGAGTAGTCGTGTATTTCTGAGCACAACTTTGAAAAATAAGTACATTTTCTGTACTCCACATCTGCAACTTGATTTCAGGGAAAATCTACTATTCTCACACAGCCATCTAGGTGCTACTCAATATCCTATGGCAAGTTGTATGGTCCAAAGAATCTTTCTGCTCTGAAATCCATTCAAGTAAATTCTGTTATGTTAGTGACTACAGGACTGCATGACCAGGTAGATTACACTGCTTGTGCCAAGATGGGGAAATGGAACGGGAAATCTGTGTGTGTGTGTGTGTGTGTGTGTGTGTGTGTGTGTTTTGTTCGCGGTCGTGGGAAGCCAGGTGTTATTAAAGTTACTAGAAGGAGGGAGCAGGAGGAGATCATAAGTCATGTATATTATGTAACATAACAGTTACAGGAAAGAAGAGTGATAGTGCACAGTGCTCCAAACAGATTCGTAACTTGTCTTAAAGCACTGTAACATGTCACAACTGCAAAGCTCCAACAAGAAACAGGATGCAAAACCCCAGAAAGCCTGAGAAACACAGGCAATAACAGTAACAGTATCAACAATTAAGTGACAAGTATTGAGGACTTATGAATCAGATAGTTTACCTATACTTACATTTATCTATATTATCTCATTTAAATCTCAAAAAAAATCCTATGCACTAAGTGCTATCACCGCCTTATTTCATTGATGAGGAAACAGAAACTTGGAAAGAATATCTGACTCGCCCATACCTAGCAAACGGTATAACAGCGATTCAAACCCAGACAGCAGAATTCCAAATCTGACATGAGGAAGCACTCAGCTGCCTAGCTCAAGGGGGCTTCCCTGGTGGTTCAGTGGTGAAGAATCCACCTGAAATGCAGGAGACGAAGATTTGATCCTTGGGTTGAGAAGATCCCCTGGAGAAGAAAATGGCAACCCACTCCAGTATTCTTGCCTGGGAAATCCCATGTACGGAGGAGCCTGGAGGACAGCAGTCCATGGGGTCAGAGAAGACTTAGCGACTAAACAACAGCATAGCTCAAGACAAAGATTTACATATAAAGAGAGGACGACTGATTTTACTGAAGCTGAGCTAAAAGAGACGCATTAGGTATCAAAAAAAGGGTTTAAAGGAAAATAAGAAAAGGGGGGTTAACAACCTATTGAGCTAGTACTAAGTAAAATTTAAAGGTGCCTCAATCTCTTTTATAAATATCTCCCAAAACTCAAGACTGGTACAGGAAGTAGTTAGGTAAAAATCACAATTAACAAAATATGAGAAAGGCAAAGGTAAGGGTGAACATATTTTAAGAGTTTATTTGTAAGCAATTTTAACTTAATAGCATATTTTAATAAGGGCTTCCCTGGTAGATCAGGCAGTAAAGAATCTGCCTGCAATGCAGAAGACCTGCCTTTGATCCCTGGGTCAGGAAGATCCCCTGAAGAAGGGCATGGCAACCCACTCCAGTATTCTTGCCTGCAGAAATCCATGGACAGAGGAGCCTGGTGGGCTACAGTCTATGGGGTCGCCAAGAGTCGGGCAAGACTAAGTGACTAATACTTTCACTTTTTAATAAAACAAGTTAAATTTATTTCTATGCATAAACAAAGTACTATGAAAGGAAACAAGAAAGTATATTTTAAAAACTAAAGGATCTAATCTTATTTTAAAAAGACTGATATACAGAGATTTGTATGGTAAAGGGAGGTAATGAAATTATGAGGTTCAGTATTACATAGGTTTAATAGGTTATTAATATTCATTTCTGTGTTCAATCTGACATTCATTTTTCTCTTTTTCTGTAAGTATTATCGCTGCAACTACATTTTCCCTATTTGCAGAACTTTGAACCTGATACCCATAAGACCCTCTGTAGTCTTTCAGAAGAAGGAATTATCTAGCCTTTTGGAGAAGAGAGTAAAACCAATCTGATTAAAAAGACTCAAGATTCTATAACTCTGGTTCTACTTTGGGACAGAAATTTTTTTCAAGACCATTTGGATTTGAAATACTATATTCTTTGAGAATTTTGTTTTCTAAGAGTTGTGAATACATTTAAATATTAGATTAACAGATGGACAGGTGAAAAGATAGGTAGGTAGGTAGGTAGGTAGATAGATGGACTGATTGATTTCTAAGAGAACTTGTGAACATAGAATGTAAACTATGATGTGAAAGAAAAAAAGAGTGTAGTCAAAGGAAAGAATTAAATTCAAAATTCTATCCAAAATAATTCACTTTTGAGATTTCACCAATAAATTATTTACTCAAGTTACACAGACCAAATGTAATATTCTATGTCAGTGGGACATTTCATGGCTTGTCCCCTTCATATGTAAAAACAGCTTTTCAACTCTCTTTTTCTCGAGTTGGCTCAGGTTCCCACAAGTTTCTCTCAGATATTGCCATTTAGCACAGTGTGATTGCTACATGTGATATAATATGACAAGACTGCCCACTGATGTGTTCTCTAAAACACCCTTAAGTAACTGACTTAATACAATATTTAGAACAGTGCAATCAGCTGGGAAACCGCGCTGTTGACTGTAGTGACTGCGAGCACAGATTGTAGCATTTCCTCCAGCCTTTTATCCCTGAGCTTTCAGGGGCGATTTGCTCCCCCTGGAATCAAGTGCTCCAAATCAAACAACAGTTTTAAAACAATGTTTTCTTCTTTGGAGCACAGACTTTAAAATAGAATAAAGAGGACTCTCCTGCTTAATTGACTACTTTCTTCCTTTCTCTATAGAAATACTCCTCACACTCGGTACTACTTTCTTCCTTTCTCTACAGAAATACTCCTCACACTCGGTCCCCATTAACTGCTCAACTACAAAGGTTATTCAGAACTTCAACATAACTGATGTGGATTCATTACATCAGAAGAGGTTTTTCTAAATGTTACTTTTCCAAGCCTCATTTTTTTCCTTATCTAGTCAAAATACAAATGTAGGGTCCACTGTTAAACTACATTTCTCTAGCCATGGAACATAAATGTCTGTTTCTCTCCAGAAATCATCTATCACTTACAACAGAATCTCCTGGGGAGTTCTTTATTTCAGATTTACTGGATCAAAATCTCTTAAAAGGAGGCAAGAAAAATTGCATTTTAACAAGCTTCACAAAAGCTTTATGGACATATTAAAATTGAAAGTATTAAATTATAAATTCCATGATTCCTTATCTTGATTGTAAACTTATTAATTGAAGCTTTATGAAGATGTGAAAAAATAAACATTTTATATATATATAGAAATTTATGTGTGCATATATATATAATAAGTTAGCAAAATATTATAATCAAACTTCAAGACTTCAAACTCAGACCCATTAACTATAAGATAATTTTTAAATTTTCAAATAACAAGGTTCAGTTCAGTCGCTCAGTCGTGTCCAACTCTCCGCGACCCCATGAACCACAGCACACCAGGCTTCCCTGTCCATCACCAACTCCTGGAGTCCATCCAAACCCATGTCCATCGAGTCAGTGATGCCATCCAGCCATCTCATCCTCTGTCATCCCCTTCTCCTCCCGCCTTCAATCTTTCCCAGCATCAGGGTCTTCTCAAATGAGTCCGCTCTTCCCGTCAGGTGGCCAAAGTATTGGAGTTTCAGCTTCAGCGTCAGTCCTTCCAATGAACATCCAGGACTGATCTTTAGGATGGACTGGTTGGATCTCCTTGCAGTCCAAGGGACTCTCAAGAGTCTTCTCCAACACCATACTTCAAAAGCATCAATTCTCCGGTGCTCAGCTTTCTTTATAGTCCAACTCTCACATCCATACATGACCACTGGAAAAACTGTAGCCTTGACTAGACGAACCTTTGTTGACAAAGTAATGTCTCTGCTTTTTAATATGCTAAGTTGGTCATAACTTTCCTTCCAAGGAGTAAGCGTCTTTTAATTTCATGGCTGCAGTCACCATCTGCAGTGATTTTGGAGCCCAAAAAATAAAGTAAGCCATACTAAATGAAACTTAAAGGGGTTGCTGCTGCTGCTGCTTCTGCTAAGTCGCTTCAGTCGCGTCCGACTCTGTGCGACCCCACAGACGGCAGCCCACCAGGCTCCGCCGTCCCTGGGATTCTCCAGGCAAGAACACTGGAGTGGGTTGCCATTTCCTTCTCCAATGCATGAAAGTGAAAAGTGAAAAGTGAAGTTGCTCAGTCATGTGTGACTGTTCGAGACTCCGTGGACTGCAGCCTACCAGGCTCCTCTGTCCCTGGGATTCTCTAGGCAAGAGTACTGGAGTGGGGTGCCATTTCCTTCTCCATTGAGATTCTTATTATTTTTAACATGTATATGAAAATATCAAATTCAGGACCAAAAGTTAGGTCAATGAAGTCATTGCTCATTCACTGTTTAACTGATCTTGTGTCAATCCTTCTACTAAGCACTAGAGATAGAAATATGAATTAGATATACTCCAGCTAGTAGAACAAACACAAAGACAGATCTCTGTAACATAATGCAGTAAATGCAGGCAAAGGTATATCAGAAGCACCAGACAGTACCACTGTATCTGGCTGGCTGCAGAATGAAGGGACGGTGGCAAGAAGACTGCTTGGACATGACTCATGGGCTGAGACTTTAAGTAGAAGTACGAGCTGGATTGCTCAAGAGTATGAGTTAAGAGGATTCTAGGCAGAGACACCAGAATGAACAAAGATTTGGAGACAAGAAAAAGCATGGTTTGTGAGGTAAACTGTGAGTCATTCAGTGACCTGAAGAGAAAAACCAGTGTCAGGAATCGGTTTAGAGTTGAAACTTGAAGACAGGCAAAAGTCAGATCATTAAATGCCTGGTGAGACATGTGAACTGCCTTGGATTTTAAATACTTTTTACTTTGCTCTTCCCTTTCCCGGGACTCCAATCACAGGTTTGATAGACCGCTTCGTAATATCCTCAAAGTCACTGAGATTACACACGTTTTAGTTTTTTCTCTCCCCAGGTCTCACTGTCTGTGCTCTCTACATCTATAGACTCAAGTTCACTGATCCCTTCTGCAGTGTTTCACCTGCTATAAAGTCAATCCAGGGAATTTTTTTCAGATTTTATTTTTATCTCTAAAACTTCCACTTCATTTTGTATCTTTTACTTCTCTTCTCATTATGCTCATTTTCTTTTTTCTTTTTTTAACCTTTAAAGCCTTTTTTTGTATCGAAATATAGTTAGTTTGGGCTTCCCTGGTGGCTCAGATGGTAAAGAATCCGCCTGCAATGCAGGAGACCCAGATTCACTCCCTGGGTTGGGAAGATCCCCTGGAGAAAGGAATGGCTACCCTTCTTGCTGGAGAATCTCATGGACAGAGTAACCTGGCGGGCTACAGTCCACAAGGTCACAAAGAGTTGGACATGACTGAGAGACTCAGCATAGTTCATTTACAATATTACATTAGCATTAGGTGTGCAACAGAAGGATCAAAATTTTTACAGGTTATAAATGTCAGACAGAGAGAGACAAATAGCATATATTTTCACTTGTAGAATCTAAAAAATAAAACAAATGAATGTAACGAAACAGAAACCGACACAGAGAACTAGTGGTTACCACTGGGGAGAGGATGCGGGGGGGAAGACAGGTGAAGGAGATTCAGAAGCACAAACTAATAGGTGTAAAATAAACAAAACAAGAGCAGGTAATTTACAACACTGGGAATATAGCCAATATTTTGTTCATGTTTTCTCTTAAATCTCTGAGTATATTTATAATATGATGTCATTTGCTAATGTCATAATATTCCTCATTTTGTGCATTTGCTATAAACTGATTTTTTCCCCTAGCTATAGTCACAATTTCCTTCTTCATAAGTCTGGTAATTTTTTATTTATTGATAGATATTGTGTGTGTTTTCCCATTTTTGGAGATTAGATTTTGATCTGACAGGCAGTTAACTTACACGATACTTTTGAAGTTTGTTTTTAAACTCTGCAGAGTGGTTATAAAATACTCCTTCTCAATTAGGTTTCTGCAAGAAAATTAAACCCTAGTGCCTAAGGCAATATTGAACATAATGAATTAACTTGTATCTAATGTATTTAGAATGGTATTATATCAACCCTGAAAGAAACAAGAAAACAGTTACTCAAATTTTTTTTTCCACAGAATGCCACTTGAGAAACACAAACAGTTCAGCTGAACTACTAAGGCATGACCCTTTCGAAATTTCTCGGAAGGTCCAAATGTTTAAGGAGGACTCCTCATTCAAACTAAAACTCAAATGTCTCCCAACCATGTGTGAATTCTGGAAACTTTTCACCTTACAGCTTCACAGCTGTTCTTTGCCTGACCTCAAGCAGCTTCGTCATACACATGTACAGCTTGGTATTTAGCAACAAATTCAAGGAGATTCCTGAACAAATTTCTGACATTTTTTCTCTATGCAGCCTCCACCTCCTTGCTATTCTGCTCCATAAATTCCAGATGCCTCAAGCTTCCTGGACAACAGTTCTGTCTACTCAACTCAGTGATACCACTGTGCTCTGTTCAAGAACCCCCTCTCTACACTGTGGTCCAGAAAGTGTTTGAGGACAGAATAACTGGTTTCCTTCCTTCGGTATTGTGCCAACTATTTGACTAATGTCCAAAAATTGTTGCAGCATATATATAGTCCAGTTTCATCATTACTTATGGGAGGAAGGGAAGTCCAGTCCCAGAGCGAAAGCTTTATCTTGGACCTTAAGTTATAGTTGATGGGGAGCCAACAGAGGATTTTAATCAGAAGACTGACATGGTTAGCTTTGTATCTCAAATGAATGTAGCAGTCCTGTGGAAGGAGAAGGTGAAAAAGATCAGAATGATGAAAGGGAGAAGCTCCAGAAATATTTAGCAGTTGAAATCATCAGGATGAGATGGTTTGTTTTTTTTTAATGTGAGAGGAGTCAGAAACACCTGTTAAGAACTCAAGCTTGGGTGTCTGAGTGCCATCAACTTATATGAGAAAAGGGACCTAGTTGATGGCAGTTTTGTTGTTCATATTGTCTATGAGGCATCTTTGGAACATCCAAATGGGGAGAACCTTTGAAGACTTGAATACACAAACCTGAAACTCAGGGGATAAGATTTTGGTTGGAAGAAATAAAATCACACGTAATGAGCACATAGTAAACAGAAACTATGGAGGAAATACTATTGTTAAGGAAGAACATGTGGAACCCTAAGACAACACGGGGGAAATAAAAAGCACACTAACATTTCAGGAAGAGAGGGACAAGGTGGAGCTGGAGAAGTCCTCTGAAATGAAGAGGACCAGGAGACTGAAGAGTTGTCAAGGTACTGAAGACGATGATTTCAAAAGAGAGCTCTAGCTAAATAAAAGCTAAGAGAATGATCATTTGCTTATGCAGTTAAAGAAGCAGAGGACCTTCACTCACTCAGTAGATGAGTGTAGCCGAAAGCCAAATGCCAACAGGCAGAGAACATGACGGGGAACAGAGAGCAAGTCAAGACGACACCTTTAAAGGCTGAAAGGAAGAGGGCTGACTGAATTAAAGCTTAAGGAGACATGTGGTCAGGAGAGCATACCTTTAATATATGAGACTTGAATTCTTTTTTTTTTCCCCATTTATTTTTATTGGTTGGAGGCTAGTTACTTTACAATATTGTAGTGGTTTTTGCCATACATTGACATGAATCAGCCATGGATTTACATGCATTCCCCATCCCGATTCCCCCTCCCACCTCCCTCTCCACCCGATCCCTCTGGGTCTTCCCAGTGCACCAGCCCCGAGCACTTGTCTCTTGCATCCAACCTGGGCTGGTGATCTGTTTCACCCTTGATAATATACACGTTTTGATGCTGTTCTCTCGAAACATCCCACCCTCACCTTCTCCCACAGAGTCGCAGCACTGTTTATAATAGCCAGGACATGGAAGCAACCTAGATATCCATCAGCAGACGAACGGATAAGGAAGCTGTGGTACATATACACCATGGAATATTACTCAGCCGTTAAAAAGAATTCGTTAAAAAGAATTCATTTGAATCAGTTCTAATGAGATGGATGAAACTGGAGCCCATTATACAGAGTGAAGTAAGCCAGAAAGATAAAGACCAATACAGTATACTAACGCATATATATGGAATTTAGAAAGATGGTAACGATAACCCTATATGCAAAACAGAAAAAGAGACACAGATGTACAGAAGAGACTTGAATTTTTGAAAGCTGAAGAGAGGAACTTAAAAATACAGGAGAGGGGGGAGAATGGATTAAGGTCGCAGAAGAGAGAGGCCAAGATGCAGTCAAGAACACAGAAGGATTGATTAGCCTCAGTCAAGAGTCTTAATCTCCACTGGTATCAGAGGAAAGAACATAGAAATCAGCAACGAAGCCCACAAAGGTTTGTTCTGACCGAGGGTTCCCACCTGTTTCCAGAGCAGTGACAAGACCTTGATCTGAGGATAGATTGCTATAGAGTTTGGGGAGAGACAGCAAGGGTGTCAGAAAGTTAGGGCAAGGCCTTATTCTGAGAGACAGCTTTCATTCAAAGCCTTTACAGTGACTTTCTTATTGACTCAGTCAGTCAAGAATCTGCTTGCAATGCAGGAGACCCAAAGTCAATCCCCGGGTGGAGAAGATCCCCTGGAAGAGGAAATGGCAACCAACTCCAGTATTCTTGCCTGGAGAATCCCATGAATACTACAGCCCATAGGATCTCGAGAGTCGGACACAACTTAGAGACTAAACCACCACCAGTGACAAAGACCCTGGTTAGGGAACAGTCACTGAAGGCCTTGTTATCAACGCGAGCTGTCACATAGCATTCAGAGAATTCACATGAGGGGATACACATGAGAATGCTAATTACAACGATGATGATGAAAACAGATGTCCTGACAGATACCTCTCCACCCCCAGCCCCACCCCACCGCCAGGAGCTCCCTTCAGAACCGTAGTCCCCTGGCTGCCCAGAAGGCAGCGAGCTGACAACCCTCAAGGCAAGGGAATCTCCGCAGAAGAGAGGTGCGTCCCCGACGTCACGATTCAGTCCCAGCTACAGTCTGCACCCATGACTGGTCAATGCAAGGACCCAGAAATCGGGTCCCTGTGCCCCGTGGACGGGGCTGGACTGCCATTCCAGCTGCAGGTCCCCAGGGAGCCGGCCGAGGCCGCGGGCGTGGTGTTCCAGCAGTCCCAGCTCTCTGCATCCACTCCCTCCCCTTCCTCCTCACACAGGGGCGTCGCCCAGGACACTGGACGCTCAGATCTGAATTGCAGAGTCATGCTCTGAAGACTGCATTTCTAATTAAAAAGGACTCATTGTTTGCCAGAAAGTTTTAACTGGGCAGCCTATGTTTTTCCTTGCTAGATCTGGCAACCTTATCCACAGGTATTAACTCTGAGAGCACTTCCTAGTAAACTTCCTTCACACCAATTCCATTTCAGAGCTGGCCTCCCAGGGAATACAACCTGCAATTGGCAGTGAACTCTGGAATTAATTACCTACTGGACAGCTTGCAGTGAGGAACCCATATCTGGGCACAGGCAGAATATAAACAATTCCCAGAAGTAGACTGATGCATGCGTGCTAAGTCGCTTCAGTCATGTCTGACTCTTTCTGACTCCATGGACTGTAGCCTGCCAGGCTTTTTCGTCCATGGAATTTTCCAGGCAAGAATACTGGAGTGGGTTGACATTTCCTCCTCCAGGAAGGAGGCGCGATCCAGGAAAGAGTGGGTTGGGATCTTTCCAACCCAGGGATGGAACCAGTCTCCTGCATCTCCTGAATTGGCAGGCAGGTTCTTTACCACTGAGCCACCTGGAAAGCCGGAAATAAGAGGTAGCCTCACTTATATCCCTCCCAGGGAAGCACTTGGAGAATTTTTGCTTTTTCCTCACACTTTGGGGCTCTATGGGTTGACAAGTCCTGACTCCCAAAGCAGGAATTCTACCAGGGGAAATGACAAAAACCTCACTGAGCTTTAAGCTAGGGGTGTCTGTCTAGCACCTTAAGCTTCGCGTGACAAAGGACCAGCAGGCAAGAAGCTACCAGACCGGGCAAGGCAGGTGGTCATTAGAAAGAGATAAAGCTACTCGCAGATCATGGAGGCAGGGAGGAATGTGTCTGGCGCCCTTAGACATGGCTTGTTACTCCCTTGCTCGATCTTGATGGTAAGCAGACAAGTATAGAAGCCGTGACTAGAGAAAGGCACAAATAACTAGGTACTTGACTATACGCCCCAAAACGTACTGTGGCAGGACAAGAAAAAATTAAAAGACAGAAGAATAATAGAAGAGTGTCATACAGAGATCAGAACAAGCTTTCTCTAGATTCAGAGTATATTGATTTCTCCTATCATCTTCTCCTGATTTTCCAAGAATCTATTATCTATCTAATATAAATCTATTATCACTGAAAAAATTACATTACAGAGAATACAAATTAGTGTTTACTGAGAATCTACTATATGTCAGGCAGTTTTCTTATATTATTTTCACATTAATTCTTACAACAACCCTACAGGTTAAGTCTTACTCTCCACAGATTAGAAAATTGAGTTTTAAGAAGTGACTAGTGAAAGATATTTCTCTTACAGGATGTCCACGTGGGAAACTAATAGAACCTTGGGCTTCAGACAGACTGAATAGGACCATGGAGATTGAAAACAACACTGATGTGGCCAGTATAAATGCTCAAAAGCATGACTCTGCAATAGAACTTTCTAGGATGATGGAAATGTTCAATATCTCTGTGTTTTCTGTTTCACATGGTAGCCGCTAGCCACACGCAGCTAGTGAGCAATTAGAATGTAACTAATGCAACTGAGGAATTCTCTTATTTTATTTAAATTTAATTAGCTTAAATTCTCATTTAAATATCTATTTGTATTCAGTATACAGATCTGAAGTAACCCTGGAATTTTCTCTGTGCTTCTAATAAAATATAACCAGGGGTTAAGATGGTTGTTACATCAATGGAACTCTGAATTTCCAGCATAAGGTTTCTACTTTATACCATACTTTTCCTCTCCCTCAAGTTCTGAAAAAATTGCAGTCATGGCACTCCAAGCTCTAATTCTTTAATAGAGCAAATGTATCATGCATATATGGGCTTCCCTGGTAGCTCAGCAGTAGAGAATCCACCTGCAATGCAGAAGCCGCAGGAGAGACGGGTTTGATCTCTAGGTTGGGAAAATCCCCTGGAGGAGGGCACAGCAACCCACTGCAGTATTCTTGCCTGGAGAACTCCATGGACAGAGGAGCCTGGTGGACTACAGTCCATGGGGTCGCAAAGAATCAGACTCAAGCTACTTTTTCCTTTTTCATAACTCCTTAGCTAGATAAAGTCTAATTTTTCTTTCTCAAAAATAATGTAGATCTATATTAAGTTAAACAGCTGTTTTCTATTTTCTGTTGTTTTTATGCCTGGTTTTGTTGAGAGGGGCCGGTTTGGTTTTGTTTTTCACCGTGTGACTAATCTTTAAATGTCGCCAATTTACTGTTTACTATCTGTTCAACCTCCTTCTCTAGAGATTTAGACCAAATAGATTTTTCCTGATTAGGTTGCTCATCATTATTTTCTGAGCTTCCAATTAAGTATCATCTGGCAATCTAGCAGTTTTGTGAAACATTAAGGCAGGCTGTATTCAGTTCTGCCTTTTTAACGTTTAACTTTCATTAAAGAGAATCTATTTTGAGACCACTGCTGAACTGAGACCTCCAAATATTTCATAAGTTTTGACACTTTGCCAAACCTACAAAAGCTACACTCTGCTTAAAAGGATTTTTTTAATCAAATCCTGACAGACCATTTACCAAATTGAATATCTTTAACTAATTTTCTGGCTTCTCTCATTCAATCTAGTGAGTCACATTGAAATTCTTAAGTTTCGGTGATTTCACAACTTCCACAAATGTTTTGCAATTAACACTACCTTTCTACAGGTAAAGTATGAGGTGAGAGGAAAACCTCTTTGAGAGAGTTAACAAGCTATCTCTCCCTGCCTTCATATGAGTACTCACTTTTAACACCTGCTTCTTTGCTGAGATGAAAAAGGAGATGTAGATTTTTAAAACCTAGAGTGTACTACACATTTAAAAAAAAAAAAAAAAGAAAGAAACACAGAACTTTTACCCTCAACTTCTTATGACTTTCGAGTAACTGGCTAGATGATAGAGGTCACACAGAGAATCTAAGCAAATACTCAGCTCTTTAAAGCCAGAGAACCTCAGTTTGACTCTTGATTCTATTGTTGAACATTAGACAATTATTGAACATATATGTACCTCTGCTTCTTCATCTAAAAAAATAGGGATAATAATACTACCTACCTTATAATGTTGTTTTGAAAATTAAAAAGTTAATATTTGTAAAGCACTTAAAAATAGTGCCTGGCGTAAAGAAACCTAGCCTAAGTACATGGAATCATAGTATACAAGTGTTGACTAGAACTCTAGATATTATTAACTTTATGTGTATATTTAACACTTGCATGATCTTAGAAACACTTCTTATACATACGTTTGAGACTGTAGTATTTAGATTCTAGAAACAGCAGTAAAATTTAAAATGTTCATTATAATTTTATATAAACAGAATTCACAGAAAAGGAGTTTTCACTCAAATTGGAGATTGGTGTTGTGATACTTCTGTAATGGATACAGATAAGAGCTTTGTATTCCTAATGGAAATGATGCCTACAATTCTCATAGTGATAACAGTTGTGGGCACTGAGGTATCTATGGGAACTGCACTGCATTATTCATTTTGAGAAGATTTGCTTATTCACTCAACCAATGCTCCTAAGTCACCTCCATTTCACCTCTTTCTTTTATTTTATTCACCTTTATTACTAAGTATGAGCAGTAACATTAGCACCAAAATAGCTTTCATGACATTTTATCCTTTACTTTAGTAAAGGATAAAGACATTAATTTAAAAAAATCACAGAAATGTGAAACTTCAACTGATTTATATGAGTTTATTTGAGCATATTAATTGAAGGTGTGATCTAGTCAAAGAGATAAAGGAATTTTCCCTAGAGAAGAGAGAATTGAACAGATAGATGCCCGAAGGTGTGAGGAAGTTAACCATTCCTGGAAACAGCATGAGCAAAGTTTCCTGGACTGAAGTGAAGAGAATAAGGTAAACGAAACCATCAATAAAGCTGGAATGGGAGGTAGAGAACAGACCATACTGTGCTATGAGGCTGTGCTAAGGAACTTTACCCACATGATACAGTCATAAAACCCACTGAAGGATTCTAACCAGGAGGTGAGGAGGGACCAAGCATGATCGGGTCTGACGTTACACCAATCAGCAGGCCTACAAGAAGACAGACAGGGAGAGGAGGAGGCAAGAGTTCAGTCAGTCAGCAGGGAGGCTATTTAAATGTGCTGTCTTGGTCTCCCAGGTGACTAGTGGAGGTGGAAAGAGGTATAAATTCAAGAGATACTTAGGAATCTTGATTCACTGGATGTGGGAGGTGAGGAAGAAGAGGTGTCAAAAGTAATTTCTAACTTTCTGACTTGTGTAACTAGACCAGATTTAGGGAGGGGAAAATCATGAATTTTGAGGAGGGGGTCACATACTGCATTTGAAATGCTTTTCTGTGTGTGTCGGTTTTTTCTGTTCTTTTTTTTTTATTTGAAGTACGGTTGATGTACAATATTGTATTAGTTTCAGGTGTACAACATGGTGACTCAATATTCTTGTAAATTATAGTCCATTTAAAGTTATTATAAAATATTGGTTATATTTCCAATATTTTGTGCTATACAATATATCCTTGGGCTTTATTTTTTTATTTTATTGTTTTTAAATTAATTTTTGTTGGAGAACAGTTGCTTTGCAATGTTGTGTTGGTTTCTGCTGTACAGAAAATGATTCGGCCATTCATGCACATATGCGCTCCCCCTTTGGGGTTTCTTTCCTGTCCGGGTCAGCACCGTGCATCACGTGTGTTCTCACCAGATATCTACTCCACACATAGTACCAATCAGTCTCCAACTCCCAACTCCACCCCCTTTCCCCCTGGGCATCCATATATCTGGCCTTCCCTGGTGGCTCAGACGGTAGAGAATCTGCCTGCAAGGCAGGAGACCTGGGTTCCATCCCTGAGTCGAGAAGATCCCCTGGAGAAGGGAACAGCGACCCACTCCAGTATTCTCGGGGCTTCCCTGGTGGTGTTCTCATGCCTGTGTCTCTATCTCTGCTTTGCAAATGAGATCATTTCTGCCATTTGTACCTCTCCATTCCTACCTTATTTTGTCCCTCTCTCTTTCCCTCTCCTAAAATATTCAAATAAAGATATCAAGTTCACGATGAGAAAATTTCTAATTTTAACAAATTAAACTGGTACCAGACTATTCTTCCCATAGTAAATGATTATAAAACTGACAAAATAGTATTTTCAGATCTTGGTCAAAAGGCAGCACTGAACTCTAATCCCTGAGAAAGGAAATACACAAAAGAAGTCCCATAATTGCCCTGAATTTCTGCCCCAGGGAAAATTTCCAGATTACAATGCAGGGAGGTGGAGTCCAGGAGAGCATAGAAATACCACTGAGCTGAGGAATCAAAGTCTGAAGCTGCCAAAGAAACTAAAGTTTGTGGCTCTGGATATTGTAGACAAGCAAGCTGCATAGAAAAAGAGCTCACCAATCGACATCAGGATCATCTATCATCTAGATATCTGAATAGGTTACAAACTTTTGCTCTAAATATTAGCAGATCTTCAGAATAGAGAAGCATTCAGATGCATCTTGTTTGCCAGTTTCTGGGGGCTGCCAATATTCCTTGTTTCATAGCTACATCACTCCCATCATAAACACAGTCAATAATGTGGTGTTTGGTTGTTTTTTTTTTTTTTTTAATAAACAATTTAACTCAAAATGATTGAGAAAAAAGTTTTAATATTTTAGCCAATGATATGCCAAGAAAATGCAAATTCCAGAATCTAAAAAGTACACTGGTGCCTCATGGACTGTCTCAAAGAGGAAAGCAATATGTTTCCTCAGTCATTTCTTAAGGACAGAAATGAGCTCTGACTTTTACTCACACCTGGAGGTAAAGGTCTGCAAGTCACATCTCCAATCCAACTGCCATAAAAGAAAAATTAAAGAGGAATTTCACCTTAACGTGATTTTATATCTACTCCCAAGCCCCTCAAAATTAACAGTAAAGGGTGAAAAATATAATTCCACAAGAACAAAGAGAACAGGACGGTACAGACAGCAAATGAGAGATGTCAGAAACTACTGTAAAAGACAGAAAACATAATCATGGTACCATACAGGGTACAATTCAGCAGTCGAAATATTGTAAATATTGATAGGGTAGTGAAAACAAAGAATAGTGATAAAATTACACCGAGAGACAGTGGGAGGGAGAAGTCTTATATAAGTAAGGTCAATCTTTAATACCGACTGGCCAAAAGTTTGTTTGGTTTTCCATACCACCTTATGGAAAACCCCGAACCAACTTTTTGGCCAGCCTGACAGTAACGAGACCTAGTAGATATCTAACATCCATAAACCAACAGAAGCAGCTTCTTTGGACATATGAAGGGAATGACAGGAGATGGACAGAGAGAAGGACACGCAGTCCCCCTTGAAGGGCCAGGATCTGGAGTAAAGAGAGGGATGCAGAAAGCAGCTGTACTCGGTCGTAAGCTTTTAAACTGTGTGACTTTTAACCCTATGTATTTTGGACTGATGAAAATTCAGATTGCTTTTCTAAAGTTCAATAAGGCTCAAAATAAGTTCAGTAAGTTTATCAAATATGTCTTTTTTCAAATGTCACACTTTATTAAAAAGTGCTCCAGTTTTCTCAGACGATCAATACTGTCATTTTCTGACAATCAGTCTCCTCTGTGTATTCCTGTTGAAGGTTGAGGTGTATTCATCCCTGGCACCCGGCCCTAGAAAGAATCTTTACCTCACGGTAGAGAACTATAAAGGACTATCACTTTACTTCTACATTTCTTCCATATATTAATCAATTTGTGAAAATCTTCCCACTAAAAACCTCCACGTGCTCACCCTCCGACATGATATTTGAGGAAATGTAAACTGGAAAGAGAGTGGAATTTGAAGCCAGATAGACTTAGCTTTGAACTCTTGTTTTCTAACTTTCTACCTTAAACATATTTATTAATTTTTCTAAGTTGTATTTTCTCATCTATAAAATGATAGCAATTCCATTAATGTATAAAATAATGCACATAAACATCTTGTAGTGTGCATAGCATACAGTAGGTACTCAATAAATGATGGATATTTCATTACATCCATTACATGATGGATTTCTATGGTATCTTAATCAGAATTTTGTAATCCGAGTGCCCATAAATTCACAGGCCTACAAAACAAGGCCATATAGCCTTTAAAAGTTTAAATTATCATGATCCAACTGTCCACAAGCTTTATTAACCAAAAAATGGTACCCCTAAAATGTCCCCCGTTATTTGGGGTCATCCAAAGAGCCCTTACAAGTGTCCAGAAACCATTACTCCACACGTCTGCGCCTCAACGTCCTGTTCTGTATGCACGCTTCGTGCCCGTGAGGCGCCCGAGAAACCTCCAGACCAGCTGCACCACCACGGCTGGTGACCTACGGGGCCTGAGCCCAGGCTACGGCCTGAAGAGGCAACTGGGCCAGGGCGCCCGAGGGAAGGGGGAGGCCCTACTCCGTGTCAGACCACAGACAAGATCTGTCCGAGTTACTCTGGGGGCAGGGGGAGGGGGTGGATAATTTAAGTTGGGGAACTGAGATTCAATTTTTTTTTAATTTAATGAGGTAGGTTTTAGTCTGTATATGGGAATTACTGCAGCTAGTTCATCTACCTTTGGTAAAAAGAGGAGCTAAGGCCATTCTAAATGCTTAAGATTCAAGTGGTGGGCATGTTTAGAATCAAAAGTTTCTTGACTCAAAGTAACTTTGTACCCATCTGAAAAATACAGTAAATCTTCATCATTGGCAGATTCTGTGTCCGCAGATTTGCCCACTTGCTTACAATTTATCTGTAGCCCCCAAATTCATACACACGGTGCGACCTGGAGATGCTGAGGGTGGTAAAAAATACGTCATCTGTGCACATTCCCGGTGGGAGACCTCTGCCTCCCTGTTCTGATTCCCAGAGTGTAAACGGTGTCCGTTTAGACGGTGTCCTTCTCCAGGGTATTTAGGGCCGCAGTTTCCACACGTCGTGCTTTCTGGTGGCCACCTCCCTGTGGACCATGGCCCTGAGCATAGCGGGGGAGAGCCGGCTCGCGCTTCCAACCAAACACAGGAGGGCTGTGGTACGTCTTCTGGAGAAAGTGCATGCGCTAGGTAAGCTGCCTTCAGGCAGGGGCTACAGAGCTACTGGCTGCAAGTTCGCTGCTGATGAATCAAGAATATATATTAAATAAGGGGTTTTTTTTTGTTTTTTAAGAGAAGCACGTATAAAAGAAGGTTCCGTACTGATTGGCTGATGAAAATGCTGTGACTATAGGCTCACTGGCATCTAACCCTGTATTTCCCCCAGGGCAATGATTCCTCCTCTCTAATTCAGTGTTCCTGAAAACACCTAGATAACAGAAGTGAATCATAAGAATCTACTACAGTCTGACTTATTAAAGTAGTTGAGGTCCCTCTTCTTTGTCTGGGCAGTAAGGGGAAATAAACCAATGAGACATTGTGACAGGCTGGGGAGACAAGAACTAGTGAGATTCTGACTCCGCTGGGACAGAAGTTCTTGAGAACACAATAGGGGGAAAAGCTCCAAAAGGTCTGCGCTATAGGTTGCTACAGGTGGAATTATCCATACCACAGAATGGACCCTTCTCCAACTCTCCTAGGACTAGCAAGATGAGGATCCAGGCCATTCAATCATGGTCCAGGGGAAGCCATCCGCACTGGAGCTGCCCAACTCATCTCTGCCCAGGGATAGAATTCCTTATTCCCGAGAATCAGCGCTGGAGCCAGAAGTGGCAGAATCGGGCCTGGGGAGGACTCATTCTTAGATCTTCCCATTTGGGGCCTACACTTACTAAATGGGCTTCTTTTTCATTTGCTTGTTTAAGTGCCCAGGGTTAAAAGGGTGTTGATTTACTTGAACTAGGCAAGTAGACTAGAGTGAAGTGGGAAAAGTGATGGTAAGTCAATAAAGTCAGCCTTTAGAAGCTCTTCTGAAACACTCCTAAGTAACTCTGTTTGTTGTTCACAAGGTCCTGTTCAGGAGTCCTCTCGGCTTCTGACCATCGCCTCTTCCTGGCACCTCCCCACATCTTACTTAGAGCAGCAGTTCTGTTAAGTCTCTAAACACGGCTAATTCAAACCCAGGAAATCAGTCCTGAATATTCATTGGAAGGACTGATGTTGAAGCTGAAACTGCAATACTTTGGCCACCTGATGCGAAGAACTGACTCATTTGAAAAGACCCTGATGCTGGGAAAGGTTGAAGGCGGGAGGAGAAGGGGATGAGATGGTTGGATGGCATCACCGACTCAATGGATGTGAGTTTGGTATGCTCTGGGAGTTGGTGATGGACAGGGAGGCCTAGTGTGCTGCAGTCCACAGGGTGGCAAAGAGTCAGACACAACTGAGCGACTGAACTGAACTGAACTGAATTCAATTCAAACCAAGTTCATTTGCCTGCTTGGAAACAGATTCCAAATACTGGCTTTATTCTCAGCTTCTTTTCTTTCATATGCAACACACACACACACATACACACAAACATGTCAATTGGTACAAATAAATACTGGTAGAGGCAGTTTTTGCATTATTATTTTTGTAGTTCAGCTCAATGAGCCCTAAATGGAGAAAAGCAGACAAAGAAATGCCCTGCCAACTAAAGACAACAGCAAGAATACAGTCTTTACCAAGTACCAGGGACAAAGTCTTACCTACAGTAATTCATTTAATTCTCACAACTCCATGAGATGGTGATTTTCATAACCCTCATTTAAGACATATGGAAATCAGGGGATAGAAAAGTTAAGCAAGTTGCCCAAAGTTGCACAGTGACAGACTTGAACTCAGGCAGTCTGGCTCTAGAATCTGCTTTCTTAACCAAAACACAGCACTGCCTCCCCTGTTATCTACAAGCTCCTAAAATGAGAGAACTTGTTTGGTTTTTAGATCTCTAGCAGTTCCTAGCACGATACGATTACAACATTAGCTCACAAATATCTACAAGTATCTACACAAGTATCCACATGAGAACTTCTCTGAAGCTTGGGCAATTTTTATAATATGAAACTACCTTGAACGTTTTCAAGGATTTGTGATGTCCTGTGTAATGTCATTACCACAGGCAAAATTTTACAGTTAGCAGGTGACGCTGATTTTTACTTTCTAGAAAAACACAAGCTAATCTGAGGACCAACAGGCCTTTCCCCAGTTTCCCATAGATAACCCAGTTCAGATTCAAGAGCATGGAGGTGTGGGTTGAAAAACACGGTTATGGGCTTTCCTGGTGGCTCAGGGGTAAAGAATCCATCTTCCAATGCAAGAGACGTGTGCTTGACCCGGGGTCCAGGAAGAACCCACATACTGCAGAGCGACTAAGCCCGTGTGCCAGAACCACTAAGCGGTGCCCTGGAGCCTGGGGGCCGAGACTGAGGAGCCCGCATGCCACAGCGACTGAAGCCAAGCGCCCCAGAGCCCGTGCCTGACGACAGGGGAGTACTGCAGTGAGACGCTTATCACAACCAGAGGCGGGCCCCTGCTTGCTGCAATTAGAGGAAAGCCCACCAACGAAGAGCCAGCAGAGTCAGACAGTAAAATAATAAATACAGTTAGATTAAAAACAAAAGAAATATGGCCATGCTTCCGTGGAGTAGGGAAATAATAGCTTTTCTTGATTCTCCGACAACTGGAATATGAGATGAGAAAACGGTGAGGTGAATCTGAGATTACATACGCAGAGGAGATGGTACAGTGTTTATGACTAAGGGTGACAAAAAAACTGAGGAAGCGAGGAAAGCCCGTAAACCATGACAAGCAAGTCAGCTTCCGCTATATTGAGACTGCCAACAGAAACATCTGTCAGCCTAGTAGCTCTATGTCCCGTCAGTCAAATATTTATCGACTGCTTCTCTGGAAGATGCTCGGTGGTAAACATTCCACAGAGACAAACACATTATATAAATGCCATAAAATGTGTTGGAGAGATTTCCAGCCACTGCTGACCTCATCTGAGCAAATCTGAACAGTCCATTAACATCCAGAGAACCATCCACATCTGACACTCCAGTCATTTTAAACCTTTCAAAAGTGAAAAGATTCAATAAAAATCACCAAAACAAAGTATGTTTCCTACTGTTTGATAAATCAATAGTATTGTTTTTCACAAATATCTGACTCTAGACAGAACTTCAGTGTAGCAATCTGAACAGACTTACAAGCAATATTTTATTTCATTTGTTTGAAGATACCTGTTGATTTCTTAGATATAAACTCCCTAGTTAGTTTAATTAGTTCTAGGTTTTTTAACCATTTTAAAGTTGACTACCCTTCTTTCAGTCTTCCCAGGTAGAGCTAGTGGTAAAGAACCCACCTACCAATGCAGGTTAGACCTAAGAAACACGGGTCTGATCCCTGGTTCAGGTAGATTCCCTGGAGGAGAGGATGGCAACCCACGCCTCATCTGAAGAATCCCAGGGACAGAAGAGCCTGGTGGGCTATAGTCCATAGGTTCACAAAGAGTCAGACACAACTGAAGTGACTGAGCATGCATGCACACCCCCTTCTTTCACATGCCAATCTCTTTGAGATATAAAGATTTAAATCTATTAATAAAGCAACAATCATTTGAATTTTATATACATAAAACAAGAAATTTCAACAATAATGTCTCTCATTCTTAAATATTGGTCATGTTGTAACAAGCTAATGTTGCCATTTATGTACTAATATAGAATTATTTTACACAGTAAGGTATTGATTTTCAAACTGCTCTCCTGAAGCCCAGGGTTCTGGGATGTGTAAAGAGTCTATTTGGGTGAAAAAAAGGAAGAGAAATAAATGGCCAAGGGAACTGGGCCCACAAGCATCACTCTAATCAATTTTTAAATCCATCATAAATTACAGTCTTACATACAATATTTTGGGGAGAAAAATAATTGCTAGCTAGAAACATATGTAAATTATCTCTAATGGAATTCTGTTCTGCCAAAGGAAAATATTGCAAATCTAATTCTAGTCTTTACCCTGTAAAAACGATAATTATTTTTAGTGGTTTCCAAGAGAATGTGCTTCAGTTATGCTCAGCTATTGGTTTAGGTAATTTCATATTAAGTGAAGTCTCAAATGTAATCAAATATCACAAAACATTTAAATCACACTTTTAAACTGAAAAAAAATTGAGATATTTAGATACTTTTTCCTAAAACAAATATATTACCTTTCACAATAATCATCAAAATGAGGTAAATTTTTCTTTTGTTTTTCACACCTATCAATAATGTTTCTTAGTTATTTGCACTTAAATTGACTATTTTCTCTCCAAAGTATTCTACTGTCTCCACTAGTTTACTTTTCTATTATTCTATGTGAATAAAAATGAGGCATTCCTATCATACAACAAAATTAAATTATGTTATATGCCTGAAGTTCAAGGATAATTTAATTTTACATTTATTCATTTGTGGTATTTCTTGAACTGCTATGTTATTGTACAGAAAAATGTTTCCATCTTTATAATGAAAAATACCTCAGTAACTTCATCAAGATTCCATTTAAAGTTACAGAGATAAGAAACAGTCAAAATCTCATCAACACAATTACTTCATAAATGTCAGTAGGTGACCAACATGTGTGAGTTGTGAGAAACGCTTTGTACAGAATTAAATTGTATGTAGATCTTTTTTTATTCTTCATCACCTCCTTAAAATACGGGAAGTTAATAGATTGACAACTCTGGATAGAAACTTTGAAATTATTTTATCTAACACATTGTTTTATTGTTTAACATGGTGAACCTAAAGTCCCCCAAAACCCTTCTAACTAAAGCCCTTTCAATTACATTGTCATAAAACAGAATACTATAGACGATGGCATACAATGAATATAACAGAGAATTGCAGCTGCATGTCAAGACAGCCTTCCGTGAATGCCTACCCCCCAACAGAAATTGTAACGATAACCAAAGCACGCAGGACATGTGCTGTTTAAATGTATTTACCAGAAGACAGTAGGAATAGTTATTGACATAAAAATACAGTAGCAAGCATTAACTGAGAAAACAACATGCGGATACTAAGCCAACTGCTTAGCATTTGTGGCGAAGTTTCCCACCTTCGGAATGCCTCTCAGCCCGGGCACGACGACCAAGCGGCTTCGGGCGACCCTCCCGCTCCGCCCGAGGGGCCCGCGCGCTCCCGGCAGGCGCGCGCACGCCGGCGCCCTCACCGTCTCCAGGGTTCGCTACCGGAATCCCCTCTAAGGGTCAGAGCATGGTTTCAGCAGACTGAGGGACGGCTACTGTCCTCCTCGCAGGCGCGCTCAGTCGCGTTCACCCTTTGGGAAGCCGTGGACTGTAGCCCACCAGGCTCCCCAGTCCATGGGATTGTCCAGGCAACAGTACCAGAGTGGACTGCCGTCTCCTACTCCAGGGGATCTTCCTGACTCAGGGATCGAACCCACATCTCCTGCGTTTCCTGCCTTGGAAGACAAGTTCGTTATCTCTGTGCCACCTGGGAAGGCCCGAGGGACAATTAGAAAGTCTAGCAAACAGACAGGATAGCACATGCAAAATTCACCTGGGACCGCAGGCACGGAGAAGGTGAGGGAAAATCACTTGAAAACCAGTAAGGAAAGAAATCATTTTTAAAAGGGAATAAAAGGCTGTTTAATCAGAATTTGCTGTCAACTGAAAAGAGACATGTCTTCTCAAAAACATCACAGACTGTTATTTAAGGTGAAGAACTTTCGAGCACCCTAAGAAATAGGCAATCATTTGGGGGTACTCAAAAGACTGACTGTATCTCAAGCGAGAAATGTTTGCTCATGGACAGTTGAAACTGATATGAGGCACTAGAGATACAGGCTAGCTATCAAAATGTCATTGACAGAGAACATAGTGGTTTCAAAATTATACCCAAATCAACTAGGCTGACATAGTGGGATTACAGAATAAATCTCTGTTACTACAATATGGGAAAACGAAAGCAAATCTAATCTTTCCAATGAGCCACATTCCAGTGAGTAACTAGGAAATTTATACTTTCCAGTTAATACTGTCTCAGTCATTTCAAGTTTAACTAGTCTCCTTTTAGTATGCAACATTTTCTTTCAAGTAACTGTGGTTCAAAGTTTCTCCCTGTACTTTCCAAAGACTACCAGAATATCCCCTATTTCACCCTCTCTTCTAGAATGTGACCTTACCACCTTCCATCAAAAAATGGGGTCTAATTTCTCCAAAGAAGATATACAGATAGCCAATAGGCACATGAAATGATGTTCAACATTGCTTAGTATGCAAATTAAAATTATAATAATCGCACCACTCAGAACAGCCATCATCAAAAAAAAAATCTACAAACAATAAATACTAGAGAGGGTGTGGGGAAAAGGGAACCCTCCTTTCCTGTTGGTGGGAATGTAAATTGCTACAGCTACTATGCAGAACAGTACGGAGGTTCCTTAAAAAACTAAAAACATGACTACGTCATGATCCAACAATCCCACTTCTGGGCATATACCTGGAGAAAACCATAACTTGAAAAGATACATGTGCTCCAGTGTTCACAGCAGCATTATTTACAATAGCCAGGACATGGACACAACCTAAACATCCATCAACAGAGGAACGGGTAAAGAAGATGTGCTGTACACACACACACACACACACACAGATATACAATGGAATATCACTCAGCCATAAAAAAGAACAAAATAATGAAATAATGCCATTAGCAGCAACGTGAATGGACCTAGAGACTGTCGTACTGAGTGAAGAGAGTCAGACACACAAAGGTAAATACCATATGATATCACGTATATGTGGAATCTCAGATAGAAGAAGCGAGAACTACAACCCCACTCCAGAATGCAAAGCACAATCAGAGAGAGCTAACCACAATGATCGCATGGATCACAGCCCCCTGTGACACAATGAGGCTAGGAGCCGTGCCATGCAGGGCCACCCACGACAGACGGGTCATGGTGGAGAGAGTTCAGACAAAATGTGGTCCATGGAGGAGGCAATGGCAAACCACTCCAGGATTCTGCCTCAAGAATCCCATTAACAGTATGAAAAGGCAAAAAAGATATGCCACCAAAAGCTGAGCCCCGCAAGTCAGTAGGGGTCCTATATGCTCCTGGGGAAGAGTGGAGAAGTAGCTCCAGACAGAATGAAGAGGCTGGGCCAAGGCGGAAGTGATGCTTAGTTGTGTGTCTGATGAAAGTGAAGTCTGATGATGTAAACAATATTGCATCGAAACCTGGAATGTTAAATCCATGAATCAAGGTACATTGGAGGTGGTCAAGCAGGAGATGGCAAGAGTGAACATCAATGTTTTAGCAATCAGTGAACTAAAATAAACGAGAAGGGGGAAATTTAATTCATGGCCATTGTGTCTACTACTGTGGGCAAGAATCCCTTAGAAGAAATGGAGTAGCCCTCAAAGTCAACAAAAAAGTTCAAAATGCAGTACTTGGGTGCAGTCTCAAAAACAAAAAAATGATCTCAGTTCCTTTCCAAGGCAAACCATGCAATATCACAGTAATCCAAGTCTATGCCCCAACCACTAATGCCAAAGAAGCTGACTGGACGGTTCTATGAAAACCTACAACACCTTCTAGAACACCAAAAAAAGATATCTTTTCATCATAGGGAGTTGGAATTCAAAAGTAGGAAGTCAAGAGAAACAGGCAAGTGTGGCCTTGGAGTAATATGAAACAGGTCAAGGGCTAACAGCATTTTGCCAAGAGAACACACTGGTCATAGCAAACACCCTCTTCCAACAACACAAGAGAATACTCTGCATGTGGGTATCACCGGATCATCAATAATGAAATCAAACTGATCATATATTCTTTGCAAATGAAGATGGAGAAGCTCTATAAAGTCAGCAAAAGCAAGACCTAGAGCTGACTATGGCTCAAATAATGAACTCCTATTACAAAATTCAGGCTTAAATTGTAGAAAGTAGGGGAAACCACTAGACCATTCAGGTATGACCTAAAACAAATCCCTTATGATTATACAGTAGAGGTGACAAGTAGATTCAAGGGATTAGATCTGGTAGACAGAGTGTCTGAAGAACTATGGATGGAGGCTCATGTACAGGAGGTGGTGACTAAAGCCATCCTCAAGAAAAAGAAATACAAGAAGGCAAGTGGTTAACTGAGGAGAACTTACAAATAGCTGAGAAAAGAAGAGAAGTGAAAGGCAAAGAAGAAAAGGAAAGACATACCAACTGAATGCAGAGTTCCAAAGATAGAAAGCCTTATTAAATGAACTAGGCAAAGAAATAGGGAAAAACAATAGAATGGGAAGGGCTAGAGATAACTTCAAGAAAACTGGAGATACCAAGGGAACATTTCAAGCAAAGATGGGCTCAATAAAAGACAGAAACAGCAAGGACCTAACAGAAGCAGTGGAGGTCAAGAAAAGGTGGCAAGAATACACAAAGAACCTGTATAAAAAAGATCTTAATGTCAATGTATGACAAAACCCACTACAATATTGTAAAGTAATTAGCCTCCAACTAATAAAAATAAATGAAATAAATAAATAAATATTTTAATGACTTGGATAACCATGACAGTGTGGTCATTAACCTATAGTCAGACATCCTGAAATGTGAAGTCAAGTAGGCCTTAGGAAGCATCACAACAAACAAATCTAGTGGAGGTGATGGAATTTCAGCTGAGCTATTTCAAATCCTAAAAGATGATGCTGTTAAAGTGCTGCACTCAATATGCAAGCAAATTTGGGAAACCAAGCAATGGCCACGGGACTGGGAAAGTTCAGTTTTCAATCTCAAAGACAGGCAATGCCAAAGAACGTTCAAAGTACCATACAACTGCATTCATTTCACATGCTAACAAGGTAATGTTCAAAATCCTTCAAGCTAGGCTTCAACACTATGTGAACTGAGAACTTCCAGATGTACAAGCTGGATTTAGAAAAGGCAGAGGAACCAGAAATCAAAGTGCCAACATCCACTGGATCATAGAAAAAGAACTACTCCAGGAAAACATCTACTTCTGCGTTACTGACTACACTAAAGCCTTTGATTGTGTAGATCACAAAAAAGTGTGGGAAATTCTTAAAAGAGATGGGAATACCAGACTACCTTACCTGTCTCCTGAGAAACCTGTATATAGGTCTGAGGTCCTTCACACAAAGACCTCTTTGTCTCAACTCTGGGCCTCTGATGGACCACTGACTCCATCAGTCCCTCCACATCTCCTCTCTAGAGGATAAAGAGATTTCTTAATTTCCTCACCCTCCGTGCATACCCGGGAACTGAGGAGGCTGCCTGGGTCATGCCTTCACCGTCCTTGTGCCTTCACCCTTGCCACACATGTGAGATTTTCTCTGAATTTTGCAGTCTCCCCTGACCTCGCTTCTACTTAACCCTCTGATGTGGTCAGATTCTCCCACACACTCATGCATGTTCCTACCACAGACACCGGGTTCCGTTTCCAAGAGGAAAAAAATGAGGGTATGAAAACCTAACCTCTTGACCACATCCCTCTCTCTCTCTTTTCTTTTCCTAAATGCACATGTTCAAAAAAGGAAAGTATCCTACATATATTTTTCCCAAGCAAACACTTCTTCATTTTATCTATTGATAACTCCTTCCCAGGCGACATGAAACCTCAGTTCCCAGCCTCAATAATAGAAGAGGTGTCTTCTCTACACTAAAAGATAATATAATCTGAATATCCCAGGCATGGCTCTTTATACAAAAGTTAAAACTACTAGGAAAAAAGTCCATTTTGGCTTAATACCATGAAAATATCATTCCTGTTACAACACGGAATATTACAGTTTTCTAATCTTTAAATGGAAAAGTGAGCAGAAAGGGACCTGCTTTACCTCTGAGTTGTTTCACTCAGGAGACATACTCTGACTGCAACATATTGGGATCATATTTTTAAAACTACAGTGGCAGGTTTTCTGATTCCTTTGGATGTGGATTCCATATCCTTTGGGTATGATCAGAGTGTAAGAGTGAAGACATCTCACATGGTATTAATAAATACATAATTAGCAGGTGAAATGAAAATCATTTACAATATGGATTCAAAGAGCATCTTCCTCTTAGTGTCTTTATGTCATTCTGGTAATTCCTAAACCTTCCATGAGGCAAATTTACTGAAACAGTGAATATTTGCTTATTTTTGTCCTCCTTATCCATCATCACTGTCCATTTCTTAAATGGGCAAGGTAATTTATATTTTTGAATCAGCTGTCCCCTCCGTACAGCACTACAAAGCAACAGAAAAATTTCCTATCCCCATCTCCAGGTCACATGTGAGGCTACAGACAGTAATGCCAATCCGGAATTGAACAAGAGTCAGTGTGCAGAGTGAAATCTCCATAACAGACTCCTGGATTTAAAATACATATGTCTGACTAAAACCTAGTCTATGTGTGATCAATACATTAACCAATTTTCTGTTGTTTAAAGTCAAGGGCCAAAAAAAAAAAAAAAAATTAAAACAAGGCCAATTACTATAAAACAGTGACAATATGTTTATCACTATTTAACCATTAAGACTTGTCTTCTAATGAGAACTTTTAGTCATATGAACATCAGTAAAATATGCTTCTGAGTAAAAAAGAAAATATGGATATTTCATTATCCATCTCAATTAACCATTATGCCACATTTATGAAACTCTAAAGGAGAAAGAATTTTAAATTCACATAAGTCTTTTAAATCAGTAGAAGACAGGCACTCTATCTATCTTGTTCATCTCTGTATTTCCAACACTAGCATCTGGCACATAAGCATTCTGAATAAATGAATGAGCCTAGCCCAGCCCTTTTATTTTACAACTAAGGAAACTCAGACCCAGAGAGGTCATACATCTTCTCCAGTCATTCAGTAAGAACAGCTAAGAGGCTGCTGAAGTGAATCTGTACTCAGTATGAATGTTTCATTAATGCTGCTTATATTATTAATATATATGCTTGTGATTTATCACCTCCATATGCATTTTTAGCATTTGCTCTAGTAATTTACCTTAATATTGACAAGTACACTCAACTGCATTTAGGTTCTTTTTGCTAAGTAAGATACAGCTACTTTTGCTACTGTTTGTTGATAATAAAACAAGAAGAAAAAAGACAAGAAGAAATACTGTATATAAAATATTCAGTCAGTTTGGGACACATGGCTTTACTATACCCTAAGCTAAAACTTTTCTTTGGAGTGAAATATGTAAGAGACACTTGGGTGCAATAATATAATTTAAGTAATTCTGTATGTTACATACAGTCCTTTTGAAGAAGACCAAAAATCTTTAAAATTTCATAATATTGAAAAGTAGGTTATAGCAAGGCTCTGCTACTGCAATTTATATTATTTTTTAATATTTAGAATTTTTACTGTTTATTGAACAGAAATATATTTATTAAAGGAGAAATACATTTTAATGTTGAATATTCCTAGATCCCTCTTCTATAATATCTTGAAATTTCTACTTAAATTCAGTAATATTTATTGTGTGCCAACCAGAATTGCCCACCCTGATAGGAATTTACAGTCTAAAAGGACAAAGGGGAAAAAAATTAAAATATGATTGAAAAGTACCATTGTAGATGTCTGTATACAATATTTTAAGGGTGAATATTAGAGATTATTAATTCTGCCTGGGAAACCTTTGAGGTTCTCTTTTTTCAGAAAAGGTGATTTTGAGCCAGGCTTCAAAGCATATGGAAGAAGTCATCAGATTAAAGGAAAGAAATAAAGCTCAAGACCTAAGGAAAAACATGCACAGTTACACAGAGAAAAGTGTAACAGCTTACAGATAGAAGGCACGTCCAATGGTGTTGTGTGACCAGAACAGGGGACATGAAGAATGGACGCTTCCCTGGCACGATTCTCAAAAGTAGAGCTGGGATCAGATTATGAAGAACATTTTGCATCATGATAGAGTTTTAACCTCATCTCCCAGGTAATGGAAAGCAATTTCTAAGCAGGAAACTAATATAATTTGGTTTATAGATTAGAAAAAAGAATCAATTGGAATAACGAAGAGACTGAAGAGAGATAATAACAAGGTTATTTAAAGAGGTCAAATTTGATGACAAGAACATTATCAGAAAGAATAAAAAGGAGGGAGCAGATTCTGGATACCTTTGAAGAGTACCTTCTAAAGCCCTTGGCGACTGATTAACTATGGACCTTAAAGAAAGACCTGAATCGAAATTTCTCAGCTGAGCAACTGAATGGATGCCTGGCAACTTTAACCAAACTGAAATGCACTAAAAAGAAAGAATCAGGAGATCATAGCATTTGTAAGACACAACAGCAAGTACTCAAAATTTGAAAACTAAATTATTGATTGGTTTAATTTTTATTCAACTGGTAAATCAATCAACTCTATTTTCTCATCACAACGAAAAGCCACATGAGGCCGATAAAGGGCCTGTTTAATATTCTGCTCCCGAAAACACCATTAAGACATAGTTTGATGGAGACACAAGTTAAACAGACAGAAGATGGGATAACCTTTAGCTTCCCTAACTTCTTGTAACGAAACCATAGGGCGTGCAGCTTATTTTCCAATCCTGATACCGTATTCCATGTAAAGGGATACTTGCTCAGCTTCACATTCCTTATCTTTCCTCCCCCTCACTCAGTCTAGGGGAGATGGGCTGAATTACCTAACAAGTCATTGACTTTGGAAAGTATTAAAGTGTTAGTTCGAGTCCTCCGCGAAGCTTATGCAAGATGGGATGAGACATGCAAGAGGTTACTGGAGGAAATGCCCATTAAGGACGGGGGCAGAGGAGACAGGGAAGGCAGGAGACAGCCTTCATAACGCAGTGCGGGTCTGACAGCTGCTAAGGAGCATCAGTAAGAGACTCAGACCACGGTGCCATTCCGAGAGGCTGGGCCAGGTCAACGGGGCCCTCACAAGGGGCTGCCCACGAGAAGGCCTGAGGAGGAGGTGGAACTAGTCCAGAAGCCCTGCTCGGTCACTGGTGGGAGCCGCCGCAGGAGAGGCGCAGAGGCGGCTCCAGAAAGGGCAGAAAGTGGGGCAGTCAGTCGATCACGCTCCCTGCTACAGAAGCAAGCACCGCATCTCAGCGCAGACGTGCACTGTCTCGCACCTTCCCCCTCCTTTTCTTGGGAACTGGACTCCCCACAAATTATTATACACTTTACTGCTCCAGGTCAGGACACAAGATCCACTCCATGGAGGGTAAGGAGTCCTGCGTTTATTTTTCAGGGAGGAAATGTCTGGCACGCAGTGCCAGGGTCTTTGTAACAGAAAGGAGGATGAATCTTTGGGGACTGACACACACCAGCAGTGAGGAAGGCTTCTGGGACCCACGGCTTCAGGCTTTTTGGTTTGTTTGTTTACTTAGACTACGTGTAGAAATTATCAACCTTGAAATCTACAATTATGCATTTGTTGTTTTGTTTTTCCTGCCCTGGCCTGAGAGACTGTGAGCTTTGAGCATGATGGCATTTTTTCACTCGCTGTTGATCACAGCTTACAGAGGCGCTTTTTCCGGGAGGGCAGTGACACCTGTCCCAGGACTAACAGGATGACGGCTGTAACAGAGGCGGGTGCGGCTTCATCTAAGGCTGGATCTACAGCTGACTCAGCAGGCGCAGGACAACGGGTCCTTGGACCACCTAGGTGTGGCTTCCTAGGCAGCCAGGGCTGAGATAAAGCTCAGCTGCAGGAAGCAGTCTTCTTACACAGAGGCCCTAAGATTGGACAGGAGACAGAACATTTGCCTCTCCTGTGCGGAAAGGATTTAGCTCAGGCTAACCTGAGTTCTGCCCGTGCTACACTACACTGGCGAGTTTCCAGGTTTAGATTTTCAATGTCAGGTACAGATGAACAGTACAAAGAAGACATGCAAAAACAAGAGGCTGTGACCACGGGATGGAAATGAGAGACTCCCTGGGATTTTCTGTCTGAAAATTTCTGTCCACCATTAAAAGGTTCTAACCTTTGAAAAACAGCAGCCATTCTCAAATGCAAGATCTGGAAGAGGACATGGTACACAGAAGTGGATTTTGCTCCATATACATGTAAAGGAAAAATTAAACTCTTACTGATTTCTCCCATTTGAGTTTACGACTTCTGGACCAACTGTCATGACTGGCTTTACAGCAAACCTAGATCAAGAATATTTTCTGTGATAGGCAGTTAAGAAACATACAGCTAATTTATATTTTGGATGAGATAAAACCTGTAGGTGTTTAGAGAAAATAGTGATCAAAGAAACCAGGACAAGAGTGATAACATCATTATCACTTGGAACATCTACCAATGCAGAATCCTTCTAAAGTCATTTCTTATTTCCTAATTGATAAAAACCTTGAGTTTAAAAACAAACCTTTTTATTTTATATTGGGGTATCATGTTCATGTTCAGTCGCTCAGTCTTGTCCAACTCTGCAACCCCATGAAATGCAGCCTGCCAGCTTCCTCTGTCCATGGGATCTTCCAGGCAAGAGTACTGGAGTGGGCTGCCCTTTCCTCCTAGAGGGGATCTTCCTGACCCAGGGATCAAACCCATGTCTCCTACATTGACAGGCAGATTCTTTGCCACTGAGTCACCTGGGAAGCCCTGAGTTGGGGTAAAGGTGGTTAACGTGCTAGTCTCAGGTGAACACAGAAGGGACTCAGCTACAGATACATGTATCCATTCTCCTCCAATCCCCTCCCATCCAGGCTGCCACGTGACATTGAGCAGGGCTCCATGTGCTATACAGCAGGTCCTTCCTGGTTATCCAGTGTAAATACAGCAGTTTGTACACGTGTCGCTTTTTTTAAGTCAAAATCTTTCTTTTGCATACTTCCAATGCTAGATTCAGCTTTGTCTTCTGGGAAGGCTTCCAAATTTAGATATTTTGAAGTTCAGAGATTTTCTGAGAAATAAAGTTTAAAATAAATACATTAACATTTAAAATAAATACATTAACAAAAATGAAAAAAAAATATTTTTTTCTGAGTTCCTTCACTTACATATCCTGAGTCAATGCTGTGGGCTTTCACAAACATTTGCTTAGACTAGATCTTGGGTTCTGGATTCTGGAAATATTATTTTGCCTTGTATAACGGTTCTAGGAACTAAGGATTGGCTCATTTCACAATTTGTTGTTATGTGCCTAAAGCTGACACTTTCTGATGTGAATTTGGTCTCTTCAAAAAAAAAAAAGAAAAAGTGTAGCTCATAAAACAAACATTTGGCATCAAGCAAATGCAACTTCTGAGACGCTGAAGGATCTACACCCATTGTAGGAGGAAAGAGTCCAGCCTGCAGCTTTTAAAAGAAACCCAAACACTGAGAAATGGCTCTAGCTGAGACTGAGCAGAATATTAAGTTAAACAGAATGGATTTTGCACTTAAATTTCTCTGGCATTCTACAACACAAGGGCAACAGAACTTGATTTTGGACTTTATTTCCTTCACGCTTTTTGCTAAACTTGAATTGATGAGCTGGTTCTTTTCTGCCTGCTCTCCAGATCACTCTGTATGCTTCGCACCCCAGAGGCTGCGCGGGCCCCTGGCCCTCTGACTCTCCGCTGAACGCACCCGCGGGGAGGCACCCGGAGGACAGGAGGAACTCAGGGCACGGGCTTTCCCCTCTGTTCCTCCCAGGTTGCCGGGAGTCCCCTTCCTCTCTGTGAAGGTGGCCTTCTCCACGCAACTCCTTTCCCTGGAGTCTGAGGCTCTCCCGTTCCGTGGCCCCTTCAGGCCCAGGGTAGTGTCAAGGACCCCCTCCTGATAACCCCAGGATGCTGTCCATCCTTCTTCACTTCCAGACGCCTTGTCTCCACTGCGGTCAACAGTTCTTTTATTAAACCCTTCTCTACTGCCCAGCGTGAGCTGCCATCTGCTCCCTACTAGAAGTTAACAGATATAGCCTGGAAGGGAATTCAGTTGACAAGTTACATTTCTCCCGGGGAATCTGATAATAAGAAGAGGATTGTGTTTTATGATTTTTCATTTGCTCTCTTTGAAGAACCTCTGATCGCCCCTTCTGGATATGTGGTGGGATACATTTGGGATGCGAAGTAACATATAAGTGAACTTCAGCCTTCAATGCAGACTAGTCTTGGAGGAGTTAATTTAACTGGTTATTGTTTTGTCCTAGAGCCATTTGAGTGTTCAATCTATACTGCCTGCGAGTGGTCCCAGTGGGTACTCAGAGGAGCAGTAACCAGTGTTTGCAGAGCAGCCTCAGGAGAAGGGTCATCCTGAGAGACGCCCGCTCCCCTTTCCGGCTGACAGGGCTATAACTCTGGCTGACCAAAGATTGTACAGATAAGCCCCAGATGATAAAGAATCTGCCTGCAGTGCAGAAGACCCGGGTTCAATCCCTTGGTCAGGAAGATCCCCTGGAGAAAGGAATGGCTATCCACTCCAGTATTCCTGCCTGGAGAACCCCACGGACAGAGGATCCTGGTGGGCTACAGTCCGTAATGTTGAAGAGTTGGATAGAACTGAAGTGACTTAGCAGGCACGCGCCATTGAAGGCTAAGTTGTGATTTCATTATTTGTTTCACAAAAAAGGTAAAGGCCATAATTCCCAGGAAAAACACAAAGCATTAAATTATATAGCAATCAAGGAAAAACCAAAAATAACATGTCTGTCATTGTTTGGAAGATTTCAATTTATGAAGCCAAAATGAGTATGTAATTCTTGAAAAAACCACCTTGAAAACTGAATTAAAATAAATGGTGGAATTTTTCACTTAGTGTTACCTCTCCTGAGTCTTCCATCATTTTCTATTTAGATAAACTACCAGTTTCATTTCTTCTTTGTCCTCAGTGTGGAGAATAAAGGTCAAAATCTGAGCGTACATCTCTGTGGGTAACTGTGATTACTGACGATGGTGTCTGGGGAAGGAGCGGCTGACACCAGGTCAGTTCGAATGATAGAAAAAAACATCGCACTGATAAGAGAGTAAGACCTTCCTTGTTTGGTGTCATGTCTGATAGCCGAGCACATAGGGTAAGTGCTGGTTAACGAAGATACGCTATTACGTGAAAACTATTAGAGTTCAAAAGAGGAAGATGTCTACTTGGGAGGAATATTGCTGGGTTAAACAATTGAAGAGTTGCCAGAGCAGGCCACTGGAGTGCTATCGATAGCCCCGTTGAGAAACAGACAAAGCTGGTGGGAAATTTCCTAACACGAATCCCCGTGAGCCCAGCATTAGTATTGGTGATTTTGTGACATGTCTCTCTGGTGGTGGATTTCACTTCCTGAACAAACCCTCTTTTCACCAAGGTTAAGCCAGTCTGTGCTTGATAACCACGAACACAAGCCTGACTTGTCCCAGAAGGGCCGGTAAGTCACAGAGCAAGCAGCGCGGACCAGAGGAGAAGGCTCTGAGGACACCAACAACACGGCTCTGCCAGGAGAACCCAGAGGCTCCTGGAAAGTTGTTCTACACATAAACCACGTCTTGCAAGGAAAGACTCACTGGAAAAGACCCTGATGCTGGGAAAGACTGAAGGCAAAAGGAGATCGGGGCGGCAGAGGACGAGGTGAGACTGTGTCACCAACTCAATGGACGTGAATGTGCGCAAACTGGGCGATGGCGACGGACAGGGGAGCCTGCGTGCTGCAGTCCATGGGGTCGCAAAGAGTCACACAAAACTTAGAGACCGAAAGACGACGACAAGGAAAAAACAGTGTTTGAGGAAGGAAGGGGTATTTCACAAATGAGGAGTGTTCCGTATTACTGTATCAGCCCACACTCATCAACCATAAACTTTTATCCAACATCAGCTCAGTGTCAGGAACTTTGCCAGGCAACGGAAATACCTGCTCTCAAGGAACAGTCAAGCTGAGGATACAGAACATATTTATGAAGTGGCAAACAACATACATAACAGGTCAATCAGTCAGTTCAGTTATTCAGTCATGTCTGACTCTTTGCGACCCCATGGACTGCAGCATGCCAGGCCTCCCCGTCCATCACCAACTCCCAGAACTTGCTCAAACTCATGTCCATCAAGTCGGTGATGCCATCCAGCCATCTCATCTTCTGTCGTCCCCTTCTTCTCCTGCCTTCAATCTTTCCCAGCATCAGGGTCTTTTCCAATGAGTCAACTCTTCGAATCACATGGCCAAAGTACTGGAGCTTCAGCTTCAGCATCAGTCCTTCCAATGAAAATTTAGGACTGATTTCCTTTAGGATGGACTGGTTGGATCTCCTTGCAGTCCAAGGGACTCTCAAGAGTCTTCTCCAACACCACAGTTCAAAAGTATATAATAAACAATAATGAAGTAAGCCAAATATCCCAGTTTTAGGGAAATATACCAATACCAGGCTAGTAGAATTATTTTAATAAGGGAATAGAACCAAACCAACTTCCTTGAGTACTGGGATGGTTTTTCCAGAAAAGAGTTTTCCTGTTGTTGATCATACAAAAAAGACGTTAAATCAGAAAGCTGGGATGGGAAAGAGGTGTAGGGAACTTGGGTGTGAGGGGTATACTAGTCTCTTCTGGGAAGGGGCATCTCATGCACAAAGATGACTGAGAATTCTGGAGTCATTCTAAAGGTGAGGCGTGAGTTATCCCTGGTCAGAGGACACAGGCTGAGAGCTAGGCAAAGAATGAGGCCATAAGTGATCAGAGGTGTGAGCACAGGTTTAGGCAATGGTTGTTAGGAATTCTCTAACTTAAACCTCTCTACTCTTTTTTCTTTTACCATGGTGCATCAATAAAACCTAAGCAAGAATTATCAGGGTCTCAGTTGGGTTGAGGTTCATTTAAAAAGACCTAGTACAAGCACTGTGGGAAAGAATGACAGGAATGAGGGTCGTTCTTCCCCATCCTGGAAACTGCTGTGAGTATGAGGATCAGGAGGGGTGAGGCAGGGAGTCAAGGGGCTGGGCAATGTAGGAGCACCGCGTGGAGCAGCTATCTCATAAGTTATCAGTCGTCAGGAAGGCAGAAGACACCTGAGGATCAAGTTCTGTTCAGG
The DNA here is from genome assembly GCF_910594005.1 of Cervus elaphus. Classification (NCBI taxonomy): domain Eukaryota; kingdom Metazoa; phylum Chordata; class Mammalia; order Artiodactyla; family Cervidae; genus Cervus; species Cervus elaphus. The sequence goes on from NC_057835.1 coordinate 80,906,916, forward strand.
AAGAAGCCTGAGCAGAAAAAACTGGGGTGTTTGGGTCTGAACAGTCGAGAAACACTGCTCTTGGAATGGCCAGAGACGACTGAGGCTCATTGTGTGTGCATGTATGCTTAGCCTCTCAGTCGTGTCTGACTCTAAAGGTTCACTTTAATGAATCTCATTGTCTGTCACATAAATTTATGGGAGATTTGCCATACCCATTTGCATGTAAAGATAGTTTGCTGTGACTTGATAATAACAGATCTGATAACTTAGGGCTGCACTACTCAGGAGGTAACCGTCTGTCTCTTAGCCCAGGTCAGTCCCAGCGTAATTATCAGTGGTCCTCACTTTCACTATCAAAAGAGTCCCAGCTTGAAGAATAAATAATGCAACTGCTCTAACTGAGCACCGCATCAATGACAAAGAAAAGAAACACACCACTTCAGAAGAGTAGACATCACTGAAGAATGGAGATTGGATCTGCAATGTGTCTTGAAGCAACAGAGAGCTGAAATAAAAAATGTCATGATTTTTGGAAAAAGAAGTGGCATGTGAAAATAAAGTCAAATCTGCTGATATAATGTATTGAATTCTTTCCATGTGTCACGTACGGTTTTCTGTGATTTTTATGTAAGAACGTTTTACTCCCCATAATAACCCTACATAGCAGACACTGTTAGTAGTTCTCTTTTAGTGAGACACAGATAGTTTAATTAATTTACCCAAGCTATACAGTGAGGAAGTAGCAGAGCAGGAATCAAATACAGACAACCTGGTCTCTCTAAATACACTGCCTATCAGTGAGTAATGAGCAGATTTATTTTGGTCAAGTTTTTGATGAGAAAACAGCTGTAGATAAAGTTGGCAAATGGATCAAAGGGCCTGCAATACCTAATACAGCATTCATACTTCATTTGCTACACGGTACAGACTTAGTGAGGAGTTTTGAGATACTGATTTGAGCAAGTCTTATTTTCAAAAGATTTATCTTTGAGAGAAGCATACAGAAGGAATAAGAATTAGACTTAAAGTTTGTTTTAATCATACTAATTCATAATCTCTAATTCATTATGTTTGTTACCTTTACTCTACACGTTGATATAAACATAGGTGACATTTTTAAGAATTGCCTGCAACTAAGATTTATGGAGAATAAGATTAACAATCAGCATATAGAAAAAGAAAGCTGCCAGGGAGGGAGACACACACAGATATTTGAACATACAAAGATTTCTTGTTTAGAGATATGTATCTAAGACAAAGCCCCAAAGCCGAGTGTGAAACCCTGTAGGAGTGGATTAAGTTAAAGATGAAAGGAGAAAGGAACAGTAGGATTATGCAATGAGATCACTGTTTCAGAAAAGATTGGGCTTACTGCTTGCTAGTAAAGTGAACTCAACAGACAGAAATTTCAGTTCAAAACAAGAACGAATTTTCACAGAATTACAACTCCCCAAGTGTGATTCTATCAGCATTTGTCCCCAAATTCCTATATTCTAAAAGTTACTCTACTGAATGTCACACAAAAATGGGAAAGAAAAGAAAAATGTAACTGACAGAGCATATACATACATACACACATACACACAGAAGATAGTAAATGTTTAGTAAAAGAAAGAGTAACATACATAATACACACACTATAGGTAAGCTGGTGAGAGATGGACGGAGATTCATAGGATACAAGCATGCTCAGTCGTTCTAGTCATGTCCATCTCTTTGCAACCCTAGGCTGTAGCCCACCAGAATCCTCTGTCCATGTGGGCTCTCCAGGCAAGAATACTGGACTGGGTTGCCATGCCCTACTTCAGGGGATCTTCCCCACCCAGGGATCAAATCCATATCTCTTATATCTCCTGCATTGGCAGATGGGTTCTTTACCACTAGCGCCACCTGGGAAGCCCTTCATAGGATAGGTAGATATTAACTAGATAAATGAACATCCACGCAAATAGGCAGATAAGTATTATTACATTTTTTATCAAATTTCCCAATTTCCAAAATGTGAGAACCCAATCAAAACTCCAAGAGTCTAAGGGCTATGCCTGAATAATGATTTGCATGGTCCATGTACCAGTAAATGGGAAAAGGAAAATGACTGAAGGCTTTAGTAATTATTTCTAACATCTGGATTTGGACAATTAGCATTTGTTATTGAGGTGAAAATTGGGTAGTATTTCACAGTATTAAAAATCTAGTGAGTATTGGAGTTTGGGGAGATCATTTTCCCCAAAAGGTAAAAAAATAATTAAAAGTATTCTTTCTTTCATCATGTGAGAAAAATGAATTCATCATGGTTCTTTTATAAGCATCAACATTTGGGGCATCCTACTACATCCAGTGTAGTAGGGTGTAACTGGGATTGTGTATGTGTGTGTATGTAAAATATAAAATGAAAATTATATTTCTGAAAATTTAAACTATTTTCATCTCAAATAGTAAATTTAAAAATTGTTAAAACTTCTATGAAAGCAACTCAATTAAAATCATATATATTTCATTTACCCTAATACATATGTGAATATATATAGTATATATATATGTATAGCTTCACTTCCTTTGCCTAGGTAGCTCATATCTCCTAGTAGCCCAAATGAAAATTCCAGTACAGGACCAGACACTTGTCTTCTAATGGTAATATAAATAATACAATATATATTATATATAATATACTCTGCCTCTTGAGAAACCTATATGCAGGTCAGGAGGCAACAGTTAGAACCGGACATGGAACAACAGACTGGTTCCAAATAGGAAAAGGAGTATGTCAAGGCTGTATATTGTCACCCTGCTTATTTAACTTATATGCAGAGTACATCATGAGAAACGCTGGACTGGAAGAAGCACAAGCTGGAATCAAGATTGCCGGGAGAAATATCAATAACCTCAGATATGCAGATGACACCACCCTTATGGCCGAAAGTGAAGAGGAACTAAAGAGCCTCTTGGTGAATGTGAAAGAGGAGAGTGAAAAAGTTGGCTTAAAGCTCAACATTCAGAAAACTAAGATCATGGCATCTGGTCCCATCACTTCATGGCAAATAGATGGGGAAGCAGTGGAAACAGTGGCTGACTTTATTTTTCTGAGCTCCAAAATCACTGCAGATGGTGACTGCAGCCATGAAATTAAAAGATGCTTACTCCTTGGAAGGAAAGTTATGACCAACCTCTACAGCACATTAAAAAGCAGAGACATTACTTGCCAACAAAGGTCCATCTGGTCAAGCTATGGTTTCTCCAGTGGTCATGTATGGATGTGAGAGTTGGACTGTGAAGAAAGCTGAGCGCCGAAGAATTGATGCTTTTGAACTGTGGTCTTGGAGAAGACTCTTGGGAGTCCCCTTGGACTGCAAGGAGATCCAACCAGTCCATCCTAAAGGAGATCAGTCTTGGGTGTTCATTGGAGGGACTGATGCTGAAGCTGAAACTCCAATACTTTGACCACCTCATGCGAAGAGCTGACTCATTGGAAAAGACCCTGATGCTGGGACGGATTGGGGGCAGGAGGAGAAGGGGACGACAGAGGATGAGATGGTTGGATGGCATTACTGACTCGATGGACATGAGTTTGGGTAAACTCCGGGAGTTTGTGATAGACAGGGAGGCCTGGCGTGCTGCGATTCATGGGGTCGCAAAGAGTTGGACATGACTGACTGACTGAACTGAACTGAACTGATAATATACTCAAAGTAATATAAATATTACTTTAAAAAATGGATTCTTCAGAGGAACAAGAACAAAAATATGTTCATTTTAAATCATTTATTTCAGTAAAAACACAACTAAAGTTTTTTATTTATATTTTTAGGTTATATAATGAAGTCATTATTTCCAGAGAATAATTCTTCTGTCCAATTGCTTGAAACCACTGTCATAATAATTCGATTTAGATTGGAAAGAAACAATCATAGTTGCTTTTCAATTAAGAGACATTTCATTTTCCAATACCTCCATTTTCTTCATTTCTTCTAAAACTCATTATAAACTAAATAATTTCATTCAGACCAGGCAATTTCTGAAAACACAACCAAGGGTTACAGTATAAACACGAATTTTTAATTTTGTAGTTTATCTATTTCTCGGGAACATTTTACATTATCAGGTAGAAACTCCAGCTTTTAAAAATATTTCCCTAGGGTATTACATTTGCACTGAAAAGCGATGTTCAGGAAAACTATAACTTTTCTCCAGGATTAGCATGAGATAGCGCCATCAGAATATGCTTTCTAAGACACAAATGCTGTCAAGAAATAATGATTGGTATATGATCAAAGAGAGAAATTAAAAAGGAAGTTTAAAAAAGAAAAAACAGTCCCAGGTATATGGATTTTTAAAGTCAGGAAAATAAAAATGTATTCTTCATATGTGTATGCATGTGTGTGTATGTGTGTTTAAGCTATAAGTTCAGAAGAAATGCTACTCTCCTGAAAATTTAGTAATCAAGCAGGACTTTACAATAAGATGTGAAAGGGCCAAAATAGGGCTTATATATTATAGTTAATTTTTTTTTCCTTTCCTTATCAAGTTTTTATTTTTTTTCATTTATTTTTATTAGTTGGAGGCTAATTACTTTACAATATTGTAGTGGTTTTTGTCATACATCGACATGAATCAGCCATGGATTTACATGTATTCCCCATCCCGATCCCCCCACCCATCTCCCTCTCCACCCGATTCCTCTGGGTCTTCCCAGTGCACCAGGCCCGAGCACTTGTCTCATGCATCCAACCTGGGCTGGTGGTCTGTTTCACACTTGATAATAAACATGTTTCGATGCTGTTCTCTCGAAACATCCCACCCTCGCCTTCTCCCACAGAGTCCAAAAGTCTGTTCTGTACATCTGTGTTTCTTTTTCTGTTTTGCATATAGGGTTATCGTTACCATCTTTCTAAATTCCGTATATATGTGTTAGTATACTGTATTGGTCTTTATCTTTCTGGCTTACTTCACTCTGTATAATGGGCTCCAGTTTCATCCATCTCATTAGAACTGATTCAAATGAATTCCTTTTAATGGCTGAGTAATATTCCATGGTGTATATGTACCACAGCTTCCTTATCCATTCGTCTGCTGATGGGCATCTAGGTTGCTTCCATGTCCTGGCTATTATAAACAGTGCTGCGATGAACACTGGGGTGCACGTGTCTCTTTCAGATCTGGTTTCCTCAGTGTGTATGCCCAGAAGTGGGATTGCTGGGTCATATGGCAGTTCTATTTCCAGTTTTTTAAGGAATCTCCACACTGTTCTCCATAGTGGCTGTACTAGTTTACATTCCCACCAACAGTGTAAGAGGGTTCCCTTTTCTCCACATCCTCTCCAGCATTTATTGCTTGTAGACTTTTGGATAGCAGCCATCTAACCCTAACCCTAACCCTAACTAATACAGCCGCTATGTAGAACAGTGTGGAGATTTCTTAAAAAACTGGAAATAGAACTGCCATATGACCCAGCAATCCCACTCCTGGGCATAGACACTGAGGAAACCAGATCTGCAAGAGACACGTGCACCCCAATGTTCATCGCAGCACTGTTTATAATAGCCAGGACATGGAAGCAACCTAGATGCCCATCAGCAGACGAATGGATAAGGAAGCTGTGGTACATATACACCATGGAATATTACTCAGCATTAAAAAGAATTCATTTGAATCAGTTCTAATGAGATGGATAAAACTGGAGCCCATTGTACAGAGTGAAGTAAGCCAGAAAGATAAAGACCAATACAGTATACTAACACATATATACGGAATTTAGAAAGATGGTAACGATAACCCTATATGCAAAACAGAAAAAGAAATACAGATGTACAGAACAGACTTTTGGACTCTGTGGGAGAAGGCGAGGGTGGGATGTTTCGAGAGAACAGCATCGAAACATGTTTATTATCAAGGGTGAAACAGATCACCAGCCCAGGTTGGATGCATGAGACAAGTGCTCGGGCCTGGTGCACTGGGAAGACCCAGAGGGATGGGATGGAGAGGGAGGTGGGCGGGGGGATCGGGATGGGGAATAGATGTAAATCCATGGCTGATTCATGTCAACGTATGGCAAAAACCACTACAATATTGTAAAGTAATTAGCCTCCAACTAATAAAAATAAATGGAAAAAAAAGCAAACTGTACATATCAGAAACCATATCATATGACTTGCATATAACATGTACATTAATATATATTCAAATACCTTTTGTTTTGCTATCCAGTGATTCCTTTTAAACTGCTTATAATTTTTTGCTCAGTATATATATATATATATATATATATATATAAAACTGTGAAATGCTAAATATTACCACAAGGTGGCTCTTATATTCTAAATTAACTGTATCATGTAAGCAGCACTGAAAAAACAACTTCCATAGAGAATATATTATCTGTTATATGTTCTTTTAAAATGAATACTATTGAAATAAAACCTGTCTGGGAAAGGAGAGAAATATAATATATACAACTACACACTTTTTCAATGATTTTGGTGTATTCATGGTGGGGGAGAGAGGGCAACTGACTTGAAAATCCATGATTTAACCTTTTTCACTTGTATATTTCCAAGAGTATATTTTTAATTCAGTGTTGGGTATAGGATATGAAATGTCAGATATGAAATACTTTACTTAAGGAACGTCTTAACTAGCATTTGAGAGAAGCCCAAATTATCAATACAAAACACTAATCCATACAACTATTATATATTGGTTCTAACTACATTCCAGACTCTGAAATAGTCAACATAACAGAATGGTTCAGAACATAGACCCTGGAGCCAAACTGTCTGGGTTCCACTAGTAGTCTCCCCCACCTTACTATCTGTGTCTTAGAAACACTTAACTTATTGTAGCTGTGTTTACTCACATATGAAACGGGTCCGGTAATACAAGCTACGTAAGTTCCCTTGTAGCTGAGTCAGTAAAGAATATGCAAGCACTGCAGGAGACCCGGATTTGATCCCTAAGTTGCATAGATCCTCTGGAGAAGGAAATGGCAAACCACTTCAGTATTCCTGCCTGGACAGGAATTCTATGGACAGAGGAGCTTGGCAGGCTACGACCTATCGAGTTGCAAGAGTCAGACACGACTTAGCTACTAAACCACCACTCACCAATACAAGGTTATCATGAGAATCAAATACTCAACCCAAGTAAAAAGCATAAAAGAGCACTTTCTAAGTCTAAGTACTTAAGTATTAGCTACAAAATTAGGCACTGTAGTTAATTTAAATCACATCAGCAAATTCCTTGACACTTCTCCCATCAAAATTCTGATTTACTTTCCTTTAGGTATGAGCAAGCCTTAATAAGGTGTTCCCAACAAGCAGAAATGCAAGGTTGGTTTAAAAAAGCTATACAACCTCAGCATGGTCCACTCTTTCTTAGGATGCTTACCCTGGGAACCCAGATGCCATATTGTAAGACAACAAGGAATAAGACACAAGGAAAGTCCAGGTGGAGGTGTCCGTGGCAAGAGTCCCAACTAAGGTTCCAGGCAACAGTGAGCATCAGCTGGCAGACGTGTGTGAAGGAGCCCACGGGTCACCCAGTCCCACCTTCAAGCCGCCCTAGGCGTCGCTCAGGAGAGCAGAGCCAACTGGTCTTTCCCAAGCCATGCCTGCTCCCTTTGCAGAGGCATGAGCAAAATGAATGCTATCGCTTTAAGCCACTAAGTTTTGCCATGTTTAGTCACTCACTGATAGATAACCAGGTCAGGCACTGAACCCATAAATAAAAGACGCAGCTTCTTCCTTCAAAGAGGAGTACAGCCGAGTACACGGGGGCAGAGTGATCTACCAAGAAGAGGTGTGGACTTTGGAGTCCGATAGTCCAGAGTCTCAATCCTGTTTACTGCCCAACACCTCCCTGAGCTCTGCTTCTTCTCCTGGAAAATCAAGGTAAATAATAACCCTTGCCTTCAAAGGACTGCTCTGTACCCGAGCAGGTCACCTCCCTGCCTGGGTCTCACCTCTCTGCTTCTTCCAGATGCCAGAGACAGAGGAATCTGTCTGAAATGCAAATGTGACCCTGGGGCCTTTCTCAGCCTTGCTTTCAGGGCCCTCTGTGACCTGGTCCTCCACCTTCTTGGCCTCATCATGAACCTTCCCTGACTCTATGCTTTGAGATTTTTGTTCTCTGAACTTTCTCTTCCTGCATTTCCTTCTGAAATCCAAAGAATTGCCAGTCCAATCTCTGTGTGGTGTCCCAGCCACAGAAACATGAGCCTTAAGTCCAGAAGCCTGAAGGACAGCATAGATCTTAACTGTGACGTTCTTAAAGAGGTGACCCAGGACTTTCACACAGAATTTCAGAATGCTACCTAGGCATTACCTTTATGCACCTTTCCTTCCCCTGGAGGTTTTCCATGACCTCTGAAGCTGGCAAAGATCTTTTTCCCCTCGTGGCTCTCTTACAGTCAGGGGGCTCCCCCTCCATCCCATCCCACCCCCACCAGGCAGCACTCTTGGTCCCCATTCTTCCACTCAAGCCCACTAGCTAAGGTAATCCACCCTAGGATGGCCGAGGACAGCCAGACAACCCAGCAGTTCAGACCCCTAGAATTCTCTCAGATCCTCAGAAAGGACGCACACGTGAAACTTCCTGGGAAAGGCAGGCACAACTACCCTCTTGGTTGCTTTAATTATTTTTGAAAAATCAGGCTATTAGACCTAAGACCTAAGAAGCAAGGTTGACTCCTCTAAGGTCTAGGGTGCACAGAAAATTGTACACATTCATACACTCATAATGTTTTGCCCCTAAGACACAACTCTACCATGCTGTTTTTCACTATCAGACCTTAGAACGTACTATCCTACCTAGAATGTCTTCTTCCCTCATTTCCAATCCCCATCCCCTTCTCCTGCCTAACTTTTAATAATCATTCAGGTCTGACCTTACTAACAGGTGCTATTTCCTCCAGGAAGTCCTCACTGATGGCCCGCCCTGCAGCCTGGGTTGGCCCACCTCCTCTGTATGAACCCTCTACCCAGTTATGGCGCTTGGGACGCTGTATTGTGATAGCCTGTTTGGTCTGCCGCCTTTGAACTATACTGTAGATGCCATGAGGGCAATTACTAATTCTAATTACCACTGTATCTCTTGGTCCAGAGCATGGTAACCATAAGTGTTCGTTAAATATCTATTGGTGAAGAAGAATAAACGGGACAGCACATGTAACTTGACTATCACTATCCATGACCTAACACGTAAGCCCCAACTCCTAGTAACAGTGCCTCTTTCTTCCTTATGCTGACCAGGTACCCTGTTGAGAGATCCATCCTACCATCTGAACACGTTCATATTTATTTATTCAAGTGCCTATCTCTGTTTAACTGCTAAACCAAGTTGGTAAATATTAAGTGTTTATTTTTAAATGGCTAGCACTCAGCATTGTGCTTCTCACACACAAAGTACTTTGGAAATCTGGGCTGACTGAATGAAGGGGAGACAAATATGAAGACAATCTCAGTACAGTGTGGTCAAGGCTGAAATCTACACAAGGGACATATGGAAGAAATGCCAACCAAGCATGGAAAACTTATGAAAACACACACAAAGGACTTAAAATGTGAGCTTTATGAACAGGCTCTTTCAAAGAGAGAGAAGAAACAGCACAGACCAAGCAGGGGAGACATGTCACATTTATAACAAGTGCTTCATCCAATATTTGGGCTAAAAAGAGAGAAAAAGAAAATCAGGAATAAGGAGATTAGAGAGGCAGGCAGCAGCCAGATCACAAAGTCTTAGGTGCCAGCTGTCAAGCAAAAGAATTTTGCATTTTATCTCTTAAACAATGAGTGATAATAAAAGAACCTGAACAGGTGAAATAGGATGCATCTAGATCTATGTTCCGAAATTCTAACTCTAGTAGCAAAAGAAGAGAATGAAAGTCTGGTGTCAAAAATACCAGTGTGAAGTCAATTGTCTCAGTCCAGGGAAATATATATGGATGCCCAGAGGAAGGTATTTGTAGTGATAAGTGAAGAGAAAACAGTTTTGAAAGATATTTTTAAAAACAACTAACAGACTATTTCTGACAGGGTGGAAGGAACGGAGAAATGAAAATTTGGGACAATTTTTAAGTTTTTGCTTCAAGTTATCTGGCTGGCAAAAATACTGTCACCAAAGAAAGTAGAGAAGAGGGAGATACTGGTCTTAAAGTGTTGATGGAACATTCAAGTAGAAATTCAACCAGCTTCAAGGACTCAGCCCAAGTGGAATGTTCCCCCCTTTTTTGTTCACTTCTAGAAAAGAAAAACCTGGGGGTGAGGGTCAGCTTTACCATTTTTTCCAACTGGGCTGTTAACAACAGACAAACACTTCTCATCACTCAGCAAACACGATGAATCTTGCTTAATTAAACCCAATTAATCTTGCTTAATCAATAAGGAAATTTATTACCTCAGACCACTTCAAAACCAGAAACAGTGCGGACTCCAGGAACAGCAAATGCAAAGGTGCTGTGACGTCATCAGGATGCTCACCCTGCTTCACCACCCTGCCATCCCCACACCGGCTCCATCCCAAGGTGACTCCCTCGCGGCTGCAAGATGACGGGTAATGGTGGTCAGGACTCTGCACTCCCTTGTTCATGGACAACTGCAGAGAAGAAGAGAGTATTTCCCCTCAAGCTGTTGTTGCCGTTGTTCAGGTGCTCAGTCGTGTCCGACTCTGTGGCCCCATGGACCGCAGCACGCCAGGCTTCCCTGTCCTCCACTGTTTCCTGGAGCTTGCTCAAACTCATGTCCATTGAGCCAGTGATGACATCCAACCATCTCATCCTCTGTCATCCCCTTCGCCTCCTGCCATCAATCCTTCCCAGCATCAGGGTCTTTTCAAATGAGTCAGCTCTTCCCATCAGGTGGCCGAAGTACTGGAGCTTCAGCTTCAGCATCAGTCCTTCCAATGAATACTCAGGACTGATTTCCTTTAGGATGGACTGGTTGGATCTCCTTGCAGTCCAAGGGACTCTTAAGAGTCCTCCCCAGCACAATTGAAAAACATCAGTTCTTCAGAATTGAAAGAGACACGTGTACCCCAATGTTCATCGCAGCACTGTTTACAAGAGCTAGGACATGTAGCAACCTAGATGTCCATTGGCAGATGAATGGATAAGAAAGCTGTGGTACATATACACCATGGAATATTACTCAGCTATTAAAAAGAATGCATTTGAATCAGTTCTAATGAGGTGGATGAAACTGGAGCCTATTATACAGAGTGAAGTAAGCCAGAAAGAAAAACACCAATACAGTATATTAATGCATGTATGTGGAATTTAGAAAGATGGTAACGATGACCCTATATGTGAGACAGCAAAAGAGACACAGATGTAAAGAACAGACTTTTGGACTCTGTAGGAGAAGGCGAGGGTGGGATGATTTGAGAGAATAGCATTGAAACATGTATGTTACCACATGTGAAATAGATCGACAGTCCAGGTTCCATGCATGAGACAGGGTGCTCAGGGCTGGTGCACTGGGATGACCCTGAGGGATGGGAAGGGGAGGAAGGTGGGAGGGGGGTTCAGGATGTACACCCGTGGCTGATTTATGTCAATGTATGGCAAAATCCACTACAATATTGTAAAGCAATTAGCCTCCAATTAAAAAAAATTAATTAATTTTAAAAGAAATATTCAGGGCTGATTTCTTTTAGGACTGACTGGTTTGATCTCCTTGCTGTCCAAGGGACTCTCAAGAGTCTTCTCTAGCACCACAGTTCAAAGGCATCAATTCCCCTCAATTTAAATCATTCTTTTTTCTTGGCCTTTCTCTTTGCCGTTCTCTTCACTTGCTTATGTAGCAAGCAGCTCAAAAGTGACTCTGTCAAATTTAACACATTATTGACTGGGGGATTTTTGAAGAAACTAAAACCTGTGGCTGGAGATTTGTTATGCAGGCAGATATTGAAACATTCCAGTCAATAATGTTTGGGTAACAAAAGATATATGTCTATGGTCAATAAGTTGGTAAGAAAAAAAGAAAAACTTTAAGGATATTGACTAGCTTACAGAACTCTGAAATCCTTGGGGACATTGCGTGCATATATGCTAAGTTGCTCAGTTGTATCCAACTCTTTGTGACCCTATGGACCGTAGCCTGCCAGGCTCTTCTGTCCATGGGATTCTCCAGGCAAGAACACCGGAGTGGGTTGCAGGAACAAATCGTGCTTGGGCGCTCAGTCATACCCGACTCCTGGACTGTAGCCCGCCAGGCTCCTGTGTCCATGGGATTCTCCAGGCGAGAATACTGTAGCGGGTTGCCATTTCCCACTGCAGGCAAGGTTCCTGACCCGGGGATCAAACTCACATCTCCTGTGTCTCCTGCCCCGGCAGGACGATTCTTTGCCACTGAGCCACCTGGAAAGCCCAAAGCCAAACCACATAATGAGTCCTGTGAGCAGGCCGCTACCTCTGAGCATTAGACCTGTACTTCAATCAACGCAGCAGGCGTGGGAAAAGACTCCTCTGACTGGGAATGCTGAGGGCATGTTCTGTACGCTAACTGGAATGAGGCTGAGAAAGCAAGGATACGGTAATCTAGAATTTGAGATTGGGAAGTGGGCTCTGACCTCTCACCAAGAATCAGATGGCAGGAATTCCCTAGACACAGAAAGACACTCAGAGAGTTGGCATCCGATGAAGCCCACTGCAGAACTGTTACAGGAGCTTCGGCAAACTCAGCCACCCACATGGATGGTGCTCCCTGGGGAGAAGGGGACTAAGTGAACAAAACTCAAAGGGGGTGCCCGACACACTCTGTAACACTTGGGGATTCAAGCAAACGTGAAAGTTCTCCATTTCAGCTGGCACAGGCTGCTGCCCGGTGGGTCTCCCAGGGGCCCTACTGGAAGTTCTCCACTGGCGTCTGTGTAAGAGCGTGACTCCATTGACACTGAGCATCTCACCCCTGTTCGTGGAAAGGCTACTGTGGAGCTGTCAACACAAGCGTGATTCTGCCGGTGGCAAAAGCAGGGACAGCAGCTCACCCAGCCACAAAGGGAGCAATGACCAAAACAGAGTCCCTGAAGCACAGAAGACGCCTCTCGGGGAGTTTAAGGGTGAGCAGACAAGGGAAAACTGACACGAGACTAGAATTCCTTAAAATGAAGCGGGAGCTTGAAACTAGCAAGATTGGGATATTAATGTTAAAATTCAAATGTCAGAAACACATGGATCACATATGCAACTGGAGAAACATCTGGCATCTTACTTCCTGGAACCAGAGAGTTCCTAGGAAAAGGAAGAAGAGTGCTCTGGCTAAGTGGTTTCCTTTTTCCTCCTACAGAACACGTGAGTCAGCCTTCCTAGAATGCTCTTCCTACATCCTCAGGTTTGCAAAGCTGTTTTCTTCTAGACATCCAAATCTAGCAATCAAGACGCATTCAGAGAGGTCTGCTTCGATGCCCCAGTGGATAACTGCTTCACCTTCCCCAGCCCCAGAGACTCCAATCATGTGACTCTTACTTTATTGTCTTCAAAGAATATAAACCTAGATAAATTCTTAACACTTATTTCTTGTTACGTTTATTGTCTGTCCCCACGTGAACATTTACCAAATGTGAACTCCATGAGAAGAGTGGTTTTGCATATGCTGTTACTGATAAATTCCTAGAGGCTTAGAACAATAACTGGAACATATGGTAGGCAGGCAACAAAGATCTGTCAAATGAAGAGGAAGAGCTGGCTCCTCAGAGTTAAGGCTATTTAGTATCACATAAAAATTAAAACTGCAGGTCTGTCTTTATTTCAATTCAAACAACTTTGTCTCTCACTATTAAAAAAATCTCTATATAAAATCCTCTACACCTTTTCTGCCTAGGATACTCCTCTTCCCAACTATACTCCCTCACTTCCTATCCAAACTCAATCTCTACCTGTTTAATTCCTTCCCAATCCTTCTGGTCCATCCAATCTTTCAACAAGGAAGATGAGAGAAGCTAGGGCTCAGAACCAATATAAACAGCAAATGAGAGCAACAGGAGAGCATGTGAGGACAGGACAGGCACGGGAAAACATCAGTCTACCAAGACAAATTACTTTAGGAGCCACACCCAGGATGCATGAATTCTACTACAACTGGGTAAGAGTCAAAGAGAAAGATAAAAGAAACGAAATCACTCGGGTCTGCTACCATAGCGCTAAATGAAGTGAGACCCCAAGCATTTCTGGAACTAAGTCTAAAGACTGCTCTTTCAATCTCTGTCTTGCCAAGGATGGCTTCTGAGGGGCGAGGCTTCAGCCCGTGAGATGACAGAGAGAGGATGGTGGAGGAGCAGTCTGAGCGTGGGCTTCCGAGGCAGACAGAGCCGGGCTTGCGTCCTTCATTCTCTCCAATCAAGGCTGCTGTTGTGGCTTAATCGCCGAGTCGTGTCTGACTGCGACCTCACAGACTGCAGCCCGCCAGGCTCCTCTGTCCATGGGATTCTCCAGGCAAGAACACTGGAGTGGGTTGCCATTTCCTTCTCCTCCAAACAAGAGAACTTCTCAAGTATATATATGTATTTATATATACAAAGATAACTTCTCAGAGAATAACTTTTCATATATAAAGAGCTGCTATTTGGCCTCTTATAAACTCAGTCTGGAAAGAATCAATCATAACAACACTATCTGACTCATGGGATTATTTTGAGGGTTAAATAAGTTAATGTACATAAAATAAATAGTGCAGATCTCTGCTCATAATTAACTACTATTCAGTCATTCATTCAACAAATATCTATATACATTACTATCAATGCTGTCTACCTTCTTAAGGTAGTTGAGCTACCAAGTTGACCCCAGATAATAATATCTATTGTTCATTTTGCCAGGTACTGTACTAAGCACTTACCAAGCAAGATCGATTTTTTTTTTTTTCAAAACAGCCCTATGAGGAAGGACTATTATTGTCACATATTACAGATTAAAAAAAAAAAAAAGCTGGAAGTAATCCAAACAAAATACCATGGGTAACCCAGATAATTTAAGCCCTCACTGAAGAGGTTAATACCTCACCTGAAAGATGAGCAGAAATCTTGGTGTCAATGGACCAGAGACTTGCTACTTCTTCCAAGGCTATAGTTTTTCCTTGAATACATTTTGTTTTCTTTTTTGGAAGGATCTCTTGCATAGTGGAATGTTGAAACCTGGCACTAGGACCTCAGAATTCTTTCTCTATGTTTATCCCAGGAATTGCAGCATATCCCAAACTTAATTAAGACAAAGACTTAAAAGAACAATAACACCTGATTCATCAGTCTGTTTAATTTCAATAGTTCAGCTTTTTCACATTTCATTTGATTTTTTGCTCTGCCTAATGCACTTTATAGATCTGAACCAGGCTGTGATGTTTGTTTCAGCATCTCCTTAAGGTTTCAAATGATACTCATAAACTCATAAAACATTAGATCTAAAGTGGACTTAGACATCATCTATCTAACGCAGTGATTTACAAGTTACTCTGTGCAAATGAAGGGGTCCTTTCTCTTTAAGCAGAGTTGTTTCACTCTGTTTCACGGGCTAAATTTCCTTTTAATGTTTCTTTGAAACCAAGTTCCACTGAGAATGTGTGTATGTGTGTTTGCTTGTTTCTATTAAACTACCAAGCTGATCCAGTAAGAAAACTGTAGTCGCCCATTTTCATTCATAAGCTCTATTTAGCCACAACATATGCTGGAGGTTCTGTGAGCCAGTGAAGAAAAAGATATGGTCTCTGCCTCAAAGAGCACATGTCCTAGTCAGAAAGGCAGTCATAGAGCGATAACCACATTCAACAGGGGCAAGGCCATAACAGAAGCTTGAAGAGGGGACTGTGAGAACATGGTGGAGAGGGAATCAGACCAGCCTTTGGAGAGCATGGCATCTAAAGCTGAGTCTCAGAAATGGGACGAGAGGAGTAGAATTCCAGGCAAAAGCTGTAAGAAAAGCTAGCAAACAGAAAAATGGAAAGCTTAGAAGGGAAAATAATTATAGATATAGCTGGACTTTGAGACTCATTGCATATGATAGGTACTCAATAAATAGCTGGTGAATTAATTAACCAATTAATTCATCTAGAGGAAATAGACCGTAAAAGAGATAGAAGTCATTACATGAAGGGGCTCATGGACCTACTCAAAAATTTAGATTTTATTCTCTAAACCAGGAGTGGAAAATGCATAAGTCTAGAAGAATATTATAGGAAATGTGCACAAGAAAGATGAGCCAGGTATTTTATAAAGTACTTATTATGGAGACGATACCCACCTGCCTTATTCGGGTACCATACAAGGTCAGTACATGGATGTCCAATACACAATCCTGGCCCATATGCTATACATTTAATGAAAGTGAAAGTGTTAGTGGCTCAGTTGTGTCCAGCTCTTTGCAGCCCCATGGACTGAAGCCTGCCAGACTTCTCTGTCCATGGGATTCTCCAGGCAAGAACACTGGAGTGGGTTGCCGTTCCCTTCTCCAGGGGATCTTCTCAACCCAGGGATCAAACCCGGGTCTCCTGCATTGCAGGAGGACTCTTTACTGTCTGAGTCACCAGGAAAGCCCTCACAAATCAAGCAACGACCGCCTCCACTTGTGTACCAAATACAAGGGGCTCATAGAGGCTTGTATAATGCTTGCTTTAACTCCATCTGAAGAAAGCAGGAAGGTATTACTAACAAAGTTATGTTTGAGATGGCTTGAGGGATGAGGAGGAGCTCATAGCTCTATTTCCAGCCACATTCAAAGGCCCTTCAGTTCAATCAGGCTGGTCTCCTCGATGTCTCACCACACTCCACACAGGTACGCCCTTTCTCGAGTTTCTGACTTTGCCCAGTGTGCTCTGCCTGGTGGCTCAGACCATAAAGAGTCTGCCCATAATGCAGGAGATCCAGGTTCCATCCCTGGATCAGGACGACCCCCTGCAGAAGCAAATGGCAGCCCACTCCAGTATTCTTGCCTGGAGAATCCCATGGACGGAGGAGCCTGGCAGGTTACAGTCCATGGGGGTCACAGAGTCGGACACAACTGAGCAACTTCACTTTCATTTTTGTTTTTTGCCCTGCCTGAATCCTTCACTTATTCAATTCCTAGCAACCCTTTAAGCCCAATGTAGGTCCTCCTCATGCACCAAAATCCATGAAGGCTTCCCAGGCATCACCTGTTAACTGAGAATGTACCAGAGGCAAGACACTATTGGAAGGATGACAGACATTTAGGACACAAGTGCAAAGTGCTCAGAAAAGGGTATCTTACTATCCCCGGTAAGAAGCTTACCAGCTTGAGAACCAAGAGTTAATGGGCAGTGGAACTGATTACAAGCAGATCTTTTAGCTTCTGTTTTCCTCAGCTTTTGAGGAAATGAAAGGGTCATTTTAGAGTCATTTTAGAGTCTCAGTTCTAAAATGGAGACTTATCTTCAAGATCATTATGGTCCCTTTCAGTTCAAAGACTAACTGCGATTTTGTGAAGCAATTTGGTCTCTTTGTTATATTTCCAGTAGGATTTCCACACATGCTTTCAAAGTCTTCCTTAAGTAATAGGAGTAGAAAATCACAAATTCATGCTAGTAGTATGAAAGGCTCTTCTCTGTGCCATTATAAATGCCGTGTAATTCCTACCCGGGGTTAAGACACTCCACGGGTCACAAATCCGTTGTAAGAAAGTTGTGTGATTCCTACCCGGGGTTAGGACACTCCAGGGTCACAAACCCACTGTAAGAAAGTTGTGTAATTCCTACCCGGGGTTAGGACACTCCACGGGTCACAAATCCATTGTAAGAAAGTTGTGTAATTCCTACCCAGGTTAGGACACTCCAGGGTCACAAACCCACTGTAAGAAAGTTGTGTAATTCCTACCCGGGGTTAGGACACTCCACGGGTCACAAATCTGTTGTAAGAAAGTTGGCTATCATGCTGCTCCATTGCTGCTTTGGCCACCTCCTGTCACTCTAAGAACAGACTGTCTACAGTTCTTTTTATGAACTCTTAAAATTTCATGACAGGGAGAAAACAGAGGGCAGGTGGAGCTCAGATCCTGACTATTAAGATTATAGAAACACTGCCTATGGAAATGGAGAAGGCAATGGCAACCCACTCCAGTGTTCTTGCCTGGAGAATCCCAGGGACGCCGGAGTCTGGTGGGCTGCCATCTGTGGGGTCGCACAGGGTCGGACATGACTGAAGTGACTTAGCAGTAGCAGCAGCAGCAGCCTATGGAAAACAAGGAATCCATGAAATTCTACCAAAGTAATGACTGCAGCCATGAAACCAGAAGACAATTGCTTCTTGGCAGGAAAGTGATGACAAACCCAGACAGTGTGTGGAAAAGAAGAGACATTACTCTGCCAACAAAGGTCCGTATAGTCAAGGATATGGTCTCCCCAGTGGTCACGTACGGTTGACAGCTGGAACATAAAGAAGGCAGAAAACCAAAGAATTGATGCCTTTGAACTGTGATGCTGGAGAAGACTCCTCAAAGTCCCCTGAACAGCAAAGAGATCAAGCCAGTCAATCTTAAGGGAGGTCAACCCTGAATATTCACTGGACTGATACTGAAGGACTGATACTGAAGCTGAAGCTCCAGGATTTTGGTCATCTGATGTGAACAGACGACTCACTGGAAAAGTCCCTGATTCTGGGAAAGCTTGAGGGCAGAAGGAAAGGGCGTCAGAGGATGAGATGGCTGGACGGCATCACTGACACAATGAACATGAACTTGGGCAAACTCCAGGAGATGGTGAGGGACAGGGAGGCCTGGCGTGCTGCGGTCCAAGAAGTCACAAGCAGTCAGACACAACTGGGTGACTGAACAACAATAACTGGAGAAGAGTCATTTTATGTTATTTCAGTTATTTCAAACCATCGATAAGGGATTGTTTGTATTTTATCAACTTTCACTTTGTGCATTCAGTTTGTCTCATTTCAATGTGCCTATTAGTTGTACTCTCAGTTATAAGCAAAATAACCAACTCTGGCTAGATTTAAGTAAAAAGCAAATACTGGAAGAACATTAAGGTACTCATGAACTCCAAAAAAAGTGGGTAATGGGGAAGAACCAGACCAATTCCAAGGACCTCAGCTGTGGGACTTGATGGACCGTCACACAAAATTTCCTTTAGCTGACTTTAGCTCCTGTGACTTCCAGTCTGTATGCTCACGTTCCCACAAGAGAGTAGAAAAGAGCATCATTTGGACATAACTGGATCAAAAATCCTGTTCAGATACAATCAACTATGACAAAAAAAAACTTTTGTAATAAGAGTAACATATTATGAACATGGCCACGAGGACCCATCCATGTAGAAGAGGGACAAACTTCAGACAAGGGGGAAATGTTGGGATCTGAGAAGCTACCTCAAGAGATGTCTGCCTATTTCACATACTTTATTCTGCTGTGTTTCTTCCTACCTTCATCCTCCCTCCCCCTTAAACCCTCCACCCCTACGTACCAGTATCTATATATCACTGTATAAAATCAGACCTTGAGCGGGCTCCATATGTCCTGCTATGTGTATATGTTTTATACAAAATTAAAATGATGAAAGGGCAGAAAAATGGTCTTCTGTTACTTTAAAAATTTTAATGAATGCAATTCAATTTGATTGTGTGCACTGTATAAAGGCATCATAGCTCAAATAAAATATTCCATACACAAAGACTAGCCATTAGATGCTATGTGTGTTAATATAACTTTTATTTTGACAATCGCAGATATTCTTTCTTGATTGTTAAGGATGTCCTGGAGCTCAGAAATATGGCCAATTAATTTACAACAAAGGAGACAAGAATATTGTTATTGTTGTTTTTCAGTCACTAAATCATGTCCAATTCTTTGCGACCCCACGGACTGCAGTACATCAGGCTCCTCTGTCTCCACGATCTCCCAGAGTTTGCTCAAACGCATGTCCATTGAGTTGGTGATGCTGTCTAACCATGGACTTCTCAGTCACCCCTTCCTCATTTGCCTTCAGTCTTTTCCAGCATCAGGGTCTCTTCCAGTGAGTCTGCTCTTCACACCAGGTGGCCAGAGAATTAAAGCTTCAGCTTCAGCATCAGTCTTCCAATGAATATTCAGGGTTGATTTCCTTTAGAGTTGACTGGTTTGACCTCCTTGCAGTCCAGGGGACTCTCAAGAGTCTTCCCCAGCACAATTCAAAAACATCAGTTCTTCAGTGCTCAGCCTTTTATGGCCCAACTCTTACACATATACATGACTACTGGAAAAAATCATAGCTTTGACGATATGGACCTTTATCAGCAAAGTGATGCTTCGGCTTTTTAATATGCTGTCTATTGTCATAGCCTTCCTTTCAAGGGCCAAGCATCGTTTAATTTCATGGCTGCAGTCACTGTCCACAGTGATTTTGGAGCCTAAGACAAAATCTGTCACTGCTTCCACTTTTTCTTTTTCTATTTGCCATGAATTGATGGGATTGAATGCCATGATCTAAGCTTTTTTCATGTTGAGTTTTAAGCTAGCTTTTTAACTCTCCTCTTTCACTTTCATCAAGAAGCTCTTTAGCTCCTCTTCACTTTCTGCCTTAAGAGTAGTATCATCTGCATATGTGAGGTTGATATTTCTCCTGGCAACATTGATTCCAGCTTGTGATTCATCCAGCCCAGAATTTCACATGATGTACTCTGCATAGAAGTTAAATCAATAGGGTGACAATATACAACCTTGACATACTCCTTTCCCAATTTGGAACCAGTCAGTTATTCCATGTCCAGTCCTAACTGTTGCTTCTTGACCCACATACAGGTTTCTCAGAAGACAAGCAAGGTGGTCTGGTACTCCCATCTCTTTAAGAATTTTCCAGTTTGTAGTGATCCACACAGTCAAAGTGTTTAACATAGTCAATTAAGCAAACGTAGATATTTTGCTGAAATTCTCTAGCTTTCTCCATAATCCAACAAAAGGTGGCAATTTGATCTGTGGTTCCTCTGCCTTTTCTAAACCCAACTTGTACATCTGAGAGTTCTCAGCTCATGTACTGCTGAAGCCCAGCTTGAAGGATTTTGAGGATAACCTTGCTAGCATGTGAAATGAGCACAATTGTACAGTAGTTTTAACATTCTTTGACACTGCCCTTCTTTGGGATTAGATTGAAAACTGACCTTTTCCAGGCCTGTGGCCACTGCTGAGTTTTCCAAATTTGCTACCCTATTGAGTGCAGCAGTTCAACAGCATTATCTTTATGACTTTAAATAGCTCAGCTAGAACGCCATCACCTCCACTAGCTTTGTTCATAAGCCAAGAATATACAATAGGGAAAAGACAGTCTCTTCAATAAATGATGCTGGGAAAACTGTATAGCCACATGCAAAAGAATAAAACTAGACTACTATCTTATACCATCCACAAAATTAACTCAGAATGAATTAAATACTTGACTGTAAGGCCTGAAACCCTAAAAATTCTAGAAGAACACATGGACAGTAAGCTCTTCAATGTGAATCTTGGCAGTGATTTTTTTGAATCTGACTCCAAATGCAACAGAAGCAACAATAAACCAGGGGAGCTATCAAACTAAAAAGCTTGAACACAGCAAAAGAAACCATCAAAAAAAAAAAAAGAAGAAGAAGAAAATACTTGTAAATAATAAGGCATTAATATCCAAAATGTATTTTAAAAAATTCATACAACTCAATAGCCCAAAAGCAAACAACCCAATTAAAAAGGGGTAGAGTATCTAAACAGGTATTTTTCCAAAAAACACATACAGATGGCCAACAAGCACATGAGGAAAATGCAAATCAAAACTCCATGAGCCATCACCTCATACCTGTTAGAATGACTATTACCAAAAAGATAAGAAATAACAAGTTTAAGGATATGAAGAAAAGGGAACACATGCACTATTGGTGGGAATGTAAGTTGGTGCAGCCACTGTAGAAAACAGTATGGATGTTCTTTAAAAACTTAAAAATAGGCCTATCATATGATCTAACAATTCCATTTCTGAGTACTTATCCAGAGAAAACAAAACACTAATTCAGAAAGATACAGGCACCCCCAAGTTCACTGTGGTATTATTTACAGAAGCTAACATATGGAAACAATCTAAGTGCCCACTATGGATGAAAGGATAAAGATGTGATACACACACACACACACACACACATACACACACACACACACACACACACACACAGACGGAAACACTATGCAGCCATAAAAAATGAAATCCTCCCTCTGGAACAATATGAATGAACCTTGAAGGCATTATGTTAAGTGAAATAAGTCAGACAGGGAAAAACAAATACCATGTAATCTCACTTATATGTAGAATTAAAAAAGAACACAAAGCTCACCAATCAGAGAACAGATTAGGGTTGCCAGAGCAGGGAAGTGTGGATGAAATGAGTGAAGGGGGTCACAAGGAACAAACTTACAGTTACAAAAAAATTAATGTCATGATGATATAATGTACAGCATGGTAACCATAGTTAATAAAAGTATATTGCATATTTAATAGTTGCTAACATAGTAAACCTTAAAAATCTTCAACATAAAATTATAACTGTATGGTGACAGATGTTAACTAGACTTACTATGGTGATCGCTTCACAATGAGTACAAATATTAAGTCATTATGCTGCATACTTGAAACTAGTAATAATTTATACTGCTAATTGGAATCTCATTAAAAATATTTTTAAGAAATGTTCAGTTCATTTTCTAAAAGCAAAAATCTAGACATTCATCTATGCCAGATATTCTGGAAAACAAAGGATATAGTATGTATGTCCTGTACACTCCTCTAAATACTTTGTGAAGGAAGTTCTTCTTGGACAATTCCAAAGATCTTTTCTAGATCTTTTTTCTATCCCTAACTGAGGTATATGTATACTTCTTGAAAGTTTAATATTCCTTAGCTTCCTGGATATTAGATTATCAGATCTTCCATTTTCAAACTTATCTTTTTCTGCAGTCCTGACAACAAGTGAGGGAAATATTCCAAAGCTCCTTTTTCTTTTTTTCTACGCCTTTAATAACTTACAGAACTCAAGGATTTATCTGCCACCTCTCAGCCAAGGCTGCCAAGTCTATCCTGAAAACTATCTCATGTTTTAGTCTACCATCTCTACAGAATTCTTTTTTACTTTTTAATTTTATTTATTTTTTTCGCTGTAGGAGGCAGCATGAGGGATCTTAGTTTCTCCACCAAGGATGGAAACTTTGTCTTCTCCATGGGAAGCACAGAGTCTTAACTACTACTGACAGCGAAGTCCCTAGAATTCTCTTTTTACGTCTTATTCACACTGAAAGCTCAATATTATCAACCGAAAACCATCGATACACCACAAGCCAGATTATCTTCCTATGTTCACTTTGAAATTACAAGTATCAGTTTTTCCCAGTCTTGGGACTATTCCAACGCCTTAGAACTCATGCAATGATTTTTGTATCAAATTGCTCAATTCTAATGATAAACAGGCCTGCAGACGAGTCTGAATTTTAGTATTTGCCTATCAAAGAACGATTTTTCTGTTCTCTTCAGGTCTTTAAACGAGCACATGTAACAAGCCTGTGTGCTAAGTTGTTTCATTCCTGCCGACTTTTTGAGACCCCGAGGACTATAGCACATCAGGCTCCTCTGTCCATGGATTCTCCAGGCAAACACTGGAGTGGGTTGTCATGCTCTCCTCCACGGGACCCAGGGATGGAACCAGGGTCTCCCCACTGCAGGCAGATTCTTTACCATCTAAGACACTAAGGAAGTCCATAACAAGCCTAATACTATATTATCTGAAACAAAATTTCTCTCGAGATAATAAAAAATATATAAAATTTTGGGGGAAAAAAAAAAAAAACACCGCCACACTGAGCAATTTCAGGAGTTCTCTGAAATTACTCCTCATTGGAGTAATAGTGAGGAACAGTAGGAGGAACAGGCTGTAATGAAGCATCCTGCGTCCGTCCCCCTTTTAGAATCAGCGGTCCTCCCCTGAAACTCGGCTCCTTCTGGAAACCAGCCCGTAACCCGGTAGAACCAGCCCCGCAGGGGATGACTACGAGTCCCATGATGCAAAGCGAGCCCAGGCCCACATTGGCCGCAGTTCCTCCCGGGAATTGTAGTCTTCTCATCATCTGTCGGTCAAACTAGGGACCGTAGCCTCCATTTCTCAAAAGTTAATTGATAAAAATAAAGCTATGGGAAAGAAGATAAAATTCTGACCACAAAACTAGGTTAGACTCAGGCGCTAAAGACCCCTGAGCCCACAACTCATGCCCCTGAGGCGGGCGACCTCGGTGGACGTCACTTCCGGGAGCGGCGGCGGCCCAGTCCCTCCCTCCGCCTGGCGGGGACCCTGGGCCCGCGGCCCGCACGGAGGCGGGCGGGGAGCAGCTGTTTTCGGGAAGCGAGTCACGTGAGTTCTCTGGGCGTTGTGGCTGGAGACCGAAAGCTGCCTTGAGGCAGGGTCGGAGTTAACCCTCCCAGGGCAGCGCGCCCGGAGCAGGTGAGGTGGGGAGCGCGCTGAGGTGGGGAGCGCGCTGAGGTGGGGAGCGCGCTGAGGTGGGGAGCGCGCTGAGGAGCGGAGCGCGCTGAGGTGGGGAGCGCGCTGAGGAGGGGAGCGCGCTGAGGTGGGGAGCGGGCTGAGGAGGGGAGCGCGCTGAGGTGAGGAAGGCGCTGAGGAAGGTAGGGGGCGAGCTGAGGTAAGTAGGGGGCGCGCTGAGGTAGGTAGGGGGCGAGCTGAGGTGGGGAGCGCGCTGAGGTAGGTAGGGAGCGCGCTGAGGTGGGGAGCGCGCGGCGGCTGACACCTGCGCCCAGTGGCAGGCGGGGGGCTCCCCCGGAGGGCCGGGAGTGCTACAGAGCCCGGGCGGCCGCCGACCGGGGCGGAGGCGGAGGCTGGCCGTCCCCCGAGCCGAGGAGCCCTGGCTTGCGCAGACCCGAGCAGACCGTCCTGGGTAGTCCCGGCTCTGCGCTGCCCGCACGCCGCGACCTCTCTGGCTCGCCGTGCTGCTCGGGCTCGGGCCACCTCACCTGCCCGCGGTCCTCCAGAGGACGGAGAGGTTCTCAGAGCAGGTCGAGGCCGCGGCGCGAGCCCCGCTTAGTGTCTCACCGCCGGGCAGCGCTCAGGCCTTCGCGAGCTCGGATGCTGTCCGGGTCCGGGCGCTCCCGGCCCTGAGGCCTCAGGTGGTCGCGTGGCCAAGGGCGGGGCGACCCCGCCGGCCGTCAGGAGGTTGAGAGTTCAGGCTTTTATTTACTTCTTTGGGAGGAAGCCGTCGGGCGGAACCGAGGAGCGGTGAATCAGCAGCTCGGGTTTCCCGAGTCCCTGATGATGGGGAAGGGTGCTCAGAGCCACGTGCTGGGTTAGAGATGTTGTCTGAGCGGCTTGTCTCTTACCTTTCTCGCCGGTAGAGCTGCGTAGACGTAGTTGGATAGGCAGACCCGTTGTTGTGTGCCATTTCCCGGATCTGTACTTTACTGCTATTTCGTAGTTTATTAATAGCCTAGTGGGAAACCTTTTTTCCTGTATTATTATGAAATTATGAGACAAGATAAACTCCTTTTGAGAACAGAGCTTATGGAGTATGGGTTTTGAACATTTGTTCAGTACCTGCAGTTTATGGTGTAGGAATTAGGGATGGTCTGGAAACTACGAAGAACGTTTAAACTTTTAATCATTTAATCTTGTTCGATATACGTTTACCATTCATTGCGGTTTATTTGATTAATTTAATTTGACCAAGTTTGTTTTTTTTCCCCCCCCCAAAAAAACCTGGTTTGACCCTGGTTTTAATAACCTGTTGCTTTAAGAACTGTTTATTCTTTACCTTACAAGCTGTCTAAGCTTCTGGTGACTGTCATTACTCTGGGTAATTTTTTAGTTTCCCTAATTAAATCGGAAGGAAATATAAATAATTTTTCTCCCTTTCTTTCCTTCCCTTTACCCTCCACTGCCTGTACGATATGTAGTAGTGTCAGCATCATAATAAAGAGAATAAAGTTTCAGAACAATCTTTATCACTTTTCCTCTTTTCAACTCCTTTATGTCCGTGACGTCAGGTTACAATGACCCTTACAGCAATCCATCACGAAGTGGGGGGGAAAGCATACCATGTAATATTAGGATCAAGAAAAAGGGTGTAGAATACTTCTGCTCTCCTCATCTTGCAAACAGGAGCTCTTAGAGGTGATATTTTTGGATTAAAGAAAGAAGTTTGGGGTGTATTTTCTTTCTAAATAAAATAATACAGTGTCACAAAATTAAAAGAAATGGATATGAGCATTTTATTTTCTTTTGGATAATGCTCCTGATCAAAGACTAATCTTTCATGTGTTCCTCTCATTTTTAGAGTGAATTCCTAAGAAGAAAATAATGTATTGCTTATTACTTGTTCTCTAATTGTTCGGACTCAGAAGTGTGCAAGTTTGTTACAAACGCCAAAAGAAGATGGCAACTCCTTACGTTCCAGTTCCTATGCCCCTAGGGAACTCTGCTTCCAGTTTTGCAACCAACAGAAACCAAAGAAGTTCTTCTTTTGGGAGTATCTCAACAAGCTCAAACTCTTCCAAAAGCCAGTTAGAAGATTCAAATATGGGTAATTTTAAACAGACCAGTGTATCTGACCAAATGGAAAGCACTTCATCTGTCTGTAGCAGTCCCCTCATTAGGACTAAATTTACAGGTGCAGATTCTTCCATTGAGTATTCTGCTAGACCAAGAGAAAGTGAAGAACAAAGTCCTGAAACAGTGAATTTGGAAGATAGACCTTCTACACCTATTATCCTGGGTTATGAGGTGATGGAAGAAAGAGCTAAATTTACTGTAAGTATTGACTTCTGCTATCCATCATTAGATGAAAGATTTATTAACCTGTGTTCTAAACTTGTGTTGAATGATGTTAGCCTATACTTGTAATTTCTTGAATGTAAAAGTCAATTGGTTTATACCCCTTAAGTTGTCATGCTGTTGGTGTACTTTTGCTTTACTTGAATTAATTTTTGCAAACCAGACACAGCTGGGAAACTAGCACACAAATCAAGAATAGACCATTACAACATCCTAAAAGCTTCCGCTCGTGCTGTCAGTCAATACCCACTCTCCTGATGGCCTAGATTAATTTTGCCCTGTTTCTGTACTTCATGTTAGTGGAATTATGAAGTATTTACTCTTGGGTATGGTCTCTTCAGCATACGTTTGTAAGAGTCATCCTTGATCTTGCATGTAATTGTAGGCAGCTCACTTTTATTACTGATGTTACTCCTTTATGTAAATATACTACAGCTTATCCGTTCTACTGCTGAAGGGCATTTTGATCATTTCCAGTTTGGGACTTTTACAGATACTACTGCTGCAAACCTGTTAGTACTTGTCCCTGATTAAACACATGTACTCACTTCTGTTTGATATAAAGTCCTAAGAATAAAGTTTCTGGATCATCTGCCCAGCTTTAGAAGATACTGATGAACAATGTACCAGAGCGGCCATACTAAGTTATACTCTTTTAAGCAGTGTATGAGAATTCTAGTTATTCCACACCTTCCCAGTTCAGTTCAGTCACTCAGTTATGTCCAACTCCGAGACCCCATGGACCGCAGCACGCCAAGCTTCCCTCCATCACCAACTCCTGGAGCTTACTCAAACTGATGTCCGTTGAGTCGGTGATGCCATCCAACCATCTCATCCTCTGTCTTCCCCTTCTCATCCCACCTTGAGAATTCTAGTTATTCCATACCTTCCCAACATGTAGTGTGTTTTTTTTTTTTTCATTTTAGCTTTTCTAGTGAGCAAAATGATACACTGTGGTTTTAATTTGCCTTTAAGACTATTTTTTTTTTTTTGGCCATTTGAGTATTCTCTTTTCTGAAATGTCTGTTCAAGACTTTTGTTCATTTTCCTTTTGGGAGGTCTTTTCCACTTTGATTTATAGTTTCCTGTGCATTTTGGACATAAGTCCTTTTTCAGAACATGTGTTGGGACTATCATCTCTCACTCTGCGATGTGCCTGCCTTAATGGTTCATTCGATAATCAAGAGTTCTTAGTTTTAATATAGTCCAGCACATTAAATTTTTTTTTACAGTTAGCTCTTTTTCAAATCTGCCTCCTCCCAGGTTACAAGTATGTTGTCCTATGTTTTCTTCTAAAAGCTTTATTGTTGGACCTTTCAAAGTTAGAGCTATAGACTGTCTGGAATTGATTTTTGTCCGTGGTATGAAGAAAGAGTCAAGACACATTTTTTTCTCCCTAAAATCAGGTTTTTATTGAAAAGACAACCCTTATCTCCTTTGCATTTGCTTTGTTGTCTATGTCACAGTCAGGTGACCATAAGTGTACAGGTCTGATTCTGTGTTCCATTTCTCCCTTCTTCACTGGTTCCACCCTGTCTTCATTACTAAGGCCTGATGGTAGTATTGACATCTGGTAGCTAAGTACTATAGCTTTGCTGTTCCTCTTCAGGGTTGTCTTGGCCCTTTGCATTGAGATTGTATTAAATCTATCTAGGGAGAACTGACATATTTGCAGTACTGAGTCTTTGAACCTACGAACCTAAACCATGTCCTTAAGTCTTTAATTTATTTAAATAATATTTTGATTAATTTTACATAATATTTTAAATAATTTAAATGCTATTTTAATAAATTATTAAATAATATTTTAAATAATTGTTTTCAAGGCAGAAGTCTTAACCTCTTTTGCCAAGATTTATTACTGGGTATGGATATTGTTTGATATTCTCGACATCTTTTAATGTTTTCTGTTTGTTCATTGCTAGTTTAATATATTTTGTCCTCATTATATGTTACATATTTCTATATCCAATGACCTTGTTAAATCCACTTAGAAGCTTGTTCTTTGAAACTGTTCTTTCTGTTGGATTTTCTGGAAGTAATTTCATATTTACTTCAACATTTCATGTTGTATAGTTAATGACAGTATGGAAGGATCTTCTAGGAAAAAGAATATTGAAATTATGAAGAGGCAATTTTTAGAGTTAAAATATTGTAAGACATGATATGGGTGGCAAATCTGCATGAATCTGACTTTTTTGTGAGTGATTTTTGGAAATTATAATAAATTGGTGGCTCATTTCTGTACAGTGACCTATCTTCTCTATGAAAGAATGAGCATTCACTGAGATAATGTGTGTGAAAAGTTTGTATGTAAAGTCTTTCAAGACAATACAGAGGAAGAAATAAATGACATATATAAAATCAGTCATATTCACTTATTTATTTATTTAACGTTTTTGGAGTACCTGTTATGTGCCAAGCCCTCTTCCAGGTAATAGTGGTACAGGAGCTCACCTGAACGTATGAAAGATAGATAAGCAATTTTATTTTTAATGTTAGTTTGTCACATGGTGATAAGTGCTGTAGAGAAGAATAAAAAAGGGGAAAGAAAGAGTTTCCTGAAACCAGAGCTGCAATTTAAGTGGCACTGCCAGTCATGGCCTCACAGAAAAGATGTAGCACTAAGAGAAAATGACAGGCATGGACAGGGAGGCCTGGCATGCTGCAATCCACAGGGTCACAAAGAGTCAGACGAGACTGAGCCACTGAACTGAAGAGAAAGTGAACCATGACAATACCCAGGACAATGGGGGGGTAGGGAGGAGGCTTCCCAGACAGGTGGTTTAACTGCCAAGACCCTCATGGCTGACAGCAGAATAATCATTGGGGAGAGATGTAGGAACTGAGGTAACAGCAAGGGAGTGTGACCCTCAGATCAAGTAGAGCACAGACGCCTTTATGAGGCCTTTAGAGTTTCCCCATTTTGAGCTGGGAATCTCAAAAAGATTTTAAAAGGGAAAATCAGATGATCTGACTTAAGCTTTTTTTTTTTTTTTTGGCAAGTTAGGGGTATGGGGTTAAGAGGTACAAACTACTGTGTATAAAATAGATAAGCAACAAGGATATACTGCATAGCACAGGGAAATATATGACTTAAGCTTTTTAAAGGCTCATTCTGGCTGCTGAATTGAGACTAGATTTCGTGGGAGGAAAAGGAAGGCACGAGGCAGTTAGGTTCTTGTAGTAATCCATGGGAGAAGTGGTGGTGTGCACCAGGTGGGGGAAGAGGGCCTAAGAAATTATCAATTCTGGATATATTTTGAAAAGAGAGCCTTTGGATGTGGGAGGTGGAGAAAGCAAAGATGATCCCAACACTTTTCATCTAAACAACGTGAAAAGTAGAGTTGCCATTTAATTAAATGGCAGATTTTGAGGGAAAAACCAGAATTTGTTTTTGCATATGCTAGGTTTAAGACGTTTGTTAGACATCAAGTGGAGATGTCAGTTATGTATATGTACATATGAGAGTATACACATGTATATGTATTTTATCTCTACATATATATCCACATAGATATATATTCAGTGTTCAGTTTAGGGGAGAGGTCTAAGCTAGAGTTACAAGCTTGAGGGTCTTAGGTTTGTCAAATAATTTCACCTTGGTATATTTCTTTGAGTTGATCTCTTAACTGAAGAAAGTTTAGGAAAAACTGGCAAGGTCTTATATAGACAGTGTAATGTCGTTGAAAAGTGTTTAAAAACAAAAAGTAACTGGGAGGGGTGGTGAGCAGGTTCCGGAAAGAGTCATGGGGTGGACTTCTTTGGTAATGTTTTGTTTCTGTTTCTTCCTCTTGTTACTCTTGTTACATGGTGTGTTTGCGAAAATCTATTACGTTGTATACTGAAGTTTTTGTGCTTTTCTGTATGTATTTTATGATCAGTGTATGTGTCTACATTTGTTTAGTTAAAACAGACTACATAAAACAAGAGTACAAAGTAGTATACACTAAGTTTCAAATAAAGAGTAGAGACAATAGCTGCTATTAGAACTTGGAGGAAGCAATGATCAGTACTGTACATAGTTTTCGTTGAAAGTACTACTTAAACAAGTAGATAGGAGAGCTTTCTAGAAAAAATAAAGCAAAAATCTATCCTGTGTTTTTCCTAGAGAAAAAAAGGACCACTGTGAAGGGTAGCAGTTAGAAAAGGGCTCATTTTTTAAAACAGAAAAAATAAAGTTAATATGTATTATGTATAGTTGAAGTAATTATCATATGAAGTTGACTTTTATCATGCATCAGTTATTCATAGTCAAAAGTATTAAAGTCAATTTATCCCTTTTTGAATTAGTAACTTCTAGAAAGAATATTTACTTTTTATCCCCTGCATGACTATTTTACATCAGGACTTTCTGGAGACTTTACAGGGTATCTAAATAATCTTCATCCTCACCTTTATATGTTACAAAGATAAATTATTTACTTTTTACTTGAAAACTAAAGAATCCAACCTAAACCTTCCTGATTCTCTCCCTTCAAAGCTGAGAAGTCTGTAAGGGAGAAGAATCAAATTGTAAGGATGATCAACAATCCCTAACTAATAAATTGTCTCTAGATCATCCACTAAGATTATAATATGAGTCATACTTGTAATTTAAAATTTCCTAATTTTTAGTGTTAAAAAAAGTAAAAAGAAACTGATGAAATTATATTTAGTAATGTATTTTGTTTAATATATTTAAAGTATGATTATTTCAACATGTAACCATTATATAATCTTTTTAATGAAGTATTTTTACATCTTTTTTCATACTAAGTCTTTGAAATCTGGTCTATATTACACTCACAGCATATGTCAAAGTCACATTTCAAGTATTTTATAGCCGTTTGCAGCTAGAGTGCAGCTCTAGAGCTACAATTGAAAGCTATTCCACACTTTAACTTGAAGGAAAAAAGTTACTCTTTTTAAGAGAGTTTCACTCATTCAATAGATAGTTATTGAGTACTTTTTGTGTGTCATGTATTTAGCTTAGCTGAAAACACTGTACCAAAAACTACCAGATGTTTCTCTGAGATTCTGTTGTAAATAGTATTTCCTTGCAATAAATTCTAAAATTATCCTTAGGAAACATAGAATCTAGCTTTTTCTTAAGTACCTTTTAAAATATTGACTTGCTTCAACCAAATTTTTCTATTCAGTAGCCTAGAAAATTTTACATAATTATAGAAATGTAAACTTTCATCTAATACAGATATTTTCTACCTTGTATTTCATCCTTGAAGATTAAAACATCTGATTTATTTGAAAACTTTGCTTGGCAGTTATTGATTATTAATTTAACTATAGTTATTTTGATTATTAAATTGACTGTGTAAGATAATAGTGGCTATTTTTCATATTAATTTTAGAATATATTAGCATAAAATATCAGAGAAGGCAGTGGCAACCCACTCCAGTACTCTTGCCTGGAGAATCCCAGGGATTGGGGAGCCTGGTGGGCTGCCGTCTATGGGGTCGCACAGAGTCAGACACAACTGATGCGACTTAGCAGCAGCATAAAATACATTTTAGAGGCTGATGAGTTTATTTATTATTAGTGTGCTTCAGAAAAGCATTTTGCCTCAAATTTGTCAGTCCTGAGAAAAAAAATCTTTGCTTTTGGTTCCTACATTTGATTATTTGAAGATTTGATGGCCTAAATAATTTCTGAACTTTTAACATAATAATCGTTACCATCTGGCTTGTCAAGTAAAAGTTTTAAAATTATTTGGCTTAAATTTTAAAGTATTTACAGAAATATATTTTAAAACTCTGTCTCTCTCTCCATAGGTATATAAAATATTAGTAAAGAAGACCCCAGAAGAAAGCTGGGTAGTTTTTAGAAGATACACTGACTTCTCTAGGCTTAATGATAAAGTAAGTACTTTAATAAATCTAAAACTGACTTTTCAGTTTGGAATTATTATCTGTTCCTGGAGTTCTACTGTTGTTACTTGTTTTTTCTCCTTTGTTAATTATTTGAGTGAAGTTGAATCTTTGCTATTTCCTAACAACTGTTTCATTTAATATATAGAGTCTGAACTCCCATCTCTACATATAACTTCCTTTTGTTGGAAACAAAAAATTATTTTTAATATTAAAAATGTGAAAACCTTAAAATTGGCAATAGAAATATAATTATTTACATAATCTTATAACTTTGAAAAGATGTATAAGACCCCCAAAATCACAGGATTACAGAAGAATGAAGAAGAAAAATTTAGCATATTATGATTAGTTTTCTTTGCTGTATTACAAATTATCACAAACTTTGTGGCTTAAAACACACCTCTTCATTATTTAGAGATTTGGAGTGCTCAGCTGGGTTTGCTGCTTAGGGTCAAACAGGGTCAAAATCAAAATGTTGACTTGACTGGCCTCTTATCTGGAGGCTCTGGGAAAGAATCAGCTTTCAGTATCATTGTTGTTGGCAGAGTTTGGTTTCTTGTGATTGTGAGACAAGGTCCCTGTTTCCTTGCTGGTTGTTAGCCAAAGGTTGTTCTTGGCCCATAGATACTATTCTTCAGCTCTTGCACATGACCCTTCCATCTTTAAAGTCAGCAAGAGCTGGTCAAGTTTTTCTTGTGCTGGAATATCTCTGGCTTTCTCTTTTGTCACCAGCCAGGAAGAAGCTTTACCTTTATAGCGCTAAAGTGATAATATTAGGCTCACGTAAATAGTTTTTGTGTCTTAAGGTCAACTCAATAGTAACCCTAATTGCATGTACAAAATCATTTTTGCTGTGTAACAAGGAAACACAGAGGCTACACCAGGAGCAAAGGTCTTGGAGCCGTCTAGAATTCACATGTGCCCACTGCGCATGTGAAACAAAGAAGATAATAATAAACCTCAGTACATTAAGTACCCTTAAAAATAAGTAACAAGAAACACCCCAAAATAGATAATTCAGCAAGTGATATGAACTGTGTAATCCACAGAAGAAATAAAAATAACCAATAAATTTGGAAACCATTTACTATCACAAGTACTCCAAGAAAAGAAAATTAAGACACTATTTTTTACCTTTTGGGCTTTCCTGGTAGCTCAGTGGTAAAGAATCTGCCTGCCATTGCAGCACACGTGGGTTCAGGCCCTGGTCTGGGAGGATCCCATATGCCATGGAGCAGCTGAACCCATGCACCACTGCTGCTGAGGCTGTGCTCCATGGCCCGGGAGCCACCGCTGCTGAGGCTGTGCTCTGTGGCCCGGGAGCCACCGCTGCTGAGGCTGTGCTCCGTGGCCCGGGAGCCACCGCTGCTGAGGCTGTGCTCCGTGGCCCGGGAGCCACCGCTGCTGAGGCTGTGCTCCGTGGCCCGGGAGCCACCGCTGCTGAGGCTGTGCTCCGTGGCCCGGGAGCCACCGCTGCTGAGGCTGTGCTCCGTGGCCCGGGAGCCACCGCTGCTGAGGCTGTGCTCCGTGGCCCGGGAGCCACTGCTGCTGAGGCCACGTGCTGCAGCTGCTGAAGGCACTGTGCCCTGGAGCCTGTCCCCCACAACAGGAGAGGTTGCCCCAGCAAGAGGCTCACACACTGCAGCTGGAGAGAGGCCCCCGCTCTCTGCAACTAGAGGAAAGTCTGCACAACCATGAAGATCCAGCACCACCAATAAACAAATAAAATTACAGTTAAAGAAAAGAAAGAAAAACCATTTTAATTTTCACCTGTCAAGTTGACAGCCTTTAAGTGGTATATCTGTTGTTAGAAACATAAGTCTTCCTAGAGGACATCCTAAAGCTATGCATAATTTGACACAATAATTACATTTCTGGGATTTATCCTATATAATAAATTATTGATATGGGCAGGATGTAGCCCTATGGATATTTCTCATAATGTTTTGTGTATTGTTCTCTTTTTTCATTTTTTATTTTGTTTTAAATAGTAAAAATTAGAACCAACCTAAATTTCTAACACTAGGGAATTAATTGAGTAAATTGCACTAATAATTCAGTAGAGAAACAGCAGCTGAAGTGTTCAAAGAGCTGGAGGAAAACCAGGTAGGACAGGTAGGGGTAACTGGTATCTAAGAAACCAAGAGAAAAAGCATTTTTCCAAAAGAAGCAAGTGGTTTATGATGCTTCAGAGAGGCCAAGTACAATGACCTCGGACCACGGGTTACTCCCTGATTTTGATAGATGTTGAGTAGAGGAAACTTTATTGGTCCTACTTTCCCACCTGCCATCTTCCCTCTCGCCTTCTTGGACTCTCTGAACTTCTCAAGTTGGTGTGTTCTTAAAACGTTTGGTGATGGGAAGTTCCATTTATGAGACTTTGCAACTGCCGGGATGCCAAAAAGCTTCCACCGTTCTTAAACCTCAGTTTTAATGAAAAGGTAAAATATAAAATGCTAAACTATTTTATCCTTAATTAAGGTATTGTTAAGATGACTTGTTGCAACATGTCAAAATACTTAATATTATTTCTAAGATATTTATATCATATATAAATCTTATTTTCTGTTCCTGAGTTCTTATTTTACATTGTTGATTTAAAAACCTGTAATTCTTTACTTCCGTTCATCTTTTTAAATGGTTAAAATACACAAGACCAAAGTGATTCATTAAGTTACCACATACTTAAGTGGAATTCTTAACTTTCTTAGGAAATTGTTATAATTTTTGTTCATACAAACTCATTTCTAACAGTTTTAGTTCAGAGCTATTTCATCCTTTATGACTTTTGTTCTCCTCAGGACTCAACTATTATTTAGTGTTTGCTTCCTTTTCTCTCTTTAGATTCATCTTTACTGCCAAAATATTTCTTGCCTTAGGCAAGCTGGGATTTAGATTGCTCTTAAGCTTTTGAAAAAAGATGTTAATAGAAGTTTAATTTAAGTCTTCTAAAATATATCCTTGATCCTCTAATTTGGGCACTTAAAATTAATAAGTGTATATGTCAGTCTTCTAGGTACCAGAAAGAGCTCCATTCATCACCTGATTTTACTGGCAAGAATCAAAAATGTGTGTCAGACACCAGCAGCCACACAGTTTAAATGGTAGTTATTATTTTTATAATTGTTAAAGTAAAATCTTAGCATCTTTCATTTTGTAAAACCAGTCATGAAGTTTTTGAGTTCATCGCTGCGCTAGGAATTTGGTATCATATAGAAACTATACAGATGTAATTCTAACGTTGAGGAGTTTACATTTTCCATTTTTCTGTAGTAGTGAGGAAAAAAATAGCCAGTTGTCAATGTGAAAATCATTTTAGTTAAAATAACACTGTTTAGAAAGAGAAATTTTTTCTTCCTCTTTTTTAAATTACCTGGGTTATAATCTGGCTTCAACTTCTCTAGGAGTTTTTCAGAACCTCTTCTGAGAAAGTTAGAGGGCAAAGTCATGAGCAAGGTCTGGAACACACAGTCTCTCAGAGTTGAGACATCTGGCAGAGTTGTAGAGCAGACTGGTGATGAATAGTTTGCAGAAATGTGGCCATGAGAGTGAGGTTTTCTTTATTTTCTTCTAGAAAACTCACTGTTTTCTACTTCCAGTTTGCAGAAGTAGTTTAAAGTTGAGTAATTCTCTGATGTAAAATGATTATTCTCAATTGGTTCCACCCAGCAGAGCATAGAGAGGAAGCAGAACCATTATCAGCCCACTGTCAAGACAAGCAGAGCTCATAAGAAAATCTGGGCTAAGCTCAACCAAGCATTCAGTCCTTCCATTAAAAAGAAACTCATGGTAGTCTTCAACATGTCTGTCTCTTGGGTCACACTGTCCTTAACTGTCCCAAACTGACTGACATGAGGCAGTTGTAAAGCTGCCTTTCACTATCCTTCTGGGTTTTTTCACTTTTTCCGTTGTCAGGGTTCCTTTCCTTTGTGTTGTATCTTCTTTCTTGGATCACAGGCTCCTCTTGGCAGAACTCACCCTTCAGTGGCTTCTTGAGGAAGGCCGCATGGGAAGCGGTGTCCTTCAGACCCCACACGTCTAAAATGCTCACTCCATTTTCATGCTTGGTTGAAATGTGCGCTGGGTATAGAATTCTAGGTTGGAAAATGTCCTTTCAGAATGTTGAAGACATTAAGCTGTTTTATCTTGTTCTTAGTGTTGCCTATTGCCCTCGAGAAGTCCAGAGCTGTTCTTGCTCCTTATCACTTGGGTGTCACCTGTTTTTTTCTTCTTTAGAAGTCTTTTGAATCTTCTCTGTGTAATTAATCTGAAATTTCCAGTGACTTTTTTTTTTTTTGGCCACCTTCTAAATTTATTTTTTAATTGAAGGATAATTGCTTTACAGAACTGTGTTGGTTTCTGCCAAACATCACCATGAGTAGCCAGTGGGAATTTGCAGTATGGCTCAGGGAACTCAAACTAGGCCTCTCTAACAGCCTGTAGGGTGGGGTGGGGAGGACGGTGGGGCGGGGGGCGGTTCAAGAGGAAGGGGACACACAGTGACTTTCTGTAGGTTCTTTTCTTGTGTTAACTTGGACACTCTGAGAAGCCCATGTCTTTCAGTTCAGAGAAGTGTTTTTGAATTGCTTTATTAATGAATTCCTCCCTTCTATGTTCTGTGTCACCTCTCTTATAAAACAGATCTTCGGGCTGGCTCTATATGATTCTGGATCTTTTCCTCTCCCTGTTTACTTTTTTTTTTTTTTGGCTATTTTGAAGGCAGTTTTCCTTTTCTCTTTCTAAGACCATCTTTTCTCTGAATTTCCTCTCTTTTGGTCATCTTATTCTTATTTCTTAATGTAGTATCTTAGTCCATTGACTGCATTAGTGATTGTATTTTTATTCATACTTTTTCCTCCTTGTGATATTTGTCTTTGTCTTCCATGTTAAGTACTAGTGTGTAGTAATTCTTGGTTGTCTGCTCATGATTAACAGTTGGGTACTAATAGCTGATTGGAATCTCTTACTTCATGGGAGAGTCTTGTGTTGGCTTCAAGGTTCACTGTGTAATGGGAAAGGTGTGCTTTTCCTGGAGAACTTCTGATTGCAGGATCTTAAAGTCATTGCTATTGAGTTGATCAGACTCTCCAGAGGTGTTTTCCAGGCTCCTGCCTTGTGCTGCCAGTTTGCGAGCAGTTTGAGGTCTATAAGTATGAACTTGGAGTAAGTTTTTCTGCACCTCAGGTTTCTTGGCTCTCTTGAGCCAATTGCTGCTCTCCTCAGTGCTTTTTAGTTTCCAGTATGTTGTTTTAAGTTTCTTTCTCTTTACCATAATTTTAGCAGAACTCAGAAAGACAGAATTAGATGAATGTGCTCAGTTCTCCATCTTAATCCCACAGCATGTGTGTCATTTTTTTCAAGGCTTTTTTATAGAAATATCAAATGCCTATTTTGATGTCATTTCACAGGAAATCTATTAATGTTTAATGAAATATAAAAGCTAGCATTTATTAGTTATTTCAAGCTAATGTATAGTTCCCAAATTGTACTTTGTTCAAAATAAAGTTATTGAATAAGCACTTATAAACACTTTGTGAAGGCCTAATTATGGAACAACTCACTCTTTTCAGAGGATTATTTTTTAAGGGGGAAAAAAAAATCTAACCATGCATGTGGACATATGTTACATTTAAATTTTAAAGCTTAAAATTAATTTTTAAAAAGACTATTTTTATTTCATCCTTACAGTTTTTTATTACTTTCAAACAGTAAACAATCAGACTCCAAGGCCAAAAATATCTATCTACATCTTGAAATCAAATCAGAATTTTCAGTATAGAAATGTTGACAGAATGTTTTATATTTTTCTTTAGCTTTTTACCCTGTGAATTTTTCTCCTTTGCTAGTCTTTTTTCTTACATTGTAATATTTTGTCTTGTATTTAAGTAGAGAAATGTGAATGTATGTGGTTCCATTTCATTTCATCCATTTATTGAATGTAGATTGTTGACTACTTGTAATGTAGCAGGCATTGTGTTAGGCATTGGGGGTGCAACTGTGTGTAAAATGGTTCTCAATCTTAGCTGTACTTTGCACTTCCCTGGAGACCTTTTTAAAATTACAGTGCCCAGGCCATATCCCAACCAGTTAAAATCCAAATATGTCAGAGGTAGGACACAGTCATTAATATCAATTAATCATCTTCAGACAAAAGGGAGCTGTTTACAGTGGAGCCCTCTCAGAATATCTGTGAGTTCCTACTCAAAAGTTCCTTGGGTGATTCCAGTGTGCAGCCAACATTTAGAATGACTGGTCTGGTAGGAGAGTCCAGTTAAATAAACATTACTTAATTTGCCTCATGATAAATGTCATTTAAAAAATAAGTGAAAGATTTGATAATGTGTGGCATATTGTCTTTTCCAAAAATGTCTGCAGCAGCATTCTCAGTCCCATATGCTCTCCTGGAATCTTGCCACTTACCGTCAAGGGGTAGAATTTTGTTTCCTCTCTGCCTCGAAAATGGGTGGGCTTGTGACTGATGTAATAGAGAACAGTGGAACTGACGCTTTGTGAATGAGGCTAGACCATAAGAAGTATACAGCGTCATCCTGGCTTTCTGTCTTGGGATGCTCCCTCTTTGAAACCCAGTCTCTATGCGTTGAGAAAGTCGACTATACGTGGAGAGGCTCTGTCAGGCTTGTGATTGACAGCCCCAGCTAAGGTCTCAGCCAGGAAACAGCCTATTCCTGTATAAATATGTGGGAGTGAACTTCAGATGCTTCTCAACCTCAAGTGTCCAGCTGAAGTTCTAATTCATTGTGAAACAAATAATCCATCCTCACCCTGCCCTGTAGGAATTGCCAGCCCACAGAGTCCATGGCCTAATAAATGATTGTTCTGTTCCACTGGATTTTGAGGTACCTTGTTATCCAGTTATATTAATATAGTCAGTTAATCAGAGTGTATAAAGGGAAATCTCACCCAGCTTAGAAGGTAGGAAAGCCTTCCCTAAGAAAGTAAAATTTAAGCCAAATATGCAAAATGGATTAGAAGCCAAAATGTAAAAGTTAAAACTATGAACATCTAGGAAAAAACATAGAAGAAAATTTTTACAGCCCTGGAGTGAGCAAAGGTTTCTTAGATAGTATCTAAGACAGCATAAACCAGAAAAGGAAAAAAAAAAAAAAAAGGATGAGTTAGGAAACAGTAAAGATTTTTAAATGTACTCCATTAAGAATAACATGAAAAGTCAAAACACAGTTTGGGAGAATATATTCATCGTACACATACCTGACTAGTATCTAGACTATATAAAGACTATATAAAGAACTAGTATAGACTAGTTCTATACTAGAACTATATATAGACTATATAAAGAACTTGTATCTAGACTATATAAAGAACTCTTGACAACCTAATCCAAAGACAAGTACCCCGTTTTTTGAAAAGCAGAGGGTTCAGAAGATTTGAATAGATCCAAGCACATGAAAAGATACTTAACACCATTTGTCAACAGAGATAAGCAAATTAAAGCCACAGTGAAATACTACTACACGCCTAGTAGGATGGCTAACATTGAAAAGATGGACAATACCAAGTGTTAGCAGGGACGAGGAGCAACTGCAACTCCTGTGCATACACAGCTGGTGGAAATCAAAGTTAAACAGTCAAGCTGTAAAAAGCATATATCTGAATTTAAATTTTATTGTAAGCTTGTTTTATGAATAGTTTCATAGAGTCAACAGGTTAGATTTTTTAGAATTCAGGTAATTTAGTTGAACATTGTATTTTCTGTTTTCTTCTTTTTCAGTTAAAAGAGATGTTTCCAGGCTTTCGATTAGCCCTTCCACCAAAACGCTGGTTTAGAGATAATTACAATGCCGACTTTTTAGAAGATAGGCAATTAGGATTACAAGCGTTTCTTCAGAATTTAGTAGCTCACAAGGACATTGCTAACTGGTATGTAACAAATTGAATAAGAGTTACGAATGCATTCCAATAACTGGTTTAAACTAGAGAGTAAATCTAGGACCATATTTATTCAAGCACAAAAAATACAAGGTAGGAGTATAATTACTTATCCTGTCTGAAAGCATAGCTGTGGTTTTCTTGGCTTTTTTCAGTGTGGGCTTACTTGGTTTTGGTTTATACTCACACTTACGAAAAGTCCAGCGAAGTTAAAAATTCACTGTGCCGTATAGTTAAACCACCTACCGAGCTGTAAACTTGATTTTAGTGTTTTAGTAATAACTTACAATAGTAGCTAGCATTTTGGTAGATTTTTGGTAAATATGACACTATATAATTTTGACAATATTTATAATTATCCAAAGTAATACAAAAATCATGAAATCAGGTTAATTTATACAGAGAGTGAAGTAAAAATACCAGAAACTATTAAAAAGGGAAAGAATGGATCTATATCCTTTCTTTATTTTTTGTATCTGAATATATTTACAAGAAAATTGCTATATGATCTGATTGCATCTGGGTATCTAATCTTGGAACTTACATTATCAGATAAATTAGAACCATTTTGAAAAAATTAGCATATTTATAACTTCCCAGGTGCCTCGATGGTAAAGAATCCGCCTGCCAGTATATGAGACAGGGGTTGGATCCCTGGGTCAGGAAGATCCCCTGGAGTAGGAAATGGCAACCCACTCCAGTGTTCTTGCCTGGAAAATCCCATGGACAGAGGAGCCTGGTGGGCTACAGTCTTTGGGGTCACAGAGAGTCAGACACGACTTCATGACTAACCAACAGCAGAGGGCATTTACAGTGCAGCAATAGCATGTTGTGTAGAGACCTACTTTTGTAACGATCTTCAGCAATTTTTCACATAAGAATGGAAAACAAATAAAACCGCTCTCACTTTTTTCACCCTTTCTTCTTAGTCTTTCTTTTATTTGTATCACCTTAGATGGACAGGGAGGCCTGGCGTGCTGCGACTCATGGGGTCGCAAAGAGTCGGACGTGACTGAGCGACTGAACTGATATTACACACGACACATGTCCTGTACATATATATCTTGCTTCTTAATGTGTGCTAAGCTCAGTGACTGCCTGAGATCTCTGCCATCCCTCCTCACTTTCCTCTAATAAAGTAACTACAAGCCAGACCTCTCCTCCCATTTCCAGATTCACTGCTGCGGTTGCCTCCTTGCCATCTCCTTCAGACATCTCAATGTGACCTCAAACCTAGAACAGACTTCACAGCTCACTCCCTCACTTTTCCCCCAATATTCAGCATCATTGTCTACCCAAAACCCAGTCATTTGGACACATCCCTGCCGTTATACTTTAAATACTACTCAAATCTGTCTGCATTTCTCCATCCCTGCCATTGCCACTCTAGTCTAAGTGGTTGCTTCTCACTTAAATTACTCCTTTCCCACCACTGTCTTCCTCATCCACTCCTGTTTCTGTAGCCCACTGGAGCCACAGTGGCCTTTTGTGATGCAATTTAAATCATCCTTTCTGGTCCCTGACTACATGTCTGTCCTTCCAACTTTATGTTTCATTATTCCTCCCTGCACCTGTTCTCTGCATCAGACATAGTTGGTCTTGTGCTTTTTCAGAGTCCCCTGTTCCTTTTTTAATATGCTGTTCCTAGAAATACATTTCACAGTACTGCCCTTGCCCCTTGCTCCTTGCCCAGCCCCAGCCTAGATAACTCCTTCAGGTTTCAAGCAGACTTCACTTCCTTAGGTTGGTCTCCTGACCAGCCCCTCATCCATCACCACCACTAAAAATCAGGTCAAGTCTTTCTCATAGTGTCTTCTCTACTGGTTCTGAAAGTCAGTTCCTAATGTCTTAAGACACTTGTTGCATGTAACAGACTAACTTCTCTCTAGGATGATACTAGCCATATACCACCAGTCTTAAGAGAATTGAGAAAATAGTCACTCATATCATTGGCAATAGGATTTAATCCTCATGTGGAATCGCAGCTGAACAAGGCTGGTTGGAACTTTACTTTAGTAGCCTTCAGTTTGTAACTGTTTCTGTGATTACTTGATTGTGTTCTCCCACCAGGCTGAAAGGTACATATGTGCAGGGCCTATTAGCATAATGCAGCAGTCCATGTCAAAAAGTCCTTGCTGAATGAGTGGCAGGACTGTTGATAGTTGTTATTATACTGTTTATAAGAAAAAGAGGCTGAAGTAAATATGATTAAACTTAGCAATTGTGTGTTCTTGTCTAGGTGGTGGGAAGATGGATGCTCCCTATTTTTCTGTATTTTTTTTTAATCTCTCCAAAGGGAAAAAAAATAGTGTTAATTCAGATATACAAAGCAGGAATAAAAGCCAACAAGCTCTAAAATCATAGAGAAAACCTTGAAGAAAATATGTTTTATACCATACCGTAAAAGACTTTTATCTCTAAGAAATCAACAAATCCTATCCCTTTTCTCTTAATCCTTATTCATTAAACCTTTATATATTTGTATTGAAAATATAGCAAATTAAAATTGAATTTATTCTATAAATGACTACATCCTCTTTATTTAATGAAATATTATATAGTATGAACCACATTGATAAACTCATCTTATGATTTATTGATTTTTTTTTTTTAAACATTAAAAGTGTATCTTAGTTGAGCTGTATCTTTTTTTTTAATTTTTGGTACTAGATCTCTGTAAATGTTCAAGATCCTATTTCTAAAACAGTTTCTAAAATTGTCCTTAGAACAGTGATAGCGGTCTTATTCAATTCACAGATGTTTTCAGGAAAAGAAAGATTTCTTGGTCAAGTAAGTTGGGGAAAGGTTTCATTTGAATTTCCTAGAATATTAAAGGTTCTAAAGTCTTACACAAAAACCTGTAGTGTGCCTCACACTTAGACTTGCCTATGTATTTTTGTCATATATCTCAGATACCGAAGGAATTCAGTAAGATAAATAGAACTCTAAATAATGTATGTGTTGTTATTGTTGTTCAGTCGCTAATTCATGTCCCAACTCTTTGCAACCCCATGGAAGTAAGATAAGCGTAGAAACCTTATGTTTGTTCTCGAGTACCGTCTTTTTCGTGAGTGATGAGTAGCGTTTTTTATTTCACATTTTAAGCAGTTTCTTAATAAATTAGTATTTAAAACATGACTTGGCAGAAGGAAGAATTATTAATCTGTATCTTAAGCATTTGTCCCTTTTCATACTAAGAAGGGTATAACAGAAATTGAGGATCTATTTACTAATCTTAATTCGTTTGAAGACATTAGGCTTCTCTTCTAACAAAATAAGGGAGATTATAAAATTCTACTTGACATGATACAGATGGTAAAAGTTAAAGGAATTCAGAGAAGGGGGTGATCAGTCCTGTTTGCAGTGAACCAAACAATACTGGAAGTAGGGAGTGGGGTTTGAGAACCATGAATGATAGATTAATGAGTACGGGTCCATCTATGAATTTCTTCTAAGGGAGGAAAGGGGAAAAGACAGAATCCCTATTCTTCTTTATAAAAACATGAAGTTGCATATTTAAGAATCACTATTTAAAGTGTCAGTTAGTTTACATTACCTATTGGTATGCCTGTTAGCGTCCTGTTCCAGTTCGAATGGCAGCACAGAAAGTTACTGTCTTTATATGGCCAAATAATTGTTTGATACTACCTTCTTTATGCAGTTCTTCCACTTTGGTTTTTGATTCCTTAGCACCTCACAGCACAGTTGAGATCCAGGGGATGTTAGGAATTGTTGGTTTAAGTGTTTTAAGAGAATATTATTTTCAGATACATTTAGAAAATACAAAATAAAACAAAAACGTTAATATTTTCAAGATAGAATTTCTTAATGGTTTTGTTTGTTCAATAAATGTTTATTTAGGTCTTTTACGATATATAAGATATTGCAGCTACACAAAGGTGCATTAGATGCTAATCCTTTATTTAAGAAAACTAAATAGGAAGAAGACACACAAAAAATAAAAGTTGGATATCTGTCTTTTTCAGAAGGGGAAGGAAAGAGAGAACTTTTAACTGGAGGAGTTAGAGGAAGCTTCCTAGACAGTGATATTTAAGCTGGGTTTTAAAGAATTACTGATATTTGAATTGACAGAGAGAAAGTAAAGAAGGACTTCCC
The DNA here is from genome assembly GCF_910594005.1 of Cervus elaphus. Taxonomy (NCBI): domain Eukaryota; kingdom Metazoa; phylum Chordata; class Mammalia; order Artiodactyla; family Cervidae; genus Cervus; species Cervus elaphus. Next base: position 80,951,541 of record NC_057835.1, read on the forward strand.
AAATGAGAAATACATCAAAATACAGAAGCAAGCAGGCACAATCCTGTACCTGAAACAGCATCTAGCTTAGCTTGTCAAATGCATAAAGACGGATGGAGGGGGACCGTCTCTCGTAGCTATATAGTTAAAATATAGCTACTATTTTATTCTGGCTTCTGCTATTTTGAAATAATTACATCATTTAATCAGCACAGCAAATATCTTACTACTCCATGCTTTCAGAATTACTACACGTATATCCTGATTTACCAGATTTTTCTTCTTAATGCTTTAAAATGCAAGGGTTAAAATTATATATATTTTCCTTATATTACCATTCATCTATATGGGGTTCAGTGCCAGAATTCAGTGTTTTAAATTCTACATCTGTTTTAAAAGAAAAGAAGTCCAGGTGTATCTGGATTAACGGAAGCTCATGATTTAAAAAAAAAAATACTATTCAAACATTTTACTTGAGGAATCAATTGAAAGAAATGAGAATCTTTACCCTTTGAAAAGAAAACTTACTTGGAGAGACATGATAACCATAGTCAGGTGTTTGAAAGCTTGTGATGGGGAAAAGAATTAATCAAATGAGGACTTCCCTGGTGGCTCAATAGTAAAGAATCCTCCTGCCAATGCAGGAGACACGGGTTCAATCCCTGATCCGGGAAGATCCCACACGCCTCAGGGGACTAAGTCCGTGCACTGCAGCTGTGGAGCCTGTGCCCTGGAGCCTGGGAGCTGCAACCGTTGAAGCCCACGTGTTCCAGAGCCAGTGCTCCACGAGAGAGGCCCCTGCACCTAGAGTAGCCCCTACTCTCCACAGCTAACTACCACGCAGCAGTGAAGACCAAGCATGGACAAAAACAAGTAAATAAACAAACATTCAGAAAAGAATCAATTAAATGATAGTTAGCTTTAAAGCCATGCTTCTCCACTGCCATGCACATCATGTTCAAATGCAGGTTCTGAATTAGCAAGATTGGGAGTGGAGATGCAGCGTTTCTAACCAGTTTCTCGGTGATGCCAATGCCGCCGGCCTAGGACCTCATTTTGAATAGCAAGACTAACATGTAGAACTAAGAATAAATGAGAAGTTAGAGGAAGCCCCCCTAAACTCAGATAAAAAAGTTACATGTCATTTCAAGCTGTCTGGTATAGAAATCTGTTCTGCCTTTTGAGTAAGTGAGTTTACCTTAAGTATTAGAAGAGACTAGGCTAGGAAACTATCAGTGGTATTAAAGAGGAAATTATCACATAGGATATATTGAATTAATGACTTAGGGGTCTCTTCTAGTTGTAAAAGTCAATAAATCTAATTTTTGAGCAAGAATATCTAAAGTTTTTTATACATTTTCATATCTTCTTGTGTTTCTAAGTTGTTTTTATATGTAAAGAGACTGTCAGGAGAGGTTGAGTTAACCTTAGTATTTTTATAAAATGAAAAAATTCAGTTATATAAGCAATAGCTTATGTAATGCCAGCTCATGAGAATGAACACATTATTGCTAAGGTTGGTTGGATGATTTTTACACAAAATATTAGTTTAGTAGACATTTAATTATGGACAGTTTTCTTTTTAATGCAGTAAAGCTAAATATGTTGTATTCAGATACATGTAAACTCTTACCTAATTGGGTCTCAAAGATCTTATGCAAAATTCAGTTTTCTGAGTTTCGTAGTGAAATAATTTTAAGCAATTACTTAACTGATTTTAATCAATGTCTCCAATTAGAAAATGAAGTAATTAGACTAAATATTCTCTAAAAATATTCATTTTTAGCTCTAAGTTTCTTATTCTTTTTGTTGTGCTTCTTCATAAATCTTGAAGTCATACCATCAGAAGCCACCAGATTCTAACCTTCTTTTAACTCTTAAGACTTGGTCTTACATTTTGCTGTCTAAGCTTACTTTCTCATGAAAGTAAGAATATCTGTTGAAAACTAAAATCCACCTCAAATTTGAGAGTTCTGTTGTATTATTTATCTACAACAGTGGATAGAAGTTTGTTCTAATGCTCTTAACAGTTTCATTGCTTTTTTTCTTCTAATTGCATAGCTCTTACAAATAAATTCATTATTTTTGAATACTTACTCTGTGCTGTGCTAATTGGTTCAGATTCTGTACAGTTCTGGAACTTGTCTACTTTTTGGTGAAACAGAAGACTGCTTGGTTAAACAGGTAATACTGATAAGACCGTGTAAAAGTCCTGTGACAGGCATCTCCTCAGGGTGGTGTGGTAATGCACATAAGAGCACTGAACCTAGTAGAGTGTGGAGGAAGGGACTTAGGTGGAGAAGATTGTTTGAGGAGACATTAGATGAACTGAGACACGAAGATTAAGTATGAGTTGGCTAAGTGAAGGGGGGGAGGGTGGGCAAGGATAATAGCGGCAAGCATGAAACAACACGATAAACATGAGGATGTACTATTTCTGAAGTGTCAAATAAGGAAGGCAGTTAAAGTTTGAATGTACACAGGCACTTTATGCGAACACCAAGACCTCAGCTTTGTTCCCTCTTGTGAGAGGAGGCTCAGGTGGTTTGACATAAAGCATTTGTTCTGGAAGCATTTCATGTTAGAAGGAATAAAACTGAAGGTCGGGACACAAATGAGCTAAAAGTAACCAAGTGAGACATAATCAAGGTGTAAACCAGGCCCCAAAACCAGGCCCACACATCCGCCACAGTTACGGAAGCGGAGCCCTTCAGCTTCACACCCACCAGCCCAGTTCCTGCACCTCGACCCTCGCTGCCACCAGCCTTGAGAGTCCCTATCCTCAAGGCTATAGTTAATGTCAAATTTTGTTATTTTCATTTTACTAGTTGAGAATACTGAAGAGAAGTAGTAATTAATAAAACATTTCTATCTGAAATCCCTCATTAATTTTTTCATGCAGTGACTTTTCGTGCTTAATTTGGTTTTGACAGAATTAGTATCTAGAATTTTAGTACATTTTTTACTTAGCTCTTTATTGACTTTTTAATGAACTGTAGGCATTAGTTTTAGCTTTTTTTTTAACATAAATTTTGAGATAAAGAGCACAGTTGTTCAGTTCAGTTGCTCAGTCGTGTCTGACTCTGCAACCCCATGGACTGCAGCATGCCAGGCCTCCCTGTCCATCACCAACTCCTGGAGTTTACTCAAACTCATGTCCATCGAGTCGGTGATGCCATCCAACCATCTCATCCTCTGTCGTCCCCTTCTCCTCCTGCCTTCAATCTTTCCCAGCATCAGGGTCTTTTCAAATGAGTCAGCTCTTCACATCAGGTGGCCAAAGTATTGGAATTTCAGCATCAACATCAGTCCTTCCAATGAACACCCAGGACTGATCTCCTATAGGATGGACTGGTTGGATCTCCTTGCAGTCCAAGGAACTCTCAAGAGTCTTCTCCAGCACCACAGTTCAAAAGCATCAATTCTTCTGTGCTCAGCTCTCTTTATAGTCCAACTCTCACATCCATACTTGACTACTGACTGGTCTGTTAGAAAACTGGCATGTAAACAAATACATACCCATGAAAGAAAAAAGATATATTATGAAATACAAGGTGAAGATTCACTGAGTGTAATAGTTTTTTAAGAAGTTTGAAAATTACAGTGAAACTCTTTTGAAGGAAGCTTTTTCAGGAGACTCAAAGGAAGAGTCTAAGTTGCAGAGCAGGTTTGCTCTGATAAAAGCAATGCTGAAGAATACCATCTCCGGTTTCCTTACGTTGGGCATGTTAAGTCAATAATTGATCACAATTTTAAAATAGGGATTTCCCAACCACTCTAAAAAGTTAACTCTACATACCAAAGAGAGCAGAAAAGTAGTCTTTTCTTTCAATTCCAGATTATTGGATTTTCTCTTAGATAGTTTTGTCTCCTGTCCTGATATTTTTCTTACCTTTATTATCATGGTCAAATGAAAAGTATTAAGCGTTGAATACAGAAGAGAGATTAGGGGTTATATTGAACTTATCAGTGAACAAGTAAATAAAACTTTTTTAAAAGAATTGACTTTTATTTAATCCATAGGTCATTTAATAGTATAGACTCTTTGGTACTTATGCTTTATTTGAATTTAGTTGATTTGTTTATAAATCATACATTGATAATATATAAGAAATCGCTAAGCAGGCCATGGCACATATAGGCAATCAAGTGTTTATCAAATCTAAGTAAAGTTCTCTAGTCAGTGAATATCAGGAAGGGGTAAGAGCTTGACTTTCTAGACAAGAAAAAAGGATCAGAATTTTTGATAAAGCAATTGTTTTCTCAAACACTACTCTGACATTCTTGTCTGCCCCTTTTCTTGGATAAGAAAAAAAGCTTGAGAGTATTAACTTTCTTGCTCCATCAACTGAGTCCTATTGAAACAGAAGAAATGTATTGAACCCCTTAAAAAAGTGTTTTGTAAATTACAATTGTGATGCCAGTCTTAAATTTCATTCTTATGCCATAGATTGAACAAAGTGGGATATAGAATATAACCTTAGAATTATAGTGGAAAAAAGAATTGGAGAATCCTTTGGACTTCATTTGAGTAGAACTCTTGTTGTTTAATCGCTAAGTCGTGTCCTGTTGTTTAATCGCTAAGTCGTGTCCAACTGTTTGCAACCCCATGGACTGTGGCCCCAGGCTCCTCTGTCCAGGGGATTTCCTAGGCAAGAATATTGGAATGGATTGTCATTTCCTTCTCCAGGGGATCTTTCTTACTGTCTCCTGTATTGCAGACGAGTTCTTTATTGCTGAGCCACTGGGAAAGCCCAGTCATACTTTAAGGATTCACAGCTTTAACACACACACAGAGCTAGCTGTCTCAGTCCCAAATTACTTTTTAGAAACAGGAATGTTGTATAACAAGGAAGTTCAGTTTTTTAATAATATCATATTATTTCATTATTTTGAAATTTTTGGTAATTCATAAATGGAATGGTCAGAATTCTTTCTCTTGAACTCTCTAGAGAAAATATTTAAGTAAATTATTATAATAAACATAATTGTAAGAAAAATCTTTTAATTTGTAATTACTTTAGAATCATCTCCTGAAGAGGAAACAATGATATATAAATTAAAAATTGTATTTCTTCATAACAAGATAGTGAAAGTAATACTATGCCTGTTCACCATTTAAGTTGATCTCTTGTACCATTATTCAGATTTATGTTTTGTGTCATATAGACTATGTAACAAATTCAGAATCTCTATTCATAGGATCTTAGAAATAACCTAAAATCTTTGTCTCTTCTATCCATTTTATATTTGTATTTTGTTACTTGTGTGAAAACACATAAGCCATCTTACTCATTTTCTTGCTTATCAGAAGAACCAACTTGCTTAAAACACCATAGCTTTGGAATAACTTTTGTTCTCTGCTGTCTTTTGTAAACTTATTTGTACCCCAGCTATTTTTTTTTTTTTTCCTTTGAAAGCCTTGCAGTGAGAGACTTTCTTTGTCTGGATGATCCACCAGGTCCATTTGATAGCTTAGAAGAAAGCAGGGTAAGTGCTGTATTATATATCACATGAAAAGAGGAACAAATAATACCATACAGTAACTACATTGTTTCTTGAATGGAATAGCAAACAGCAAAATTATAATTTCAGACTGGTAGTTTTGCACAGAAAGCTTTTAATGTTTGAGTCAAAGCTTTCTTTCATTGAAATACATGGACCTAATTCAGTGAAAAAAGTAAAATTTCGTACATATCATATAGTCAGTGAAGCTCTAAAATTAAATCCTACGTTTATTCTCTGTGTTTTTACCATTTCTGAAAGCAAAAAAAAAATTACTTGGAAATTTATTTTACATTCAAAAGTAATATGTGTATGTTGAATTTTCTTCCATCCAAGTATCAGAGTAAGGAAACTAAATTTTTTAAAATCAAATTTAAAAAACTAATCTCAGAAGTCGAAGTTACTGTCTTGTTACCAGTTCAGCTCAAGCTTGATGCTACTCAGATTACGCTAATTGACGTCTAAAGTGGCCTGTTTCTTGAAGAAATTGGCTAGATTCACAGATTTGGTAATAATAGGTTAGCTAGGATTTTATGCAAATTTTTCCCCAAATGTTTAATGACTTTTAAGTGGAACAGATTTAATTGTTAATGTTTTCAGTTAAACTGAGTCAGTTCTTTGTGTTAGAAGAATGCCATAGCTTTTTTTTAAAAACAACTTTATTGAAGTAAAATTTTCATCCATAAAATTTGTTATTTGCTATTTCATTTAAATGTACAATTTAATAACTTTTAGTAAATTTGTAGAGCTGTGCCTTCATTAACATACTCCAATTTTAGAAATTTCCACGACCTCAAAAAAAATTCTACAAGCCATTTTGCAGTCATTCCCCAGTGCCAGCCTCAGATGACTCCTGTTCTGCTCTCAGTCTCTGCGAATTTCTTTTCTGGCTATTTCATATAGGTAGAATTGTATCGTGTGTATACAGTACTTCCCCAGTGGCTCACTGGTAAAGAATCTGCTTGCAATGCAAGAGACACAGGTTTGATCCCTAAATGGGGAAGATCCTCTGGAGGAGGGCATAGCAACCCATTCCAGTATTCTTGCTTGGAGAATCCCATGGACAGAGGAGCCTGGCAGCCACAGTCCACAGGGTTACAAAGAATTGGACACTACTGAAGCAACTTAGCACACACGTGTGTATATAAATATGTGTCAGTTCAGTTCAGTCGCTCAGTCATGTCTGACTCTGCAACCCCCTGGACTGCAGCACGCCAGGCTTCCCTGTCCATCACCAACTCATGTGTGTGTAAAATGTATATGTGTCTATATAAGTACATAAATACATATATAAATACATAGTACATAAATACATATGTACAGTATGCATAGCCTATTAAAAAACAGATCATTAAATCTACCATAATCTTTTTGAGCATCACCCATGTTATGTGTGCTAATGATGTGCTCAGTCTCTCAGTCATGTCCGACTCTTTGCGACCCCATGGACTGTGTAGCCCACCAGGCTCCTCTGTCCATGGGATTTTTCAGGCAGAAATACTGGAGCAGGTAGCCATTTTCTACTCCAGGGATCTTCCCAACCCAGGGATTGAACCCAGGTCTCTTGCATCTCCTGCATTGGCAGGCAAGTTCTTTACCACTAGTACCACCTGGGAAGCCCATCCATGTAACAGTCTCAGTGTTTCGTTACTTTTTGTTACTGAATGGTTTTCCATTGTATACATATACCACCTTTTGTTTATCCAGTCACCAGCTGAGAGATATTTGGATTATTTCCAGCTTTGTACTGTTATGAATAATGCAGCTTTGAACAATTTCAAAATTGAACAATTTCAAAACATATGTGGACATATGTTTTCTTTTCTGTTAGGTTGGTTCCTGAGAGTACAATATCTGGTTATATGGCAAATTATGTTTGCCATATAACCAAACATTTATGTTAGCTTTTTTTAAAAAGCAGAATTTTCTCAAGTGACTATATCATTTTATGTTCCCACTTGTCGTGTATTAGAGTTCCAGTTTCTCCAGATTCTCACAGGCATTAGATATTTATCTGTCTTTTGGATTATAGCCTTTCTTGTAGATATGTCATGGTATTTCATTAAACTTTTAATTTTATTTCCATAATGATTTTCATGTTAATCGCTTTTTCATGTGCTTTTTATGCCATTTGTATGTTTTCCTTGATGAATCAAAGCTTTTTGCTTATTTTTTTAGTTGGATTGTTTGTCTTACTGAGTAGTGAGAATTCTTTAAATACAAGTCCTTTATCAAATACGTGTTTTGCGTATATTTTCTCATAGTCTGTATGTCTCTTTTTATCTTCTTAATGGTATATTTTGAAGTCCTAATGTTTTTAATTATTAAATTCATTTTATCACTTTTCTATTTTGGCTTATGCTTTTGGTATTGTATCACAAGAACTCTGCCTAACATATGACCACAAGTATTTTCTCCTAATTTTTTTTCTAGAAGCTTTATAGTTTTAACTCTTACATCCATCCTGAGCTAATTTTGTATAAGGTTTGAAGTAATGATCTTGAGTTTCTATAAATATTTAATTGTCAGTGCCCTGTGTTGAGTTATATTGGCACCTTTATCAAAAGTCAAGTGAATGTAAGAACGGGGGTTCACTTCTGGACCCTCTTCTTTCATTGATCTCATTAGTTATCCTTACGCTGCCAGTACTGCACAGTAGAAATGAGTAAATGACAGACACATACGAGATGTTAGGGAGGAGGAGAAGAGGGAAGTGGAAAAGACTTGGCTGCCTGGGTCACAGAAAGCAGCAAAATGCGGTGATCTAAGAGGCCTGCCTGGTGGATTTGGTGATTACGGATTAGGAGATAGAGCAGATGTTCCCTTGGGAGTGCATTCTAACCTACTGTTGCTCCATCCAATTGAAGAGGACCAATAGGCATATGAATGACAACTATGTACTCAGGAAAGGTCTGGGCTGGAGATTAGCGGAAAAAAAAAAATGGAAGTTGATAGCAAATAGCATAGGTTATAGTTGAAGTGGTAACAGTAATGCCCAAGGACATCATATAGAGCAAGAGAATATATAATCAAGGACAAAACTGTGAATGCCCATGTGTAAAGAACAAGTAAAAATCTCACTGTAAAGTTAGGGGAACTGCAGGGTTTCACAGATGCCAATAATTTTTTTTTTTTTTTACTTACTTTTTAAGTGTAGTGACATGCTGTGTAGTTGAGAAAAGCAGCATTTTGGATTTGACAGTTAGAAGTCATTATTAGCATTTGCCTGGGTATAGTTAATATAGAAAAAAGAGTAAAACTATTAGTGAACTTAGCCATGGATAGGGATGGGAGGGAGGGGATAAATTTGAATGATAAAAAGTTTTTCTGTGGAAATCTTTTTTTATTTTATTTCAGTAGTTTAACTTCCTGGTATAAAGGGTAAAATGTCCTTGCATGAATATAGTTAAAGGAGAAGCAAGGGGAAATAATATTGAGGGTACTATGAAGGAAATTCTGATTATCAGATATGTCTTATGAGCTAACACAAATGGAGTCAATAACCACAGTTGGTTTCTGTTTTGTTTTTTCAGTATAATCATCTCAGACTGGGCAAAAGCAGACGGAGGAGAATAGAAACTAAAACAGTGGTTATTAGTAATTTTTTCCCAGTTGTACACTGGAGACATATCACGTATGAATTTCTGGCACTCTGACTTACTATTTAATAATTTTCAGGAAAAGGGACTTGTATTTATTTAAGATTTCCTCAGTAAGTGAGATCTAAGGTAGCAGAGACCTAAAAAGATGAGAGTGGAGAACAAATCACCTGGGTTGTATCCATATTGTTTTGATTATCTGTGTTCGTGAACTCTTCAGTTACACTCTAGAGAGTGTACTGCATAAGTAGTTAATGTTATTCTCTTTCTGCATGTGGTTTTTATTTGCTGTTTGTTTTTAAGGCTTTCTGTGAAACTTTAGAAGAGACAAACTACCGTTTTCAAAAAGAACTACTTGAAAAACAAAAAGAGTTGGAATCACTGAAGAAGCTGCTCAGTGAGAAGCAGCTTCTTATAGACGCTCTAGAAAACAGAGTCAGGTATGTGCTGTGGGCTGTGCTTTCAGTCCAAGTTTAGCTCAGTACTCTGTACTAAATACCTTCTGTCCATTAATATAACTTAGGAAATTTCTGACTCCAGAAGTCTTAGACTCATGGTGTACATCCTCATAGATGGGGAGAATTGTTGTCTGATTATTTAGAAGACTGAAGATTTGAAGGGTAGGAAATACCAGGAAAATAAAGCTGTAGCTGTTCACCAAGGCAAACATTATTTATTTTAACCTATTTAAATGATATGTTTGTTTCTAGTCATTTATACCAACTTTTCACATATTGATACTTCTAGTTTGCCTTCTTGTCAGCATATATCAAATTGATGTTAAAATCATTTTAAATTAATCATAAGTACTGATATCACTGTTGACACTTAGAGTCAGCAATTTATTAAGTATATGACTCCACTTAGAGCAGCTAAAAGCTGCTAAAGCTACATGCATCGACAACAATAAATACATACCTATTTTATTCATAGAAAACAACTTATTACTGTACTTTACTGCTAGGACACTATCTTTGAAACCTGAAGAATCCCTGCTCACATCAGGAACAGAAGCTAGACAGATCCTAAAGGTGGAGCCCTCTGCGCTTGAGGTTGATCAAGGTGTCCTGGATGAAGAATCTAGGTATGTAATGTTTGGTTTACTGTGGCCTAATCATCTGAGTAATTGGCGGGAAATAGTCATGCTCTATGGAGTATGTTTTTATGAATTCAGTATCATTGTATCATGAATCTGATGAGCAAACACAGGGAAACTCTACATATTCTAGACTGTCCCTAAAAGTGAGTCTTTGGCATCCAGGCTGTACATTTTATTACTCATTTTGAAGATATGTCTGAATTAACAGGGGTGTGACTCAGTTAATTCACTAATTTTGTAACCTTGACAAATCACTGTAATCTCTCTCAGCATCAGTCTTCTCCATGCAAAAAGTGGGACACTGTAACAGCATCTACCCTGTCTACATAATAGGAGTGATGGATAGATAGTATATTTGAACACACACAGAATTTTTATTGCATATAAGTCCAAGGTCATCATTAATACTTCAGAGATGGTCATTAAGCTATAATTATGAGAACAAATTTTATGTTGGTAAAGGTCATTACAAACTAGATTTTTATTGAAAAACAGTAGTTCAGAAAGCTAAAAGAGTTAAAAATCATCCCCAAAGGTGTTACCTGGCAATGATAACTTTAATAAATTTCTGATTGAATATTTAGATATTCTTTTTTATTGAGTATTTTTCCATTAAATATTCTTTACATGAGCTAAAAAAAAATTATAAGGTAATAGGTGAAGTAGTGTGCATCTTGTCTCTTCATTGTGTTTCTCTTTTTTTGCAGAGCTGCTAATAAGCAATACTCAAGTTTTAGTGAACCTAAAAATTCCATATCAGACATAGAAGTAGCAGAAGTGGCATATAATGCAGAAGACTAATGCAACTCCAGCGGTTCCTTCCATTTTTACGTTCCTGTGAATTTAGAATAGAGTGACAAATATTTAAAAAGAAGAAAAAGAGACTGAAGCATCGACATTAAACTGCCAGATTACACGTGTATAAAGTTTACATAAAGGAAAATTTAAGTTATTGGTGTAGGAAATATATTCACTGTTGCTTTAAATTGTCTTTTAGACAAACTTTGTATTTAATACACTAAAAAAAATCTAGTTAAGACTTCTGTCATCAAGGCCCACATCCTTAAATACTGTACATAAATTATTTTGGTACTTTGCCAATATATTGATCCAGACTAACATGGGTGAGCACGCTTTGTGTGTATGTGTTTAAATCACCAGTTGTATTAGTTAAGTGGACATAAATTGCATGTTGCTATCTGTTGAATATATACTTCCTTGTGTCTCTGACCTGATATATTTTTATTAATGGTTTATTTAAATGAGTGGTAAAGATGAGTTTTAAATATTGACATGTTTATCATCTCTAAATGAAAGTTGCTTATTTGGAATGTTACTATTTACAAGAAGAAGAAAACTTTCTAATACCAAAGCAAAACTCTGAAAGAGCTGTAATAACATAGCTAAAGTGATAAAATAGCTTTGATTTGAAAAGCAAATTCATTAATATCCAAATACTATAATAAGTGTACCAGTGTATTATATGTTGCACTTATTTATTTTCCATGTAATCTTTATCTTAAACCTCTACCTATAGAATTAATGGGTTTGCCTTTTTCAGAACACTACCTCTTTTAGCTAATCAGGGCATACTCTTTTGAAAACACAGATTCTAAGCAAATAGGCAGTTATACAGAAAAATAAAAGAGAAAAAGCCATATATCCTGCAGAGTTCCTATATCAACTCCTGGCTTTGCGTTTTTATTTCTGTATATGTAAATATGTTGCTATAATGTATTGATGCTGATTTTCTTAATATATTTAGCTAAGTGATGCACTTTATGATAATTAAACTCCTTTGTGCCAAGTTTAATTGGTGAATTTCTTTAGTAACTGGAGTTAGGAAAAAGAATTGTATAGTGCCTTCACTATTTCACCTTTTACAAAGTCTCCTAGAGTCCTGTGAGTCTGCTTTATGAAAAAGATGTTTATTTCAGCTTTGCATATAGTTGTTGAAAGTGCCTTGTTTCGTTTTATAGTATGAAGTTACTCATTTTATTTTTTATTTCTACTGTTTTGCATATTGTTGTTAATAAGCATGGTAATCATTCTAGCATTTTGAAATTCCAGTTGGTTTATTGAACTGCATATGCTTTCTAAAAACTGAAGGAAACTTACTGGGGAATTAGAATAACAATCTCCATTTTTTCCCTCCTCTAAAATTTATCAGTGTCTTGATACACAGCATATTAAGATGTGATTGTTTAAAATTCATCTGACATAGATAAACAGATACAATGGCTGTTGTTAGTCTTTGACCTAAAAAGGAGACTGCTTTTTACCAAAGTACCAAAACTTTTTTAAAGTTTTCATCAAAATGGACAGGTATGCTTTATCTCAGAATATTTTCAACAAATTTTATTAGAAATATGTTTGCTATCCTGGGAAACAAAGAGTATAATAAAATGATCTACTGTTCATTTCAAAATGTTTAAAAAGGCTTAAAGAGAACAATCATTTAAATTAATATCATTTTTAGTCTAATAAAACATGATAATAAATTCCAGGTATTATAGTGCTACATATATGTCTGTTTTAAAGTGAACCATACACTTTCAAAATCTGGCCTTTCAGAAGATTGTATTTAAAACTTAAATGGGTGAAGAAAAACTCTTGTTAATTAGAGAAATCACTATTATTTATATATATTTAGAATTTAATTTTTTTTACTTTTATGATGCATTTTTTCCCAGTATTATATTCATTTAATAAATTATTTTTTCAGTAAATAGTAGCTGTCTTGTCAGATCATGAATGCCATTTTCCCCTCCAGTTTCTGTGTTCTTGTTGTCCCTTACAATTATTGTAAACTGAATTGTAATGGACTGTAGTGACTAACCCAACTGGTATTTGCAGTCCTCTTCTTCGCCACCTCCAAAGTAAGAATTGGGGAAGCTTGTTTTCTCAGCTCCCCTTGCAGCCAGGTTTGAGCCTGTGACATATATAGTCAGTGACACAAATGGACATTTTCTGGTTAGCTGCATCTGCTGCATTTCACAGATGGGGACTGAGTCTATGATTTTCTTTTTAAGTTTATATTACTGATCATTTTAAGTCTCTGAATAGGTGCAGTGCACTTCAAATGTAACCAATATTAGTAAAAAATTTGAACATAACTGAAAGAGAAAACATTCTGTGAATAGTTTTTTAACCTTTTGAAAATTAAGTCTATGTATAAGAAATACAACCATAAAATTCAGCATTTAGAATGTGTTCTATCTACTAAACTTAGATTAGCCATTTAAAGCACATGTATTTAGAAAACCATGGTTGATCCACAAATGTTTATTTAAAGGAAGAAAACATGGTCCTGAGATAAATCATGTAGTTTACTGCACATGCCTGTGAGATTAGAAGGGAACAGTGGCCTCAGGTCTAAGAACAATTAGTCTGGTTTTGAAATGGGTTTTTATTACTTCCAGTGATATTAAAACAAGTTTGTATTCCCAACTAGTAAAGAAAGGAATCTAAATTTTCTGGGAGATTTTCAAAGAGCTACGTATTTGGTCCACATTTTGATTCTTCATAGAAGTAGCTTTGTTCCGTTGCTGTTTGTTTCTATGCTGTTGGCTTGTACTGGCAAAAATGGTCATCAAAACTTGTAATTTCAATACATGTGTGTTTAAAACTGATGTCTTCTCTGTCACATTGTGTACCCTTTATGAGAACTCATGGGAGAAAATTCTCCTAGGTCTCAGTTCCAGTAAACCTGTGCTTCTCCTGAACAAGTGATTTGTTTTTATCTTAAAGATTGTATTACTGTCTTGTCTTGTTTTCTGGGCAGCTCTAAGCCAAATTGTGGTTCACCTATAGCTACTGTATAGAACCTTATGAGTTACGCTTTTGTGTAGTAAATATGTTGTTTTCCTCTCATTTTCTCTTAACTCCAGTTTTCTTCACTATTTAACTTACTCAATTAGAGCAGATGTATTTTTGTTCCAGTAAAGTCTCAGATCTGAATATTTTAGACTACGTTAGATAAGAACTTGCCATAGCCTGCACTGAAACAATTACTGCACCCTTAAGTGATGCCAGTAACTACACAGATTACTTTAAAAGGTGCCGTTAAGCAAAATCAGTAAACACGAGGGCAAATTTAGAAATGCTATCTATTGATAGCTATTGGTAGCTTCTTGGCCAGAGCACAATATTAGTAAACTCAAGTTATGATTTTAACCGTTGCCTCAGAGCAGATGCTACTTACCGTTTTGATATTTATCACTGACAGAAAAGTGATAAATATCAGAAAGTGACAAAAGTGATCTTTTCCATAAGATGTTACAGAAAAACCTGAACGAAATTTTTGGCCAACCCAATAGAACAGTGTTCTGTTATCTCCAGATAAAACAAATAATTAAAAATACAGCCAATGTATACTCAGTAGATGAAAGGTAGCATTTTAGATACAGGGAAGATTAGGTATAGACTTCACATGTCCTAGTGTAATGTTTGCAAATCAGCTAATTGTACTCAGAGTTACTAATGTTAGTACCTGAAATCCTTTGCTGCAGTATGAAATACAAAACCCATCTTGGGGTGATTAAGCTCATGAGCGGAGAAGTCAAGAATGACCTGATCCGCCAGTCTAGTTTTCCAGCTCCCTATGTAACAAACATGTAATGACTAACCCAACAGGCATTTCCACTTCTCTTCTTCGCCACCTCCAAAATACGAATTGGAGAGACTTGTCTCACCACCCCTTGCAGCTGTTTGAGCCTGTGACACATACAGTCAGTGACACACATGGGCATTTGCTGGTAGCTTCTGGGAGATGCCTCGCTTTTCTTGTAAGAAGGTAAATGTGTTACCGACCTCGCCTCTCCAGCTTCCTCCTGTTTTGACCTCAGGTGCTATCCAGAGGTATCACAAAAACCACGTTGCAAACAAGGTGTGTGAGAAGCGTGGGGGAAGAGGAAGAGAATCACAGAGACTCCAGCTACTTATCAATCCACCCTGAGTTGTAACTTTTTGTTAATTACGCCAAAATAAAAATTATCTTAAATTTGGATTGTAGGTTGTAAGCTTCAGGAGAAAATAAGAGGCCTTCCTGTGATGATACTGTATATCACCAAAGGAAAAAAGGAGAAAAAAGTTTTGAAAGCTAGAGGGAAGATAAGAAATCTATTAGACATATCAAAGGTCACTTTACATTTGACGCTTCTTTTGACAAATATGAATGAAAAGATCTATTATTCGATGTATAGATATTAGTCTGGTCAGGTAACTAAAACAGCACCACAGACTGGATGGCTGAAACAATGAATGTACAGTGGAGGCTGGGCACCAAGATCTAGGGGCTAGCAGGGTTGGTGTCTGATGAAGATTGTCCCTGGGGTTGCAGTCAGCGGCTTTCTCATTGTGGCCTCAGGTGGCCCTTTCTTAGGGTGTGTCTCAGAAGTACAGTAGTCCTGTTGGGTCAGGGCCCTACCCTTGTGACCTCGTTTAACCTTAATTACTCCCCTGTGAGTATGCATGCATGTGTGTGCTCGGTCGTGTCTGACTCTGCAAACCCCTGGACTATAACCCACCAGGCTCCTCTGTCCATGGGATTTCCCAGGCAAGAATACTGGCGTGCATTGCCGCTCTCTGCTCCAGGGGATCTTCCCAATCCAGGGATCGAGCCCACGGCTACTGCATTGCAGGTGGATTCTTTGCTACTGAGCCACTTCAGAAGCCAGAGGCTCCATTTACAAACACAGCCAACACTCGGGAGGTGGGACTTAAATGTATCAATCTGGGGAGAACATGAACATTCAGTCCCTAACAGTATGGAATGAATGTGACATCATTAAATGTCTACAAAGATTTTTCTTCGTTCAAAAGGTAAAAGGAGAGAGACTAAAAAAAAAAAACCACCACCAGCCTATTCTTTCATCTGTTCATTCAACAACACTTGAGTATCTACTGTGTATCTGCTCTGGGTTATAAAAATCGTTGAGAAGTATGTGATCCCTCCCAGGAGTTCAGAGTGAATGGATGTTTCTATGATCTGTAGCAGCATGAGGTAGACTGGTAATAGAGAGATTCGTGATGAACTATGGAAATGAGAGGACAGGAAAGGGGCAGATCGTGACAAGCAGCAGGAATCCAGTGCTTTAGCTGTTTTAAAGCAGAACGCAAGGGCGCAGCAAGCAGAAAGTCAGCTCCAGCTGTCGGGGTCCAGCCCCAACAGGACCAGGAATTCCCGAGGGATGAGTGGCGTCAGCAAGGAAGAAGACAGACACACACAGAAGGTTGCGTGGAAGAGGTAGCTTTTTTTATTTCTAGGAAGCTCAGTTTTTATAGAATGAACGTTACCTCCCCCTTAAGTCACCACATGCTACATTAGATATTGGTTTCGTGCTCCTGTCAGTATTTTTCTTTCCCATGTTTTTCCCCTCTGCATTCATCTAGAACGTTTCCGATTACAGGGTTTTTTCTTAAATGTCCCGTACATAGTCTTCTTGCCTCAATGGCCTAACATTTTCATTCTAACAAAAACAGTGTTCTACAAATCTCAGGTATAGTGTAAATTCTTTGGACAATAAAACATGGGAAGGGTCACGGTAACATGTTTGACATTTCTGAGAATAGTACCATGAGAAAAACCTTGATATTTTTCTTTACCTGAAACCACAAAATCTCAATTTACAATGATTAACTATTAAACAGCAAAAACACCTCTAAAGCAGCGAAACACGTCTATTAATAGTAAGATAATGGCAGTGAAGCTGGTTAATATAAATCTTCTATTGAAATCCTATGTACCCCATTTCCTAACTCTACAAAAATACCCATAATCTTCCATGTTGTTTAAAGAAAGGGAAACAATGAACAAATAGCAGCAAGGAAATAGCGATAATGAAAACCCTCTCAACCAAGAAGCAAGTAAACTGAAGCAGTATATCTACTTCTAAACCTAAATGCCTCTACTCTTTTCTATTCTAGAACATTATAATCTTTTAAGCAAGCAGCCAAACTATACCTGTGGCCTTTTTTTTTTTTTTTGACTTGATGTTTATGGTCGTGTCCTGAGCCAGAGCAATCATGAGCATTTCCAAAAAGCCTTGGACTTTTCCAGGGAGGACTTATTACTATATATTATATTTCCAAAAATTAATAGAAAGCCCAACAACAGTTAAGACAGAAAGAAGAAAGGGACATACCGGGCCCCGGGACAACCTCGAGGGGAAGAGCTGCCTTGCAGATTCCTCTCTCTCCCCCCGGCGGCTCCCGAGGGGACATATTGGACCAGGGGCAGCCCCGTGTGAGGAAGAGCTGCCTTGCAGGTTCCTCTCTCATCCCATGACTTTGTCATGGACTGGGCGCATCCGGGCGGCTCCCGACATCCAGTCTACTCAAGACACAAGTATTATTAGCCCTAATTCCCCCTCCCTCTTCCCATGCCTTAGATACAGCTACAAAATGCAAAAGTCTGCTTCCCTGATGTAATAGATCGGAGACACATACTGTGATACACACGGTAAACGTTTTAATGTAGGGCACATACTGTATATTCATTTACCAATTTTCTGTCAGCGGTTCAAACTTTTACTTGGTATGGTTTCACTAGATTGAGAGTTTCTGCTTCTCGCTCTTGATAAGCCACACCTCTAGCGCTTCGTCTGAATCTCAGACATACCCCAGGTCCTAACTGGCTCTTCTCCTCCAAGTCTTAGGTTAAATGTTACCTCTTCAGGCAACCTAAAATAGTCCTCAAAACAGTCACTTCGATTTCAGTTTTCTTATTTTGTTATTATCTGTTCCACTTGCCCGCCTCCCCAGAGGCTGCCCCAAAAGGCAAAGCTTTGCCTATTTTCCTCTAATCCCTGCCTGCCCCACAACTACCAAGTTTAGAAAGAAATGGCAGATGCTCACAATATTTATTGAATAACCTAAGTTAGGAAAATAGTAGAGAAAATAGAGGTATTTGAAAGGAAAATTTAAGTCTTCGGAATTGATACTTTCTGTGGGTCACTGTGCTGCCAACTGAGGAAGAGAATAATGCAGGAAGAGGGAGGTTTAGGGGCCAGATTCAGCCTGGGACACGCTGGATTTGAAATACGACAGGTCATCCAAGTGCAGCTCTCTAGCAGGCATTTGGACACAGTCATCCAAAATTCAGAGGAGCGGTCTGCCTTGTAGAACTCAAGTCAGATTCATAGGATTAATTGTTCTTCACATCCGTTGCCTATTCTGCATTGATCTAAAACCTATCAGGGCCCCGTATGTTAGCAGTACTAAAATGAACACCAGAAATGCATGACCCCAGGTGTACTACTGTGACAAGCATCATAGAAATACGCTTAATGGGCCCAGGTGTCTCATCCAGTTAATTTGTTTTTCATTCCAAAAGTAATTTGTATTCAGAGAGAACCGTGTTTTTCTTCTTCATTTAGAGGGGACACAATAAGAGCACCATACCACAGTTTTGTCTTATTTTGGCTAATTTTAATATTTAGCATTTAAAGTAAAGGTTAAGAAAAATTCAAATATACAGTAAAATTTAAATACTTCAACCTCACTAGTAATCAGATATAGTTGCGCTTTTTTAATTTATTTTCACTAGAGTTGGAGCAATGAAGTCTGTGTATTGCTGGTAGGAGTATGAACTGGTTCAAGAACAGTGTTTCTGGAGTTGATTTGACTACATACAGCCAAACTACTAAAAATGTTCATAGCCTTCAACCTAGCAATTACACTTTGAGGAACTTATACAAAAGAAATATATATGATGTTTAAAAATTTTGCTTAAAGGATATACATCACATTTATCTTGAACATGTCAGCCAGTTTCCAGTACTGAGGGGATTTTGTCAAATATTTTATGATAGATAAAAAGTGGACTGTTTTGTACCCAATAATGCAATGTTACAGAAGACTTAAAGATATTCATGATATAATTAAAAGAAGCAGAATTCAAGATAGTATTATCTGACTTTTAGAAGTAAGGTGTACAATATTTATGCATTTGTATACAGAAAAAATAAAATCATAGTCATGGTTATCTACTTGATGGAATTATGAAGGAACCTTATTTCCTTCCTGTCATGAATCTGTATTCTCTCTCTTTTCTATAATAAGCATGTACTGAAAAAAGTCTTTGTAATTTTTAAATTATTTTCAAGCTAACAGTAATTAGTATGTGTAGTACCCCATCATCTACAGTGTGTTTGTCTCAAGGCAAATTCCTTCATCTACTTCACTCCTATCAAAGGAAGACAGTGCCATCCACACCACGGCACTATGGTGGTCCAAACGGAGTGTGAAAATCATAAACTTGGTCTGTCCCGGAGGAGGCACTTCTAAGTGAACAGACTAACAAACGACCCCCTGCACCCAACAGCATCACCTTGTCCCTTCAGGAGTCTCCCTGTGGACAGGAAGACACTGGAAATCCTTCATGAAACTGACATTGGTGGACGGACTGAATGTCATTTGTTAACTAACCTTGTTATTCCATCATTCACCCTATCTTTCACATTTTGAAAGCTCGAGCAGGCTCTGTCTGCTTTACTGATGGTCTTTGTTCTAACCACGCTTCGCCATGACGTAATCCGTTGAGAATGCATGTTAAGTCGCTCAGTCGTGTCCCACTCTTTGGGACACCATGGACTGTAGCCCACCAGGCTCCCCTGCCCACGGGATTCTCCAGGCAAGAGTCCTGGAGTGGGTGGGTTGCCATGCCCTCCTCCAGGGGATCTTCCCGACCCCGAGATCGAATCCACGTTTCCTGTGTCTCCTGCGCTGGCAGGCAGGTTCTTTCCCACTAGTGCTGCGTGGGAAGCCCTGTCTATCATGTGCTTAGCCCTTTCAATCGTGTCCGACCCTCTGTCACCCCACGGACTGCAGCCGCCAGGCTCCTCTGTCCTTGGGGCTCCCCAGGCAGGAACACTGGAGTGGGGTGCCCTGCTCGCTTCCAGGGGATCTTCCCCACCCAGGGATCAAACCCCCCTCTCCTCCATCTCCTGCATTGGCAGGTGGACACTTGCTGGCACCACCTGGGGTAGAGGATGGCCCTTCAGATTAATCTTAAAATGCTTTTTCAATATATAGGATAATGGAAATCTGCATAATGATTGCAATGGGGCAATTTATAAAGTTTGAACTGGTGATTAAGCAAGAATAATTTAAAGCAAATATTTGTGTGGACAAACAGGGCTTCAGGGGGCTTCCCAGGTGGCGTTAGTGGTAAAGAACCCACCTGCCAACACAGGAGACATAGGAGACTCAGGTTCGATTCCTGGGTTGGGAAGATCCCCTGGAGGAGGGCACGGCAACCCGCTCCAGTATTCTTGCTGGAGAATCCCATGGACAGAGGAGCCTGGCGGGCTACAGTCCGTGGGGTCGCAAAGAGTTGGACAAGACAGAAGCAATTTAGCACACATGCATGGGGCTTCAGGAAGGCAGATTAGTTAGAGATGAAAGGTAAGTGGAGACTTTTGTAAAGAAATAATGGGAGATTTCCAAGTGAGCCAGGCCAAACACAAAGAGATGGTACAGATTTGGAGTTTGCTCAAAAATGACACGTCGGGCCACCTCAACTAAATGGGCCCTCAAGCAGTGCTAACGGTTTGCCAGGATACAGATCGCTTCCAAGCCAGCCTCCAGCCTGGCGACTCATGCAGCACACTCGGGGCAACAACCACACGAAGTCACGGACGCAGAGAAACCACCGGTTCCCTCCCCGTGTTCCGTCTGCCAGCTGAAGTGGAAGCACGTCAGCCCACCTCCTGCCGAACAAAGGAACCCCTGCCGCGCCACCATCACCTAGAGTTACTTCTATTTCTGATGTCTTCATGCATTCATGTTCCACAAAAGACTGTCAATCACCGGCTCTAATTTTATACTCATTAATCAAAATAAGGGCTGTGCTTTTGCTTAAAATGGATTAATAATGCTTTACTTATGATTATGGACAGGAATTGGAAGACAGAGGAAGAAGTGAAAGATGGCCCAAGGTGAACTAATGAAAGTATGAATAATGAGGAAGAGCAAGTTACAGCAGCATTTGGGCTCATGCCCCAGAAATGCAGGAAAGATGAGCAGAAAAATACGGTGGATAAAAGTGGAACAGACAAAAACGGGAGGGCACTCAGTGTGGGAGGCTGATAATTCCGTTTCAGACCTCAATCCTTCAGATGCTCCATCAATGATTTATTTAGCAGGATCTTGGAGAAACTGGTTTTATAATACGTGAACGGCTTTATGTCCAAGTAAGATTTTACTGTATGTGTTGAAAGATTTAAATATGTTTAGAAATGTCTTTCGTTTTTTAGCTAGGTAATACATTAATTTCTCCTTTACAGAGGAAACTTTGTGGCTGATACAGCTTGTGTGTGTGTGTGTGTGTGTGTGTTGCTTAGTCGTGTCCAACTCTTTGCAACCCAATGGACTGCAGCCCACCAGGCTCCTCCGTCCATGGGATTCTCCAAACAAGAACACTGGAGTGGGTTGTCATTCCCTTCTCCAGCGGATCTTCCAGGCCCAGGGATTGAACCCAGATCTCCTGCATTGCAGGCGGATTCTTTACCATCTGAGTCACCAGGGAAGCCCCTGATATAGTTTACGTGGATATATTCATAAAGCCATCCTCAAAATATTGTGTAAAAATCTGTGGGGTTTACTTTTCTGAATATGTCATATCTACAAAATGTTTCCTTATTTTCTCCAGTTCTTGGAACCCCAGAACCTTCCAAGTTCACTTACCCCTTAATCTGAAGCTAGTTAAGAATATACTTTAAAATTAAACAGACCTACGCTTGGGTTCTTGCTTCTTACCAAGTAAAGCAGATTACCTCGCCTCTCTGAGCCTCGGTGCTCATTTGAAACAGAGATAATGAGAGTGCTCACCAGCTTGTTGTGTTGAAAGGCGGACACGTGGAAGGGCGTGTCGGGCGTGCAGGTGTGGACCCGGCATCTCCCGAGGCTTGGGAACAGCCGAGCCCAGGGCAGCGGGGGCTTGCACGGGTGCTGAGCGGGCTTGTCTGTGCACAGGCGAGTCACTTCCGCCTCACGCAGTGCCCACCGGCTGTGCCACTGGGAGCTCAGAGTGCAGCCGCAGCCGGAGGCGCAGGAGGAGCAGAGGAAGCTCCCTGAGACGCGGAGCTGTCCATATTCCTACCAGTCAGAGTTGTCTTTGGTGATGGTGGGATCTCTGCGCATGTTCACGGACTTGCACGTTTAAGGCACCCTAGTTGACACTTAATCTGAGGTCACCTCCTCAAGGTCACCTCTCACTCTGCTTCCGACTTCTCAGTCACACTAGCCTTTTCAGCACCTGGAATGCTCTACTTTCCTGCCTCAAACCTTCAGGGACGACATTATCGCTACATTTTCTTTCAATAGAAGAATAAAGCCAAAACCGACGGAAACCTCAACTTCCTGCTTCTGCAGTCTGTCCGATAAGTCTTGTTTTATGAGTGATGCTTACAAACTGTTCTATAAACATTGAAATGTAAAATGTAAATACATAAAGCAAATAGGCATGTGGTTTAAGGACACAAAGAAATAGGGAAATGAGAGAAGTTGATGTATTTGTTGTCAGATATCAAATTCCTTCAAACATTCTTGGAAGCGTTTTTCTTTTGGTCTAGTCTCACCTTTCAAATATGTCAGAGGAATACTATTGATTCAGTGTGCTGTCAAGGCATAAAAAGCTGATACAGAAGTCACTTCCTAAATTTATTTTCAAGGTACAGAACAGCCATCCTGACCAGACAGCATGCCTTGTGCCTTGGTCGATGCCTTACTCAATTGCATAGAGAGGTTTTAATTTTAAAATGTTTGAAAGTAAATATTATTTGAGTAATGTTATTCCATTCTTTGTTCACAAGCTTCTGCTAAGAAGTGACATCATCTAAGAAATTTGTATTTTGAGATATGTAAATAAGAATTTCCTCATGTACATGCTAAGTCACTTCAGTCGTGTCTGACTCTTTGTGACCCCATTGACTGTAGCCAGCCAGGCTCCTCTGTCCACGGGATTCTCTAGGCAAAGATCCTGGAATGGATTGCCATTTTCTCCTCCAGGAGATCTTCCCGACCCAGGGATCAAACCCACATCTCTTATGTCTCCTGCATTGGCAGGCGGGCTCTTTACTACTCACACCACCTGGGAAGCTCTAAGAACTTCCTTAAATTTAACCAGTTTACTCATGAAATTCTTGCCCACATCTATAGCGTTTCTGGAAAAATGATGGCAACGAAAACACAGTCTGCGCTGGCCTTGGATTCTGTCTACAGAAATATGACAGGAACATTTTAGACTTTGCTCTCAGTTACCCAACGTTTTGTGGTCTGTATGCCCACCTGAACAGTAGGGCCGGCTCTGGACACGTGTGCAGTGAACAAGGCCCTTCCTGACCCAGCTACTTCCGCAGGCCCCTCTGAGGGCCCCGGACCCCAGACATCCTGTCTCCCAGCCCTGCATGGCGTGTCTCCACCGGGACGCCCCGGAAGGGGGGCCCCCAGCACCGTGTGCGTGCCTCTAGCAGGGCACTGACTGCTTTGGGTGGTACTTGTTTAAGTCCATTCCCCACGGAGATGCTCAGCACACGCACACCAGAGGTTCTACGGAAACGTGATTCATATGAATGGATGGCCTAATCTTGGAAATTAAAAATAATTTAAAAATAAGGTATCTGAACCTTTTAGCCCTCAGACAATTAATGCCTTATAATTAATATGGACTCAGAGGGTCTATTATAACTAGAAGTACTTTGATAATTAGCTGGTTTAAACTGACCCTCAGCAATAATCCCGTAAGTAGCAAATCTGCCTTTCCCCCAGAAGCTACTATGATTCGAAAAGCTCTCCCACAGCGGCTGAGAGGTGCAAGTTTGCAGACAGACTCTACTTCACTAGCTCCAAATCCTAGAACTGTCATGGCTGATGGGGCCCATCAAGTAAGTCTTCTGCTCCAAACCCTCATCTTACAGGTAAAACCTCACTCCAGGAAGATGACCTGAACACTGACCGAGCGGTAGAATGCTGTGGAAAACAGGGCTCTGATACCCCGCCCGCTGCTGTTGTGTTTGGTTCTATCCATAAAGATGGCATGGATGTTGGATCATAGCCGCTATCTGTGTGTTAACTTTTTCACAGCCACCGGAGAGAGGTTCTCAATTTTGTCCTTGAGTCCAGACTCCAGTTCTACCGTTTAGGCTTACATCTATCGAAGAGACTAGTGAAGAAAGGTCATCAACATATTTTAAGTAATTAGTTATTTAGTTGAAGTGTAGTTGCTTTAAAATGTTGTGTTACTTTCTGCTGTGCATCAGAGTGAATCAGCCACATGTATACATATATTCCCTCTTCCTTGGGTTACATGCATCACATTTTAATACCAGTAAGTGTGATGCGTGTGTGCTAAGCTGTTCCAGTCCTTTCCGGCCCTTTGTGGCCCCCATGGACTATAGCCCACCAGTATCCTCTGTCCATGGCAAGAACACTGGAGTGGGGCACCATGCTGTCCTCCAGGGGATCTTGCAGACTCAGGAGTCGAACCTGCGTCTCTTACATCTCCTGCCTTGGCAAGCAGGTTCTTCACCACTAGTGCCCCCTGGGGAGCTCAGTATAGATCAGTCAATTCAGTTCAGTTCAGTCGCTCAGTCGTGTCCGACTCTTTGCGACCCCATGAACCTCAGCACGCCAGGCCTCCCTGTCCATCACAAACTCCCCGAGTTTACCCAAACTCCTGTCCATTGACTCAGTGATGCCATCCAACCATCTCATCCTCTGTCGTCCCCTTCTCCTCCTGCCTTCAATCTTTCCCAGCATCAGGGTCTTTTCCAACGAAGTCAGCTGTTCACATCAGGTGGCCAAAGTACTGGAGTTTCAGCTTCAACATCAGTCCTTCCAATGAACACCCAAGACTGATCTCCTTTAGGATGGACTTGTTGGATCTCCTTGCAGTCCAAGGGACTCTCAAGAGTCTTCTCCAACACCGCAGTTCAAAAGCATCAATTCTTTGGCGCTCAGCTTTCTTCACAGTCCAACTCGCACATCCATACACGACCACTGGAAAAACCATAGCCTCAACTAGAGAGACCTTTGTTGGCAAAGTAATGTCTCTGCTTTTTAATATGCTATGTAGGTTGGTCATAACTTTCCTTCCAGTGGTCAAGCATCTTTTAATTTCATGGCTGCAATCACCATCTGCAGTGATTTTGGAGCCAAAAAAAATAAAGTCTGTCAGTTTCCACTGTTTCCCCATCTATTTGCCATGAAGTGATGGGACTGGATGCCATGATCTTAGTTTTCTGAATTTTGAGCTTTAAGCCAACTTTTTCACTCTCCTCTTTCACTTTCATCAAGAGGCTCTTTAGTTCCTCTTCACTTTCTGCCATAAGAGTGGTGTCATCTGCATATCTGAGGTTATTGATATTTCTCCCAGCAATCCTGATTCCAGCTTGTGCATCTTCCAGCCCAGCATTTCTCATGATGTACTCTGCATATAAGTTAAATAAGCAGGGTGACAATATACAGCCTTGAAGTACTCCTTCTCCTATTTGGAACCAGTCTGTTGTTCCATGTCCAGTTCTAACTGTTGCTTCCTGACCTGCATATAGGTTTCTCAAGAGGCAGGTCAGGTGGTCTGGTATGCCCATCTCTTTCAGAATTTTCCACAGTTTATTGTGATCTACACAGTCAAAGGCTTTGGCATAGTCAATAAAGCAGAAATAAATGTTTTTCTGGAACTCTCTTGCTTTTTTGATGATCCAGTGGATGTTAGCAATTTGATCTCTGGTTCCTCTGCCTTTTCTAAAACCAGCTTGAATATCTGGACGTTCACGCTTCATGTATTTCTGAAGCCTGGCTTGGAGAATTTTAAGCATCACTTTACTAGTGTGTGAGATGAGTGCAATTGTGCGGTAGTTTGAGCATTCTTTGGCATTGCCTTTCTTTGCAATTGGAATGAAAATTGACCTTTTCCAGTCCTGTGGCCACTGGTGAGTTTTCCAAATTTGCTGGCATATTGAGTGCAGCACTTTAACAGCATCATCTTTCAGGATTTGAAATAAGTGGAGTCGCTCAGTCGTGTCTGACTCTTTGCGACCCCTTAGACTGTAGCCTACCAGGCTCCTCCGTCCGTGGGATTTTCCAGGCAATAGTACTGGAGTGGGCTGCCATTTCCTTCTCCAGGGGGAATCTTCCTGACCCAGGGATCGAACCTGGATCTCCCACATTGTAGACAGATGCTTTACCATCTGAGCCATCAGGGAAGATCTGGATTTGAAATAGCTAACTGGAATTCCATCACCTCCACTAGCTTTGTTTGTGGTGATGCTTCCTAAGGCCCACTTGACTTCACATTCCAGGATGTCTGACTTTAAGTGAGTGATCACACCATCATGATTATCTGGGTTGTGAAGATCTTTTTTGTACAGTTCTTCTGTGTATTCTTGCCACCTCTGCTTCTGTTAGGTCCATACCATGTCTGTCCTTTATTGAACCCATCTTTGCATGAAATGTTCCCTTGGTATCTCTCATTTTCTTGAAGAGATCTCTAGTCTTTCCCATTCTGTTGTTTTCCTCTATTTCTTTGCACTGATCACTGAGGAAGGCTTTCTTATCTCTCCTTGCTATTCTTTGGAACTCTGAATTCAAATGGGAATATCTTTCCTTTTCTCCTTTGCTTTTCGCTTCCCTTCTTTTCAGAGGTATATGTAAGGCCTCCTCAGACAGCCATTTTCCTCTTTTGCATTTTTTTTCTTGGGGATGGTCTTGATCTCTGTCTCCTGTACAATGTCACAAACCTCCCTCCATAGTTCATCAGGCACTCTATCAGATCTGGTCCCTTCAATCTATTTCTCACTTCCACTGTATAGTCATAAGGGATTTGATTTAGGTCATACTTGAATGGTGTAGTGGTTTTCTCCACTTTCTTCAATTTCAGTCTGAATGTGGCGATAAGGAGTTCATGATCTGAGCCACAGTCAGCGAGCAGGGTCAATAGCTTCCAGACTGAGCCTGGCTGCGCGCATCCTATCCTCCTTCCTGAAGGCCTTGAGAATCGCTGCCCATTCCAACGCTGGAAGCTCGCAGCTAAGGATCGCTGTGGCTCTGAATTTACTCAGTATTGCGCCCTCAGTCACAGCTGCAATCTTGTCCCGATTCCTCTCTGCCCTGAGCCCTGAAAAACCCGCCCCTGGGAGCCGCTTGCTGGAGAGGTTACTGGTGCCTCTCGCATGGCTGAGCAAGCACGTTGGCTCCTACCAGTCCCTTGAGAAGCAGTCAGCCCAGGCGACCCCCAGGGAGCGCCGTCGCAGGCCCCTGTGCTGGGGAGGAGCCCCCAGCGCTCTTGCAGCAAACTTGGGGTGGTCACCGGCCGCCTCACCTCACCGGTGCACAAAACGGAGCGTGAGACGAAGCAAAACAGGGTCCCAAAGACAACCGACTTTCAGGCTCAGTTAAATCATACAGGTGGCCTTGCTGCCTAGGTCTATAAAGAAGCAGGTATCCGTTCTAAAATGTCGATGAATAAAATCCAAACAGCATTTTTTCACGAAAGGGGCTGCCTCTGGCCGAGTTTAGCCGGTTGCTAGTCTTGGCCTTGGCGTTGAGCTCGGAGGGCCTCCTGGTGGAGGGACGCCGGTGGGAGGGGCGCCGGTGGGAGGGGCGACGGGGAGGGGCGTGGTGGGCGGGGCGGCGGTGGGAGGGGCGACGGGGGGGGGCGCCGGTGGGCGGGGCGGCGGTGGGCGGGGCGCCCGTGGGGGGGACGCCGGTGGGGGGGGCGCCGGTGGGGGGGGGGCGACGGGGAGGGGCGTGGGGGGAGGGGCGTGGTGGGAGGGGCGACGGGGAGGGGCGGCGGTGGGCGGGGCGGCGGTGGGCGGGGCGCCCGTGGGGGGGACGCCGGTGGGAGGGGCGCCGGTGGGGGGGGGGGGCGACGGGGAGGGGCGCCGGTGGGCGGGGCGGCGGTGGGAGGGGTGCCGGTGGGCGGGGCGGCGGTGGGAGGGGCGCCCGTGGGGGGGGGCGCCCGTGGGGGCGACGCCGGTGGGAGGGGCGCCGGCGGGAGGGGCCCCGGCCGGCGGGGCGGTGGCGGGAGTGACGCCCGTGGCCCAGGGTGGCATCGCGGCCTCCGGGGAAGCGAGTCCGGGGAACCAAGGCCCGCGGGTCTGGGCCAGGCCGCTGTTCCAGGGTCTGTCTGACTGTAAGGAGGTGAAGCCCAGGAGGCGTCTTCTTGAGTGACTGTCTCATCTGAGAAAACTGGGCTACCATCCCAGCCAGATCTTCAAGAGCCAAAGAGGAAGGCATTTCATTTACTGTAGAATTTTTGGTCAATTGTTACCTTCACAAGGGAGGAACATAAAACTGACTTTTGCCTTACTCACACTTATATCTGAAATTCCAAAAATCATTATCAACTACTTTTTCATTGTAGCCGACTTCAGTGTATCCGTTTGTGTTATTTGACCTATTTTTCACTTAGGATGCCAGCTACACAGGTTGAAAGTTGCCTGTTTCTAAAAGTTTTTCGTAATTCTACTCCCTATATTACCTTTTTCTCACATTCTCTTTATTCTGTTTTCAAAACTTTTCTTGGGCTTTAACTCCTTTTTTACTTCAGCTAGTTTTCTAAACACTGTATGCTCGATAACTTTTGTCACCTTATTTTGAAAAAATGAAATTCTTCCTCTTTACTCCACGTCTTGCTTTTGAAGAAGACG
Source organism: Cervus elaphus (assembly GCF_910594005.1). Taxonomy (NCBI): domain Eukaryota; kingdom Metazoa; phylum Chordata; class Mammalia; order Artiodactyla; family Cervidae; genus Cervus; species Cervus elaphus. Next base: position 80,980,373 of record NC_057835.1, read on the forward strand.
TTCAGAGAGAAGTGGCTTTGCTCAAATAATTAAAAGAAAGCTGCTTCCTGACTGCGTGGAAATAGGTTTTTCCACACTGTCAAAGTACACGGTAGAAGCTAGAAAGCCTCCTGGACTTCCCGTGGTCCCAGTCCTTCCTCGTTGCGATTCCCACCGCCCGGCTGTTGGCCAGTCCTCTCCCAGCCCCCAGCCCGCCGCATTCTCTCCACGGCTGCAGTCACGAGCTGCATGCTCTGACCCTCCCGCAGACCGCCCTCCGCAGCCCTGGGGTCACCGACGGGCCGCACACCCACACCGGTCTCCGCCCCACCCCTGGCCCGCCCGCCTCCTGGTACCCTCTGCCCAGAAAGGCCCCCGCGTCCGCCGAGCCTCTCGAACCCGAGGTGAGCGCCTCTGGCCTCCCTGCGCCCAGTCCCCGAAGCCCGGGTGGGTCTCCTCAGCTCACTTTGGCCCCTCTAGCTGTGTCTCTGTTTTTGTGACAGGCTGCGCTTTGTAAACCGCAAGTTGAGCAGCACTTAAAAATCTTCCCTTGCCTTCCCAGTACCTTCAGCGTGACCCAAACCCTCCCTTAGGGTACGGAGGCCTTCGGCACCCGCTCCCAGGGGCCTCACCTTTCCCCAGGCGCCGTCCTTAACCTTCCCCTCCCGCTGTGCCGGTCCCCCTGGAGCCCGGCCTTCTCTTTCACGATGCCCATCGGCAGCGCAGACCAGACCTTTTCAGCACTCAACCCGGCAACAGCTGGTCCGGAAGGCCAGCCCAAGGCAGCCAGGCAAGGCTGGAACCCTCACACATCACACTGCACTGCCTTGGGTGTGCCCGCGTCCCCTGACCAGACTTCCTGAGGGCACGGAACTGTGCTTACCCGTTTCTGAAAACCTAGTGCCCGCCAGAGTGGTCGCTGCGTACACTGGAGAAGCTGTGAGCAAGGGAACAATGGAGAATTTTTGCAACTTCTCATGTGCCGGGCACAACATGGATGTTGCCTGTATTGTTATATTTAATCCTAATTTTGACCGTGTAAAGATATCTTCAATACTTATCTGACACACGAAGGAAATAAAGACCAACAAAGTTCAATGATGGAAGGTGACTGCGGTGGAAGCTATAACGTAACTTCCGAATCCCCTTCAGCAGAGGACTGACGGGCTCACCCCCTGGCAGCGTGGCCTGTGGCTCTCCTCACCCCAGGACCATGCCCTCTGCCAGGCAGCCGCACTCTGAGTGAGCGCCTCGGGGTTGCCCGCGCTCAGGCACGGCTCCCTGGTGCCCTCTGGGGTCAGCAAGGCCTCCCGTGAGCCCGCACCGCCCCTCAGCTTCTCTGTCTGATCCCGTCCTGGGGCATGGATGCCCCAAGTCGGCCTCCTTCAGCTTGCTGTGTTCTCTTCCCAGGGAGCCTCGCCAGGAGGAGTCCGGCGGCCAGTCATTGATGGACCGCGTGGACCAGACCGCGGCCCACCTCAGCGGCTCTGCTGGTGGGTCCCTGGACTGCACCCCTCCTGTGGTAATCAGGCCTTTCTTTCCTTTGTGTCCGCGGTACTCAGCGCAGGTGTTCAACAAGCATCTGTCAGTCAGCTTTTGCTCTTTTGGCTTGGTTGCTTAGGCTCATTTGTTGACAGTTCTCGCCCTCGGAAACCTCACAATGAAGTCTGCTGCCTCGAAGGGGCAGGCAAGTGATCTTCTCAACTCATGACTTAGGCTCAGGTCAGAAGTGGTCAACTTAGTTGCAATACCGAAACCCTCTAATGTTCGACTTTGTTTTCTTTATTATAATGTTTTCAGAAACTCATTTAGCAGTTATATTTCTCCTCCTTAAATAACCAAGCCTGATCCAAGTCTTATTGATGTTATTTTACTAAGTATCTTTAAAGCCATTGAGAAGGGAATGTTTTAAGAGAAGGAGAGAGAACTCACGAGCGCTGACCCTGGGCCTGGAGGGTGTGTGTCACACGCGTCCTGTCCTGCACTGTGTGACCGGCGCTGAGTGACTTCACGTGTGCAGGCGTCAGAAGCCACGGGATGGCTCCATGCCCCAGACCCTGCACAGGCATCTTCAGGAAAGAAGTCAGAGCGAAAGCAACTCAAATGCCTTTGAGCCTTCCTTTGAAAACATGATCTTGAACTTGTCAATCTTGACTAAAAACTACACAGGGGCTACATTTTCCAAGGGGACTCGGGAGTCAGCGTTTGAGCTATTATTGGCTCAGTCTTCTCAGCTAAAGTTTGCTTTCTTTCTCTGCAAAATGCATACATGTTCATTAAAATAAAACCTCTGTCAGAAAAATGTTAGAAATGTAACCAATCTGGCCCAGTTTCCCAGGAGCTTCTGATACAGTTTTAGGCTTATGTAATTTTGTTATTTTGCATTGCCCGAAGTAAAATAATCTTCTTGTTGTTGTTCAGTCACTAAGTCGTGTCAGACTCTGCGGACAAAATAACCTTCTAGGAGATATACTAGTAGGACACATGCACTTTTTTCTCAGTCTGGACCTCTGCTGCCCTCTACAGCCAAAGAAAGACAAAGAATGATCTTTTCTTAGGTTCTACTTGCCTGGAACTTTTTTTTTTTTTTTTTAAGGCTTTTATGCACATGTCATCTCGTGAAGGAAGCACTTGTATCAGCAGAAATACAGGGAAGAAGTTAAGGATATAGGTATTGAACTAAGTGAAAATGTTAGTCGCTCAGTTGTGGCCAAGTCTTTGCAGCCCCATGGACTGTAGCCCGCCAGGCTCCTCTGTCCATGGATTCTCCAGAACACTGGAGTGGGCTGCCATGCCCTCCTCCAGGGGATCTTCCCAACCCAGGGATGGAACCCACGTCTCCTACACTGCAGGAAGATTCTTTACTGTCTGAGCCACCAAGAAAACTTGATTTCAAATTCTTCATCCTAATTAGCAATTGTATGACCTCAGAAAGTTGCTTCATCTTCTTGAGCCACTTTCAGATTTATTAATGACTACATATATTAATTAATTAATATCTAATTCAAAGCCATGTTTTACAAACTAGTGAAATATTGAGTAAGACCTTTTGCACTCAGTTGGCATAGAATTAGCACATGACAGGTGGTGACAATTGTTACCTAAATTGCCTCTGTTGCTTTGAGAATTGGCAAGAGGAGGAAGAAAGTAATTATTAAGCATTAATTTTGTATCAGGTACTGTACTAGTTTTACATATATATTCCCATTTAATTCTCACGATAATCCAGTGATGTCAAGTATATAGTCATCCCATTATGTCATAAAGGTATTTCAGCCTCAGAGAAGTTAGGAAACTTTCCCAAGGTCACAGAGCTGGACTGTGGCCTACCTCAGAGCAGGGTCTGTGTCCTGCTTAAGCTCACAGCGTCTGTCACCAAGTAGTCTTTGGTGAAAGAATATATGAAAAAATGAATAATCTGGGGAACGCATAAAGTAAATATGAACCTTCTTTCCCAGGCAGTGCAGACTGTGCATATGTCACCCTCAAGGAAACAGGAGTCTTGCTGAAACGTTAACAAATCACGTGGACTGTTATTATGCTTTCGTAAAAGGCACAGAGAGCTCTGCATACCACTTTGTGCAGGATATTTTGTTTTATACATTTAGTTCCAAGTACTTAAGGAAATCTGTGTTCAGTTATTAACTGACTACCATGGAACAGAGACTTCACTGGACACACACAACAAAGACGACAGACAAAATAAATAGTTCAGAAAAGTAACTAAACAAGCAAACAAGCTCAAGAAACAACAAACACTAAGGGAAGGATTATAATATTCACATATATGATATTCAAAATGTCCTGTCTTCAACAACAAAACAGCCTGACACACACAAATAAATGAGACAGTGTGCTCCAAGGGGAGCTCCACAAGGGGAAAGCCGTCAGTAGAAACTGACCTTAAAACAAGCCAGATGCTGGACTTATTAGACAAATATTTTAAATTGGCTATTTTAAAATATCTTCAAACAGCTAAAACAAACCATTTCTAAAACACTAAAGGAAAGCATGAGAATAATTTCTCACCAACAGCAAATATCAATGAAGAGAGAGATTTCATGAAAAAAGACCTAGTTGGAAATTCTGAAGTTGAAAAACACAGTATAATAACTGAAATGAAAATTCACTAGAGAAAACCACCAACAAACGAGCAGGCAGAGAGAAGGAATCAATGGGTTTGAAGACAGATCAACTAAGATTATCTAGTCTGAGAAGAAAAAATGGGGGGAGAAAATGAACAGAGTGTAAAAGACCTGTGTGAGACCACCAAGCAAAGTAACACATGTAATTGGATGCCCGAGGGAAGAGAAAGAGACAGAGAGAGGAAGAGGAAGGAGCAGAAAGAATATGTGAAAAAATAATGACAAATACTTCTCAACTTCAATGAAAGATATGAATCAACAAATCCAAGAAGCTCAATGAAACTCAAGCTGGAAAAACTCAAAACGTCTACACACATTTTAATCAAATTGTCAAAAGACAAGAATCTTTAAAGTAGCAAGACAGAAGAGACTCATCACGTACAAAGAATCCTCCATAAGATTAACAGCTGTTTTCTCATCAAAAACCATGGTGCCCAGAAGAAAGTAGCATATTCAAATTTTTAGGAGAAAAAAATTGTTACCCAAAATTTATAACTAGCAGAACTATTCTTTAAAAAAATGAAGGAGAAATTAAGAACTCCCTAATAAAGAAAAACTGAAAGAATTCATTGTCAGTAGACCTGCCTCACAAGACACGCTAAAAGGAGACCTTCAAGCAGTAATGAAAGGGCACCAGACTGTAATCTGAACCAACGCAAATAATGAAGAATAGCAGTAAAGGTAGCTACATAGGTAAGGGTTAACCAGCATGAGTATTTTTAGTTGTAACTCCTCTTTTTTCCTTTTTATTTAAAAGGCAAGTATATGATGTAATCACTGTAAGTCTGTGTTTACAGGCACACATGCCTAAAGATGTAGTTTATGCACTATAAAGGGGGATGGGAGATATATAGAAGCAAAGTTTTATATAATATTCAAGTTGTTTGTATTAATTTGAACTAGTTTGTTATAATTAAAGTGTTATTTGTAATCCCCAAGGAAATCACTAAGAAAATAAATCACACAGTGAAAGAAGCTGCAAGGGAATTAAAACAGTACACTAGAATGTATTTATTTGCTATTTATCTACTAACTTTTTGAAAGAAAGAAGAAATGGAGAAATTAAGGGGGAAAAGACATAAGACATATATTATAGAAAACAAGCACCAAAATGGCAAATACAGTAAGTACATTACATACGAATGATTAACTTCTCCAATGAAAAGGCAGAGATTGGGGAATGGATTAAAAAAAGAAATATCTAATTTTATGCTATCTACAAAAGGCTCATGGTAAATTAAAGCACAAATATAGGTTGAGAATAAAAAGATGGGAAAAGATACACCATGCAAAATGTAATCAAAAGAGAGCTGAGGAGAGTAGCTATACAAACACCAAAGTAGACTTTGAGACAGAGATGTTGATGTGGAAGTGACGGCAGGAAAACTAAAGTGAACCTCTAGCCTCTAATTGAATAGAGCTTTAGAGGTCACAGCTAGAAATACACATGCCAGCAGGACTGCTTCAACTTTAATCCCCATGCTGACTCAGAGCTCAGAGGATAGCGTTTATTAAATATTAGTTGATTGAATAAATGTATATGAGCAATTTAAGTCATTCTCTCATAGAAAGCATAGCTGAAGCTATAATTTAAAATGATACCTATGAATAGTATAGAAAAGAGAGAGCAAATAACTGAATTATTAAAAATCTGGGAAAGATACACATTTATGAGTCAGGAAGAAGACTGAGCCCTCCAAAGAGAAAAAGATGCAAGAGTTGGGACTGACGGAGCACGGGAGAAAGGTGGAGCGTGACAATCAGTAGCCTTTCCAAAGAGCAGGGGACAGACACATACTGTATTCATGTAGAGAGTATGTGCGACTGTTGGAGGAGGTGGTGACCCGCTCCGGTGTTCTTGCCTGGAGAATCCCATGAACAGGGGAGCCTGGTGGGCTACAGTCCATGGGGTCACAAAGAGCTGGACACGACTGCAGCTATACATGTCTTAACACACGTGTATAATTTGTACTTAAGCATATATGACCCACTTGGGCACATTTCATACATATAAACATACTACATAAAACCATGCCAAATGCCACCCATGTGTCACCCTTTCGGTGCTTCACAGAGAAGCCTGGATTGGAGATTTTTTCTGGATGCTGAAAAGAAACATTTACCCTCCTGATATCATAAGTAATACTGTAAAGACAGCCTTCAGTAGCCTGTGAATATCAGAAATGTTCAGGAGAAGGATTCATAATCAGAGGCATTGCCTACTTGCTCAGTGTTTGAACATCTCTCTTCTGAATAACAGTTTTACTGTTTTGCCCTGTCTGTACTTTGTCAATATATACTGTCTTTTCTTTTTTTTTTTTCCAAAACAATAGCTCCAATGTCTTCTATAAAGTGCAATAAAACTTCTGGTCAGCCAGGAAACAAATAATGTAAAGTAAATTTGAAGTTGAAGTATTTTAGCTAATTTAAGAAATACTGTGGATCACAACAAACTGGGAAATTCTTGAAGAGATGGGAATACCTGACCACCTTACTTGTCTCCTGAGAAAACTGTATGCAGGTCAGGAAGCAACAGTTAGAACCGGATATGGAACAACTGACTGGTTCAAAATTGGGAAACGAGGATGACAAGGCTATATATTGTCACCTTGCTTATTTAATTTATATGCAGAGTGCCTGCTCAGTCATTCAGTCATGGCCGACTCTTTGCAACCCCATGCACTGTAGCCCACCAGGCTCCTCTATCCATGGGATTCTCCAGACAAGAATACTGGAGTGGGTTGTCATGCCCTCCTCCAGGGGATCTTCCCAGCCCAGGGATCGAACCTACCACTCCTGCACTGCAGACAGATTCTTAATGGCTGAACCATCTGGAAAGCCCATTATATGCAGAATACATCATGCAAAATGCCAAGCTGCATGAAGCACAGGCAGGAATTAAGATTTCCTGGAGAAGTATCAACAACCACAAGTACAAGTGATACCACTAGGACTTTAGCAAAGAGGAACTAAAGAGCCTCTTGACGAAGGTGAAAGAGGAGAGTGAAAAATTTGGCTTGCAACTCAACATTCAAAAAACTAAGATTATGGCATCCAGTCCCATCACTTAATAGCAAACAGAAGAGGAAAAAGTGGAAGCAATGACAGACTTTATTTTCTTGAGCTCCAAAATCATTGCAGATGGTAACTGTAGCAATGAAATTAAAAGACACTGGTTCCTTGAAGGGAAAGCTATGACAAACCTGGATAGCATATTAAAAAGCAGAGACATTACTTTGCTGATAAAAGATCCCTATATTCAAAGCTATGGTTTTTCCAGTAGTTGTGTACGGATGTGAGAGTTGGACCATAAATTAGAAGGCTGAATGCTGAAGAACTGATGCTTTCAAATTGAGGTGCAGGAGAAGACTCTTGAGAGTCCCTCGGACAGCAAGGAGATCAAACCATTCCATCCTAAAAGAAATCAACCCTGAATATTTACTGGAAGGACTATTGCTAAAGCTGAGGCTCCAATACTTTGGCCACCTGTTGGAAAGAGTGGCTCATTTGAAAAGACCCTAATGCTGGGCAAGATTGAAGGCAGGAGGAGAAGGGGACGACAGAGGATGAGATGGTTGGATGGCGTCACCTTCTCAATGGACATGAATTTGAGCAAACTCTGGGAGGTAGTGGAGGACAGAGGAGCCTGGCGTGCCAAGTCTGGGTCAAAAAGAGTCAGACATTACTTAGCGGCTGAACAGCAACAAGAAATACCTTCTCCAGCAGAAACATCAGTATGTATCTTGAAGAAATGAAAAGTAGAGACATGAACTAGACTTTGACCAACAGTTTATAAGTTGGTTCCACTGGGCTGTAATGAAATGCTACCAAGGTATCCTTATTGGTCCTAGCTTCTCTGGAATTTTTCCTTTCTCTTTTTCTTTCTTCTTGCTTGGACTCCTAACTTTAACAGATTATTCAGTTTGTTTTAGTAAGACGTAAACGATTGTGGTGTGTAAAGTATCTACTACTCCAGTTTCTACTAAATAAATCAGTGCTCAGACTCAGTGTTTGCCAAGAAGGAGGAAATGCTGCAGTTAAACTTAATCATTCTCCGTGGGTGAGTGGGCATTTGCTGTTTGAGGTAGTATTTTAGATTTAGAAGGCCAACATCCATTCTGTCTTCTTCAGGTAAGAGAACCTTGATTACGCTTTAGCAAACCTCCCTTCCCGCTTCTCAGCTCATGAGCATCCAGGAAGCTTGGCCAATCAAATATTCTGGCTTTGAAATTTGATCCTGAACGGGATACCAGCTTCTTCACAATGGCCGCAGCTTACCTTTCCTTGTTGTTGGGGACTGAGAAGACGGGGTCCCTCAGTCTGAGCTCCAGGGCCTCTGGTTTCATTCCTCTGATTTGCACTTCCAGCATTTTCTTTGATTATGGAAACTATCCAAATCACTTCTAAAGAATCCAGGTTTGTCTCTTAAGTTGTGCTGAGTGTGCTGCATGCATGCATGCCAGTTGCTCAGTCGGGTCTGACTCTCTGACCCCACGGACTGTGGCCCTCCAGGCCCCTCTGTCCACGGGATTCTCCAGGCAGGAACCCTGGAGTGGGCTGCCATGTCCTCCTCCAGGGGATCTTCCTGACCCAGGAATTGAACCTGTCTCCTGCACTGGCAGGCGGAGTCTTTACCGCTGAGCCACCAGGTGTTTCTTATAGCCAAAGAGAAGGAGAAAAGCCTGAGAGATATATTGGAAAACACTTTATTTAAAAATACAAAACAGCCCTGACCAAATGGAGATCCATCCCTGGGGTACCACTGAATGCAGTGAAACCAGCTATTAGCAAACATCCCGGACTTTGTAACTTCCAAACAGAAGTTTTTCCATTCTAAGATGCCTTGCTGGAAACATATTTAGCTGACTGATTAGTACCTTTATTCTTTTGAATATCTCTTCAATCTAAGGATGATTTATACCTTTTCTCTAATTTCTTTCACTCCTTCCTTATTGTCAACAGAGGGGTAGCATTATGATTTTATTTCAATGTATTTTGTTTCTTTTTAGAATAAGAGGTCACCTTTTACAAAATTTATTTTGAACACAGGCATTTTAGTACTTCAAATCTATCTGTGCACTCATTGATAATGAGAAACTGATCTTCTTGCCCAAGGCTAACCAATAGAAATATAATGTGAACCACATATGTAATTTTCAATTTCCAAGTAGCCACATTTTAAAATGGTGAAAAGAAACAGCTGAAATTAATTTAATAATATATTTTACTTATACATTTAAAACAATATTTCAATATAAAATCAATATAAAGGTATTAATGATTCTTATTATACTGTCTTTGAAATCTATGTTTTACACTCAGAGCACATCTCAATTCAGATGCAAATTTTAATTAGAAATACTTGCTCTGTATAGGGCTTCCCAGGTGACTCAGTGGTAAAGAATCTTCCTGCCAATCCGGGAGATGCAGGAGACCCTGGTTCAATCCCTGGGCTGGGAATATCCCCTGGAGGAGGAAATGACAACCCACTCCAGTGTTCTTGCCTGGAGAATCCCATGGATAGAGGAGCGCGCTACCTGACTGTATATATATGCATATATATTTAATGCATGCATATACACTAAGTACTTGAAAAACTAAATACCCAAGTTTTTCCAGCATGCTTAATCTTGTCAAATAACTGGATTGGACTAGTTTTTACATTTAAATTAATTAAAACTGAATGAAATTAAAAATTCAGCCCCTTAGCTGCACTGGCCATGTTTCATGTGCTCATTTCATATGGCTAGTGGATACTGTTTGGACCTCACAGATCTAGCAGAACTATCTGGGAATGTGTGTTTAACTGGCTGGGGAGAGATGTCCAAACATGTCTCGGGTCTCGTTTATGAGCTTTCGATGCCTGAGGTATGTTAGGCTTCACTGAAGGCTTCCCAGGTAGCTCTAGCCTAGTGGGCTACAGTCCATGGGGTCACAGAGAGTCAGCCACGACTGAGTGACTCAGCACGCATGCACACAAGCTTCACTGAACTGTAGGTTTATTGTTTTCATCAAGCTTGGGAATTTCTCAGCCATTATTTCTACAAAGTTTTTTTTCTATCCTATTCGATTCCCTACCCCAAACAAGCCACCTCCTCCCAAAATTCATCCAGTCCACCACCAAAATTCCAGACTTCAATAACCTGCATGTTAGACAGGTTAATGTGGTCTCAAAGCTTATTCTTGCTTTATTTTTTCCATTTTTTTCTTTAGTGTTTTATTTAGGGTAATTTCTGTTGCTATGTCTTTAAGTTTACTAACCTTTCCTTCTGCAATGTCTAATCTGATGTTACTCCCATCTACTATATTCTGTTTTTCATTTCAGATAATGTATTTTTCATCTCTAGAATTTCAATTTGGGTCTTTTTTTCTTAGATCTGCCATTTCTCTCTTCATTGTTATCATGTTTTTTTCTTCTTTTTCAAACATATGGAGTATATTTACTATAGCAATTTTAATGAACATACAGAATATATTTATAGTAGCTGTTTTAATATCCCTTGCCTTCAAATTCTATCATCTGTGTCACTTCTGAGTCCGTTCCTACTGTGTGACTTTTCTCTTGGTTATGGGTTGTATTTTCCTGCTTCTTTGCCTGCCTGGAATTTTCACATTGGATGCCAGACTTCGGGAATGTTATCTGTTGGGTGCCAGTTTTATTTGTTCTGTTGTTATTAATTATTAGCTTTTGTATTCCTTTAAGCATCTGGGGATTTCCCTGGTGGCTCAGAGGTTAAAGCGTCTGCCCGCAATGCGGGAGACCCGGGTTCGATCCCTGGGTTGGGAAGATCCCCTGGAGAAGGAAATGGCAATCCACTCCAGTATTCTTGCCTGGAGAATCACAAGGACGGAGGAGCCTGGTGGGCTACAGTCCATGGGCTTGCAAAGAGTCGGACAGGACTGAGCGACTTCACTTTCACTTAAGCATCTGGGGGTTTTGTTATGGGATGCAGTGAAGTTACTTGGAATCGTTTCATCCTGTTGCAGCTTGCTTTTAACCTTTTTATGGGTCTTCCCTGGTAGCTTAGACAGTACAGAATCTGCGTGCATTGCGGAAGACTTGGGTTTGATCCCCGGGTCGGTAAGATTCCCTGAGGAAGGGAATGGCTAACCACTCCAGTATTCTTGCCTGGAGAACCCCATGGACGGAGGAGCCTGGGGCTACAGTCCATGGGGATGCAGAGTCGGACACCGCGGAGTGACTAACACTTTCACTTTTAAGCTCTTTAGGGTGGACCCGGAACAGCCTTTAGTCTAGGCATAATTTGACGTCACTAATAAGGCAATATCCTTGCAAGGACTCAATCTGATGCCCTTTAGTAGGAGGTCTTCCCCGTGGCCGCTGGAGACGCGTTCCCCTGCCCTGTGTGAGCTGTCGGGACTGACCTGCTGCTTCTTTCCAGGGATCCCTTCGTGTCACTCACTTCCTCAGACGTGCACACAGATCCGTCCTGAGCCAAAAACTCTGACGGGGCCCCTCTGCGGACCTCCAGCGCGCTCTCCCTCCCCGTGGAGCAAGCTGCTTTCCAGAAATCTCCCCTTTGGCTTCCCTGCCCCTGTAAGCCCAGCAGGCTCCCGGAGGCAGCGAGCAGAACCGGAGGCCTCCGTCTGCCCCCGTCGTAAGCCCAGCAGGTTCCCGGAGGCAGCGAGCGGGAACCGGAAGCACGCGCTTCATCTGCCCCCGTCCTCTCTATTGCCTTCCGTCCAGTGTCTGAAAACCGTCTCTTCATATGTTCCGTTCAGTTTCCTAGTTATTTGAGAGTAGAAGGTAAACCCACTTCCTATTACTCTATCATGACCCAAAAGAGGTGAAAACCGTCTTTCAGGCGATACTGATAAATCTCCATTAAACGACAGCTGCAGGAGAGGCTGCAGGGACACCGGCTGGGTTGACCGGGAGGAGGGAGGCACGTCCCTGCCCCCCACGCAGCGCAGTGCGGCGGGGACGAAGCTGTGTGGGTCACCGCCGTGTCCCGGCGCAGGGGCCTGGGGGACTCAGTCACGCTGAGAGCCGCTGGGCACCGCCGCCGGGTCGGGCGGGCGAACGAGAGTTCTGATGAAGCCTGGCCCACCGGAGCGGGGACGGGGAGAGAACCCCAGGAGACAAACCGTGGGATTGCAGAGAGTCGGCACGACTCGGGGACTGGGGAGCAACAGCAAAAGAGGGGAAGCAATAAGAAAGTGATCGTTTAAGCACATATGCAACATAAACCGGGATAGGCGGCAGGGGAGAAAGTAGATGGCTACCAGAGCATTTAGGAGGGAGACCCCAGTTAGTCTGCAATCAGGAAAATATTTCCCAAAACAAAGGACGTTTTAACTGAGATTGAAGAACTAAGTAAGATGTGGTATCTGTGCTCTGGTGGGTAGAAAGACTGCTAAGAAGGGCGTCACATGCCAAAGGCCTGTGGCAGGACGGAACCGTCAGCCGTATCAAGTCCAACCCTTAGATTTCTCAGTGAAAAAACACAGACTGAGTTTATGACTTGCCTAGTTGTATTGTGTTCGTGGCAGAGCAGGAATAGGATCCAGAACTCCTACCTCCAAGTCTAGTGTTGTTTCCATTCCACTGGACCTTGTATTCCCTAAGCTAATGTTGGGAATTACTAGATCATTTTCTATAATGATACTTGTCATTTTATGGTCCGTGATACATTTATGGGCAACACATAATTTTGAATTTTACTTTCATTTAAAAATCATTATGGCCAAATTTTATCTAAGATATATTTTTAATTGCCTATATTTCTATGTATTTACAAAGAAGATGACGCAAACTGTAAATAAATGAACGACAGAGCCCAAAACATAAAAGAATGAACACACATTTAGCACACTGAAGCCACAATAGCATCATAATGGCCTGGGAACAGAAATGCAGCTCCCTAAACGGCTCAATGACACCCAGGAGATTCTCGCTCAGCAGTGGAAGCTGTTAGTGCTTCCAGACATTTTGGGAAATGCAGCCATTGCCCCATTCCAGGCTTAATTGGCATAATAAATGTCAATTAAAACTCCCTTAAGATTTTAAATTGCAAAACTCAATGAAACTATTTATGTGTAAACTCACACAAGACTTCTTTACAAGAAGCCTCGCCTAGGAAGAGTTGTATTTCTTGAACATTTACCCTGGGCTACAAATCTAACATGGACACACACTGCAAACCCACCTTCACAGGGAGGCCAGTTCTCTCCTCCGTCTTCCCTGAACACGTCACTCTTAAGTGGCTTATAGTTGATTATATGTTTCACATGTAATAGGATTCAGTTTTCTTTCAACAGATACACAGAGAGTACCAACCATGTGCCAGGACTGGAAATACAGCCGGGAACAGGGTAGAGTGGTCCCTCCATTGGGATGAAGAGATCCTCCAAAATGCTACTGGGAAGTCCCTTTTCATCTTAAAGGGATCCTAAATCTACACACGACTCCTTTAACTTTTACCTATGAGGCTTAAAAGACAATTATTCATCCAGTATAAATATAAAACAGACTCTGTGATGGCTTCGGTATTTGGCAAAAACATCGTCATGTCTTATGTACAGCTGTGTCCAAAACTTCCGTTCTAAGTAGCCCAAGCTGCCAAATGTTGGATGTCATCATCCTCTCCTTCTGTCCTCCTAGAAGATGCTGGAACAAAAAAAAAAAAAGGATAAAAATCAGTCACTGGTGACATTCACACCTTCAGCACAGAAAACAAGTAAGAATTATTTATTAAAAGGTCTATATTTATGAAATTAAAAATAAATGCTAAAAGAGATGTGTGTGCTAAGTCGATTCAGTCATGTCCGACTCTTTGCAACCCCATGGGCTGTAGCCCACCCAGCTCCTGTGTCCATGGGATTCTCCAGGCAAGAATACTGGAGTGGGGTGCCATGCCTTCCCCCAGGGGCTCTATATTCCTGACCCAGGGACAAACCTGTGTCTCTTCCGTCTCCTGCATTAGCAGGCAGGCTCTTTACGACTGGCACCACCTGGGAAGCCCATACACGCTCATTACTCTTGAAAGTTTCTTTTTTCTTGGCTGTGCAGGGCCTGAGGGATCTTACTTCCCTGACCAGGAATCAAACCCACACCCTGCAGTGGAGGCACTGCGTCTGAACCACTAGACCACAGTGAAGTCTACAGGAGAGGTCCCCTTGAGATAGGCCTGGCCATCATTTCAGGTCAGTATTTGACCACGGGGGCTGGGGTGAGGCACAGACCTGCTCGAGAGTGGTGTGCAGAGGACGCGCTGGGCATCCTACCCGACCCTCTGTCTGGCTGAGCTGGGAGCGAGGAGGAAGGCACATTCGGAAGTCTGATATTTGTCATCTTCTTATTTAATTCTTCCTGCTCCAGTTCTTCAAGTTCTGCCATCAGCTCATCCTGAACATAGGAGAAAGAAAGAATTATGGAGTTAACGTTTCAAGAAGTGGGTTTCCTCAAACACAATAACAAAAACATCTGCTACCCAATTGATATGTGAGAACCCAGTGAAATGGAATATTTATTTTAAGACTAAGTCTTTTTTGCAACACTGAGCAATAATTAAAATATGAATATTTGGGGTTGTGCAAATTTGTTGTAGCTAATCTTATAATACTTCAGTCAACAGCTTTTTTTTTTTTTAAGTAATTTGTGCTAGCTGAATATATAACCTCCAGAGCTTCTAGAAAATTTACACTTTGCCTGTCATTTTTGCAATGTAACTTTTATGTTCTACTGTTAAGAATTCAGAATCTGTGAAACTTTAATTAGAGGAAATATATATTTTCATTTTGGCTAATGCTACTGAAAATAAAACAGATATAGCAAAACCTTAACATACCAAAAATAAAAAGAATCAAAGATTCTATGGCTCCTTTGTTAAATTGCCAAAGCCAATAAAAACCATGCTGTGTGTCTGAGTTAAGAATAACTCCAGGTAGGTACATTGT
This sequence comes from Cervus elaphus, assembly GCF_910594005.1. Classification (NCBI taxonomy): domain Eukaryota; kingdom Metazoa; phylum Chordata; class Mammalia; order Artiodactyla; family Cervidae; genus Cervus; species Cervus elaphus. The sequence continues at coordinate 80,995,417 of NC_057835.1, forward strand.
ATTTCTTTCTGTTAGCAATAGTCCCACACAGTCTGGTTTAATCTTAAACTACTCTGTCCCGAGAACCTTAGAAAAGCAAGTGCAGGTTGAGACTTTGAGGGTAAAGTCACCTTATGACAGAAATGGTATGACCTGAGATGACTAGCTCAGGCCTAACTGGCCCCAAGAGTCCTCAGGTTGAGTCCAACCCCCTGAGTGAGGTTGGGAGTCAAAACTAAACTTGTCATCATTATAATTCTGAGGTCGTTGTCATTAGAAATGACCTAAGGCACTCATATTCCACCAAGGAGACTTCTTCATGTATTCATTCGTCACTGAACAAATTTATCGAGAGCTCACTCCTGGCCAGGCCTAAGCTCAGGGCTCGGGACACAAAGTCCAATCAACAGTCCCTACATTTAAGGAGCTTTTTGAATGCAGGAGAAAGGCTCACAAACAAATAATTATTCTATCTTAAAAAATGAGAGTAACCATACTATGGCCAAGAGTGGAGATCTTGAAGTCAACCACAACTTTGGATCAAGTCACCATGTACCAGACATACAGTGAGCTGAACTGTCTGAGAACTGTTATATCTACCTCAAAAAAGGAAATAAACACAAAAATGTATAGCACAAGGTCATGTGAAATAGTGCCCCAGGGTAGTTGCTGGCTTCACAGTTCTCCACAGGCCGAATGAATAAAATACCTTCAGAATGACTATTCTGACATCCTATTTCTGCTCAAAAGAACAATTAGAAACAAATATAGCAAATGTAGTAACAGCAGAACACGCCACCCTACACTGAACGTGCCCAGAATCGCCAACAGTGCTTGATGGCTATTAACAGCACTGAAGAGATTTGTATTTCCTACAACAAGTATGTGATCACAGAATAACCATCTCCATCATTTTCAGATTTCAGGTACCAAACAATTATTCACTGGGAAAGGAATTTTAGAATGTAAGGAACTTTAGAACAGTCTAGTGATCGTCATGTTCATTTTATAAATGAGAAAACTGAGGGTCCAAAAGTGAAGACTTCACAGAGCTCGTGGTGCATGGCAGAGCGGGCGTCCTCACGAGCCCAGGGCCCCCTTCAACACGTCGTAAAGCCTCCAGACGCTCACTAGCTAGCCGGGGCAGGCGGACTTCTCCTGGGAAGGGCCAGACAGCAATATTCCAGGCTCGGCCGACCGCAGACGGTCTCTGTCGAGTGGCCTCCCCTGTTGCTATTGTCATTGCTGCATTCATCCCTCAGTCATTCAAACATATAAAAAGCCTCTTGCTCCACAGGCCAAACAAAAACAGACCTCGGGAGAGATCTGGCCTGAAAGCCACCCTTTCCCAAGCCGTGGCCTACATCATTTCAAAAGCTGTTGAAGAAAGAGACCAGCAGACACAGAAAACAAGCTCATGGTTACTGAAGGGGAAAGGGACGGGGTTACATGAGGACTTTGGGATTAACATACACACACTTATGAATGAAATAGATAACTAACAAGGACCACGGTACAGGGAGCTCTGCTCAGTTTTTTATAATAACCTATAAGAGAAATGAATCTGAAACAATAGCTTTGTGTGTGTTTAACTGAATCATGTTGCCGGACACCCGAAACTAGACAACACTGGTAAATCAATTACACCTCAAGTTTTTAAAAAGGAGAATGGAGAAAAATGAGATGAAATAAAATAAGTATAGAAACAAAAAACGGTTGACACCCAGTCCTCACTTTCAAGGATTCTGTGGAAGGACATCTTCCTTACTAGATGTGCTGTTTTTCACAGTACATGAACGCAGGAAGTCAGATTCTTTCCCACTCGAATCTGAAACATTTCAAAACACGCACCAGGCTTTCCTGTGTGTGCTTTGAGGAGGACAATTGAAATTCACAGCACAGACTTCACCAGTATAATGATAGTCTGTTATTGCTGGACTGATGAATCTCAATGGAATGTGTGTGCTAATAAAGCCACTCCACGTTTGTTTCATATCCGGGTAATAAACAGAGGCCGCCCGAGCCCTGATTTAGCAGCAGCGTGCTCTGTCTGTCCCGTGCAGAGGGACACTGTCTGCCCTGTTTCACCCAGATGTGTGAGCACTCCATTTCTCGTGATGGGGCTATTTAGGAACCCGTCAACAATTAAACGTCACTGACATTACATAATCACATGCTGCTTTTCTTTAATAGCTGGGAACTTAATTAGGGGGCTATCTGCCAAACTGTGTTAATCTTTCCTTTAAATCAGAGCTGCCAGTACTTCATTCCCCTCTTAAGACAGGTGTTTTTCTAACAGACCATTTATTCTTTAGTGATATTAAAGGACATGTGTGAGGAAGCCTGCTTGCTTCTCATGGTGGGAAGCTCTCTTTTTTTTTAAGATTTTTTTTTTGAGGTGGACCACTTTTAAAGTCTTTATTGAATTTGTTACAGTATCGCTTGCTTTATGTCTTGGGTTTTTGGCCCTGAAGCATGTGCGATCTTAGCTCTCCAACCAGGGATGGAACCCACAACCCCTGCACTGGAAGGTGAAGCCGTGAGCAGCACACCTCCAGGGAAGTCCCAGGAAGAGCTGCCCTTTTCAGTGGCCATGGGCTCCATTCTTTACACTGTGCTACCCACCTCATCGAAGTCACCGCCGAATCCAACCCGCTGAGAAAATGCTTCAGAGATTTCCTGGGCAATATCCTGTTGCTCTGTGATCTCTTGCATCAAATCATCTATTTTGTTCAGATCCCTGGGAAACAATGTTTCGTTGAAATATTGTAGAATTTTACTTTAAAATTATAAATTTAGATACAATCCCCTATGAAAAGTGAGTCAATTTAACATAAACTCTTAGTTATTTCAGTAGGACAATAAACATACCTGATGATAAAATTTATCAACTTTAAGAAGAATTTACACTTCAAGAAATTAATAATTCTGTATGTGCACATATATTTTAAATTATGTAAGTAAAATGGATAGCCATTACCTTTGGGAGTCACTAGGGGGCATACCTGTAGACCCATTTTGAAATTTTGTGTGGTAGCTCAGGGGCTAAGTGGTGTCCGACTCTTTGCGACCCCATGGACTGTGGCCCACCAGGCTCAGACTTTGTCCACGGGATTCCCTAGGCAGGAATACTGGAAGGGGTTGCCATTTCCTTCTCCAGGGTGAAAGGGCATATGAAACGGTTAAATACATGCTATGTATTAACTCTGCAGGAAGTGATGCCACGGGTCATCAAGGACCACAGTGAGTGAGATGAGCTAGGGTGGCACTCAGGGGCCGCCATCAGAGCTGCTTTCTGTAGAAGATGGACTCTGGAGACCAGAGATCTATTTTCCAGAATGCCACGTGGCCGTGAGATCCTGACTTCCTGAGAACTTCCCCACGGCTGCTGATGGGCCGGGAGACAATGGGTGAGAGCAGGGTCAGGCTTGTGAAGGCCTGAGAAGAAGCACAGTGTCAGCAGAGGGATCACAGGCCCACGGCCGACGGCGACTCTCAAGCCAGTTCCCCTGAGCCCCTCTGGCCCCTGAAGCCCCGTGGGCTCGGGTCCGAGTGCCCCCCGCATCCCATCTCCACGTCAGCCCTCCAGCTCTGAAGCCAGGCCACGCTGATGGGTACCGGGGAAGTGACAAGTTTACTCATTACTGAGTCACTGTGCTGAAATTGTCATCCCCAGTGGAATTACTTTGCATGTTTTCCAAACTCCACATATAGGAAAAGCTGAATATTTGACAGCATTTCATGTAGTAATCAAAAAGAGAACGTCGACATCCTGCTGTGCTGTGCTAAGTCGCTCAGGCGTCTTCGCCTCTTTGCAACCCCACGGACCACAGCCCGCCGGGCTCCTCTGTCCCTGGGACCCTCCAGGCTCCTCTGTCCACGGGGGTCTCCACCATGGACCACAGCCCGCCGGGCTCCTCTGTCCCTGGGACCCTCCAGGCTCCTCTGTCCACGGGGGTCTCCACCACGGACCACAGCTCGCCGGGCTCCTCTGTCCCTGGGACCCTCCAGGCTCCTCTGTCCACGGGGGTCTCCACCATGGACCACAGCCCGCCAGGCTCCTCTGTCCCAGGATCCTCCAGGCTCCTCTGTCCACGGGAGTCTCCACCATGGACCACAGCCCGCCAGGCTCCTCTGTCCATGGGATCCTCCAGGCTCCTCTGTCCACGGGAGTCTCCACCATGGACCACAGCCCGCCAGGCTCCTCTGTCCATGGGATCCTCCAGGCTCCTCTGTCCACGGGAGTCTCCACCATGGACCACAGCCCGCCAGGCTCCTCTGTCCCGGGATCCTCCGGGCAGGACACGGGCTTGGGCCGCCAGTTCCTCCTCCAGCCGCCCTCCTACCACCCCTTATTTCCACTTCTTATATTTATAACAAATACATTAGGGTCATGTATTTAAAAATTGTATGTGAAAGGTACAGCTAAAATGTGGGCCCAGGAGTAAATTTTTCCCAAAAGGAACACCCGGGGAGGATGCGGCTGAACTGCCTGGGAGAAAGGCTGTGATTCTGGAACACAGCATCTAAGTCACAGCAATGACAGAGGGTAGTGACTCTGAGAGGGAATCTAACAATCCCTCAGAAGCTGTCAGAGCGACGGCTGATGGTCAGCTGGTTATCAGGACAGGAAAATGTCAGCAAAGCCGCCTTCACTGACCACAGCCTCTCTCTGCCCGCCTTTCTCCCACCCACGGAACCATCTCCACATCCCTCAGGCACTCGTGGCCCTTGTACACCCTTGGCCCAAATTTCACCATCATATTTAAGCTCAGGAAAGGATTAGGTCCCAGGCATTGATTCTCAGTGCAGATAAAAAGGAGTCAGGAGCCCCACTACCACTATGAATACTGATGACTGAGCGCTTACTTTGCGCTGGGAACTCCTAATGGCAAAGTATCTCATTTCTCATCGACTCTCACAAGAACCACGTGAGGTGAGTACGATTATTATCTTCAACTTACAGACAAGGAAACTGAATCGGGAAGAGACAAAGTACTGTCCAAGGGCAGTCAGCCAGGATCTGGGATTACAATCTAGAAAATCTGCCCCAAATCCACGTTTGTATCTATTATATTGTATGCCAGTGGTTCTCGAACATCGGTCAGGATCAGAATCACCTGGAGAACTTGGTTGAAAACAAAAAGGCCCAGTTGAGACCTTTCTTGAAGGAGCGTGGGCATCTCGGTTCTCTTTAGTGGTGATTTCTGAGCCGTCCCAAAGTTTGAGCCTGGGAGGGAAAGATCCCCTGGAAGAGAAAACGGCAACCCACTCCAGTACTCTTGCCTGGAAAATTCCACGGATGGAGGAGCCTGGTGGGCTACAGTCCATGGGGTCGTGAAGAGTCAGACACGACTGAGCGACTTCACTTCTGCAAAGTTTGACAGCCACTATGGTACAGTTCTAATACCCTCACGGATGTTACCACTTAAGCCTTTTTAAAATTATATGATGAAAATATTGGCAGGTGGAGTATCAGAGAACAGTGAGGCCTGGAAAACATGAAAGGCAAAATGAGTGCCCTTTATTTTCTCATGGTCTTTTCTTCTTTTGCTAATACATTAAAACTTCTGCTCTTTCTCTGTGGGAGCATTCCATTCCAACATGTCAAAGAGTCTCAGATGAGTAAGCCCATCCCTGCCCAAGCCATCAAAGAGTTCCAAAGCTCTGAGGGAACCCAGGACTCAGAGGAAGGCTGAAGTCACTCACATGTTCTCATGAACGGCTTTCATGGCTTTTGCTGCAAGGCCCATGTTCTTTAACACCTCCGTGTTCGTGTATGAGTTTTCCAAGGCTTCTCTCTGGAACTCAATGGTGGAAAGTGTGCCGTCAATCTGAGTGAGCTGCTTCTCATACCTCTTCTTCCTCTTCAGGGCCTGTAATGCAGCTAAATAAGGGAGAAGCCACATTTATAAGAAGCTTTACGTAAACTCACTTACTCAAGAGATATTTACTCAGCATCAACCATGGAGACCCGGGTTTGATCCCTGGGTGGTGAAGACCCCTGGAGAAGAGAATGGCATCCCACTCCAGTGTTCTTGCCTGGAGAATCCCATGGACAGAGGAGCCTGGCGGGCTACAGTCCATGGGGTCATAAGAGTCGGACATGACCGAGCGCCAGATGAGTGAGTGAGTGAGTGAACCACGGACTCAGCACTTTAGAAACCCACAAAGAGGACCCAGACAAAGCTGAGGAACATAGTGGCAGCATCTCTCTTGCAATCGCTTGTACAAACTGTCACTCCCTAAAACATTTTGTTATTCTCCCAAAACTCTGCCAGGTGTCAGAGGATGAAAAGTCAGAATACCATATTCTATAATACATACCACAGAAACATTTTTGTTAATGTTGGATTTTAGAAAAAGACTAGGTAAAAATAGAAGTACATATTGTGTAAGATGAAAATAAAGCTTATTTTTATGAAAATAAAGAGAAAGAAAGAGCCTGAAGGACTATCTATTTTAGCCCTATATTCTTACTTCAGTTAGCAATGATTGTGCCGTGAATAAACCTCACTGGTTATGACACTGCCACTGTGCAAAGTTATTCTTATTTCAAAGACAAGTTAGTTGAGACCCAGAGAAGTTATATGAGTTGTCTGACGTTAATAACAGCCCAAAACCTAGCAAGCCAACCATGTCGTGATCTGAAGTGACTATGAGACAGTCAGTAAGGTTACACCTAATCATAAATGTCATGAAATCAACAGAGTCACACTCAAGGATTAGATGGCATACTGCTGAGGGAAAAGACTGCTGCGTTCAGAAAAATGATATCCAAATTCCCTCCCATCAGCCTCAGCAAAATCTTAACGCACATCTTTCATAAATCACAAAGCTAGCCAGTCCATTTGACTATGGCACCTTTGAAAGCACCCTGAAAAACAGGCCTTAAAATGTGAGTTTTGAAGAGGCACTTAGTGAAAGTACAGGAAAGAGCAGTAGAAGAATGCCAACACGAAGAAAATCAAACGGAACTGACGAAAGAACTCAAGTGGTTCTATGGTTTCAGAGTGAAACGTGATTGCAACAGATTCCTGAGAGAAGGCTCTTCTCTCTTTTGAACAATTTCTTCTTGCACTTCCAACAGATTTAGTATATTTATTCCAATGCTTTTTGTTTGGTGCACAAAGACTCCTAGCCATTATACTTTCTTGCTGGATTTTTATTAGTGATCAATAAATAAATATTTCTTTGTTGTTATTGTTTGTTGTTTAATCGTTAATTTGTGTCCAACTCTTTTGCGACCTCATGGATTATAGCCTGCCAGGCTCCTCTGCCCATGAGATTTCCCAGGCAAGAATCCTAGAGCGGGCTGCCATATGACTTTCTATCCATTTAATCCTCTTTACCTTAAATTCCATTTTGTTTCATATTAACATTTAATATAAAATTAGTACTTACAATACTATATATTAGCATTAAAGAAAATTAATATTTCAGCTTTCTTTTTGTTGAATTTTACCTGCAATACTTCTATGTGGGCCTCAATTTCAAATTTTTAAAAAAAATTTTTTTTGGTATGCCTATAACAGGTAGAATATATTTGAATGTTTAATGTGTATGATTATTTTTAACCATTTGGATACTCTCCAACCTTTAAGGTAAGCTTTTAAGTTATTTTTATTTATTGTAGTAACTGATATGTTATCCAAAAATGGTCTTTTTACCATCATCTTTTTTGTGTCTTCTGTTTGTTATGCTTTTTATTTTCTTTTTGCTTTCTTTTCTATATATAGATTAATTTCCCTTTGTTCATTTTATTCCCCTTTAATTGTGGGATAGTTATACATACTAAATTTATTCTCCTACTGGATACTCTTGTATTTAAAATATACACATGAAATTAAACTTAAGCTTTCTATTCATGTTGAAAATTAATCAGTATCTATAAAACTAATTGTTCCTAAACAAAATTGTCTTAACACCCCAACACCCCAAGTACTGAAATATCTTACTTTTATCAGTTCCAGATGACTACCAGTTTTAAAAATTATTCTTTCAATTTTTTAAGGAAATATTTCTTAACAACTGCATTAAGCTTCACAGACACAATTTCAACAGTTATTTACACTAAACTGAGAGTTTCTGCTGGCTTGTTTTCCTACTATGCCTTCTTGTATCCTATAGTATCATGAACCCAAGAGAAGAGAGAATGTAGAGAATAAAATATGTTAAATAAAAATCTGTTAGAAGCAAAACTTACATTAGTGTCTACAGAGAGAGCAAGAGGCTCTTGTGTTATAAGACAAGAATGGGCTATCCTAAAAAATGAGCAACTAGAAAATAAGAAACAGTTCTTAGAAATTAAAAACATAACTAAAAAATAAATGTTTAAAAAGTAGAATAATAAATATAGCTGATGACTAAAGCAGTAACCTGGAATATAAAGTTAAGGAATTCTACCAGAACAAAGAACAAAAAGACAGGTAATTTAATAAATTAGAGGACAGAACCAAGGAATCCAACATCCAGCTTACAGGAAGTTCAAAAGAAAAAAAGACAGAATATTTCAGGGGAAGTGTGGATACTAATATAAAAATAAGCAGCAGTTTCAGGAAAAAATAGGCAGAAATAACGGAGGGGGAAGAAGCAATAAAGAAATTACAGAATGCGCTGGAACTTTCTGAGCACCCAGCGCTCAGGACTCTGCCCTGCCACTGCAGAGGGCCCAGGGTTTGATCCCAGGTTGGGGAACTAAGACCCTGCGAGCCACGTCCCGTGGCCAAGTAAATAAATCAAAGACAGTTACTGCTGACGACGAGATGAAAAGGAAAAAAGAAATTAAAGAGTACAGTTTCCCCAAGACGAAGGAAGATGATTCTTCAGAATACTCACTGAACACGTAGATGGGAAAAACAAAATAAAAGGCACATGCCTAGACCTCCACCAGTGAAATTTCGTTTCTCCAAGGTAAAAAAGAAAAAAAAAAAAAAAACTCTTCAATGTCTCCGGAGAGGAAACAAACGAAATGACCATTGACCAAGGGATGAGACAGTACTATCAGTAAACCTCAGAAACTCTGGCTCTCCAACGGCATAGTGTCTTGCAACTTTGGCAATGTGTTGAAGCTAGAATTCTGAAAAAAATCCAAGCAATTATTTAAGCGTGAAACAAATGAAGTCATCTTGAGACGCATAGGTGTTTAGAGAATTTATATTTATGTACCCTTTCTGAAAAAGAATTCTTTACCTTTTACTCCAGTAAAACTAAAAAGAAAGAAAAAAAGTCTGAGGACAATCTAGGATACCGGAAGCAACATGAAGGAAATAAGCCAGCAGATGTAAATAGCTGCCGCAATCACAGCCACAGAGGTGTGTTTCTCCAGAGGCCTCCCGTAGACCCGGGCAGGGCGTGCCGGCGGGCAGGCCTGCTCTGGGGTGGGGAGGAAGCAGACAGGCCGGGCGTTCCTGCAGCTGCCAAGGACGCGGCAGGTGTGGACGTTCTCCTGTCTCCCGCGCGGTGGTAACTTTTCCTCCCGTCCCCTCCGCCCGCGGGGAAGGCCCAGGGTCATCCCGCCTCCTCCCCGGGGCAACACCGCAGTGTCCGGGATCGATTGAGCAGCACTTACTCCTAACCTTAACAACAGTTTTTATGTTTGTTTAATCTGTCCTTTAGGAAGGAAACTAAACAAAGAGGCCTCTGGCACAAGGGCCTTCCTACAGAATCGCGCAGCGCGGCTCTGCGCAGAGGCTCCGCACGGCGGACCAGCAGCGCTGTGGGTCCGCCCGGGGGCCACGCTGCGCGCGGGCCTCCGCGGGACTGCAGTCCTGTGTTAGTAAAGTCTGTCCGACCCCATCTCCCCGCCCCTGAGGGTAAGCCCTTTGTAGAAGGATACAGCATCTCATTCACCTGCTTCCCCAGCGCCTGACCCAGCTCAGGGCACACGGCCAAACACAACAAAAACCAACTTTTTGGAGCACTTGAAGTGAAGTGAAGTGAGAGTGGCTCAGTCGTGTCGACTCTTTGCGACCCCATGGAGTCTACAGTCCACGGAATTCTCCAGGCCAGAATCCTGGAGTGGGTAGCCTATCCTTCTCCAGGGGATCTTCCCCACCCAGGGATCAAACCCAGGTCTCCCGTGCTGCAGGCGGATTCTGCACCAGCTGAGCAACAATTTGTTACACACCAACAGGTGTGAAGTGCTTCGTGTGCATCATGTGATATTGTTAACGCTCACAAAAACTGCAAGAGTAAACACTATCATTGATCCATTTCACAGAAGACAGGATGAATGAATGTTAAGCAAATAAATCTGATAATTTTGTGCACTGTCACAGCACGGTATAATGGAAAGAGCATGACCTTCAAGGCCAGAGGGTGAATTTTTCTTCCCTGACTTAATAGATGTATATTCTTGGATAAGTCAGTTCCCTTCTCTGAGCTCCAGTCTGCTGTGCTGGAAAAGGAAGACAGAATCCCCCAGAGGCTGGGTGATTATTCTAAGAATTAGGGATAATTTATGGAAACCGCCTTAGACTGAGCAACTAAGTATTGTTACTAATAACAGTGATTTATATAACATTCATTAATTAATGAGACTGTATATCTTATTTCTTTTTTGTTTCTTTTTTTAAAGTATGGACAGAGGAGCCTGGAGGGTTACAGTCCATGGGGTAGCAAAGAGTCTGACATGACTTAGCGACTAAACAACAAAACAGTTGATTTACAATGTTGCATTAATTTCTGCTGGATAGCAAAGTGACTCAGTTATACCTTGACACATTCTTTTTTATCCTCTTTTCCATTATGATTTACCTCGGGGTGTTGAATATAGCCCCGGTACTGTACAGTAGGGCCATGCTGTTTATCCATCCTATATTATAGCTTGCATCCGCTAATCTGAAACTCTCAGTCCATGGATATCTTGTTTCTGAGACCCTCTGGGCAACAAGTTACCTGTTTTTTCACCATAGCTCACCGTAACAGGAATATACTATTACAAAACAGCTCTACATTTCAATGGTGCAGTACAAAATATGATAATACAGCAGAGTATCCTAAGAAGTTAACTCTAAATACACATCTCCACCCAGCAGACCCAGAAGTGGAATGTCAAAGTACATCTCCTCCCTGCCTTGCCAAGCAGCCTCAGTGTTTATACTTTTTTGGAACCACTAACCCCAAGGCATTTTCTTTATATTTTGAGAACTTTACAAAACTTTTTCATTTAAAAATATGCCACATTTCCTAGGAAGAATTAATTGTAGATTACTTTCTGCAAATTGAGAAATATAATTTGGTATAAAAGACAGGGCTTTGGGGTCACTAGATCAACATTTTAATCCTACCTATACCAATTAAAACCTGCGTGTAATACCCTTAGTATGTGACCTTAATTCTCCTTAAATGATGCTTCCTCACTTGAACAATAACTGTTTTTGTTGCTGTTTAGTTGCTAAGTCACATCTAACCCTTTTGCAGCCCCATGGACTGTAGCCTGCCTGATTCCTCTGTCCATGGGATTCTCCAGGCAAAAACACTGGAGTGGGCTGCCACTCCCTTCTCCACGCGATCTTTCAAACTCAGGGATCAAACCCACATCGGCATTGGCAGTCGGATTCTTTACCACTAAGCCACCTAGGAAGTCCCCACAAACAACAATAATAACATACAGAAGATGAAAATAGAAGATTGTACTCTGGAATCAGGTTGCCTCCTTTCAAATCTAGCCTCCACCCGTCCACTGCTACATAGCGTTACATAGTTGCTTATTGGAAAATGGGAATAAAACTCACATTGTTGTTGAAGATTATATTAAATAATGTATGTAAAGTACTTAGGCACCTGGTGAGTGGCTAATAAATATTAGAAACCTTCATCATTATCATCATCTCCTTCACAAGATGTCAAACCATATGGTGGAAGCCACATGATGTAACGCCCAACCTTGCCAATATTTTTTTATTAATAATAAGTTTTGGTTTGGACACAGTTTTGAATGTTTGTGTTCACATATGGGTTTGGCTCTTCAAAATAATTGGGAGAAATGTGAAAAATCACCAAAATGTGAGGTCTCAACTTACACTATAATCCACATACCACAAGCTACACAGTGGCCTGAATCAGAATTCTAAATTCTGAAAGCGAGCTGGTAATGAAGGAAAGTGACCAAGAAAGAGATGTTAAGGGGAAAGGCTTTATTTTCTCACCTTTGAGAAAGAGACTGTCACAATAAAAGACAGTGTAAGAGTGACAATAAACGGCAGTGGACGCTGGCTCTGGGATCGGGGCCAGCAGGAACAAGTGGGCCCTCTGGCCACCAGGAGAGGTCAAGCCTGACCCATGGAAGCAACATGTGTGAAGCCGCCGTGAAGCTGCACACCCAGCCCTCCACAGGCTCAAAACGAGCCAGATGTCTGGGTTTGCATCCCACATCCTTCAAATTTAAAAACTGAGCTACATTTTCAAAAAAACCTTGTGTGAGCCAAATTGATGAGGTCTGCATGGCTGGACCCAGCCCCAGGACAACTGACACTCCTTGTAGCTTCTATCTGGCACAGTAAGCTAAGACAGTAAGACAAGAGGCTTCTGTTTCAAAGAGCCAAGAGGTGTACATGTCAGGAATCACTCTGTGAACTGTTTCTCATGAAATGATGAGGCCATGGGCCCACCATGAGTTGGACAGGCTTTAACTTTGTTTCCTAATAACCAATCTAGGAAAGAAACAGCTGTATTTTTTTTTTCAAAGACATGCAATTAGTGTTGCAAATCAAGCATGCCTCCGGATTCTGCAAAGAAGGACACTTTTAGAATCCTGTAATTTAAGCTGTGTAAAATGTGCAACTCAATCTTCCAAGCTCCTACATGTGGTTTTCGGCAGCTGATGAAACCTGGGGAACATTGTTTTGAAAACAAAGGAATCTGCTGTACTCCACCGAGGGGGAGAGGCTCGCAGGGGCTTTGTCTCCCTGTGTGACAGGGATGCGCCTGTTGCAGAACAACGTGCCGTACGTGTTCCGCCGAGGGATACAGGAAGACCCATTACTGTCCAGCGCACCGAGGATTTGGGGCTGAAATGTAAGAATCACCCACTTGAACCAAAATTCAACTGGCCCTGTGCGACTTTATCACATTGCCAGAGGAGGAAGGCTTTCAGTCACCCGTTAAAAAGATACTTCAAACAACAGGAAAGAGCTGCAGTTTCATTGCTCAGATAAAGTACAGGGCATCCTGGTTAGAAAGGTCGATTTGTTCTTTGCTCATTCAAGGCGTATAAATGTGTCCATTGTTCATCCATCAGGTGGCAAAAAAGGAAAAACCTTTTTGGAACCATCATACCCAGGGACTATAGACAAAACTGTTTGTGAAATACGCAACTGCATTATGACAGCTCCTCTCTCTCCCAGGAATGGATGATTTCTGGAGAAGGCCTAAAAAGACGAAGCCTGGAAGATTTAATCCTAGACAGCGCTTAAGTGACATACGCCACACATAACTGGTTATGGTTCTCTTTTAACTGAGAAGTCTCATAATCGTGTTGCTTTATATGAGAAACTTTAACGCAAGTCCTGTGACTCACATAAAACTCACTTGAGTCATTACCCAGTACCTTCAACTAATGGCTCCTTGTTATTGTTCTCAAAAAACACAATCTGTGTAAGCACCGCCACGAGCATTCCATAAATGGAATAAAAACAAAATGTCTCTCTTCAAAGTCACAGGTTAGATGGGAAACAGCCAGTGAAATATTAGAGAATTCTAACACTCATTTATTTGTCCAGGGCGAGGCCTTAATGAATTCTCTCTGGCCTTCTTCATTAATATATATATATTTTTTTTTTTTAACTTATATAATGTATATATTCCTCATCTGTTCATTTTCAGTCACTTCACAAATATGTACTGAAGCATCACCACATGCCCATCATTGCGTTAGGCCACTGCAGGGACGAAGAAAGAAGGCTACGATCTGAGGAAGGAAGAGATAAAACGGGAGAGGGAAACCCTCACAGAGGAACACATCGACTCTCTGGAGGGTGACAGGCACCTTCACAGAGGAGGTGATGCAGATGGAGCTCGGGTCAGGGTGACTGTCTTCACGGGTTCTCAAACACGCGACCCGCTAGAGACCACGAGCAAAGGTGTTACACAAAGGCCCTCCGCCCTCTCCCCTACTGCAGCCTCCTACTCAGTGATGCAAAGTTTCCAGCTGAGATACATCAGGAAAAAAGTGAGGTCGCTCAGTCGTGTCCGACTCTTTGCGACCCTGTGGATGGAGGACCAGGCTCCTCCGTCCATGGGATTCTCCAGGCAACAATACTGGAGTGGGTTTCCAGTTCCTTCTCCAGGGGACGGGATCTTCCCGACCCAGGGGTCGAACCCAGGTCTCTGGCACTGCAGGCAGAGGCTTTAACCTCTGAGCCACCAGGGAAGACACCAGAGCAAATCACACCAGCTGGCCACACTAGCTGAAACTTATAAGCAAGATCCCATTTTCAGAGGTCTCACCAATATTAAATGTCATAAAAAAAGGATGACTAGCAAGTTAAAGGGAGACTAGACCACGGAAATGATGTAGCAGATTATACAGTGGCAAAGCAGATGCCCAAGAAAGCAGTAAAAAAGGAATGAGACTGGACAAAGTAAATAAGAGACGTTCCCAGGGAAGGGCATTTGGAAGAGGAATGTTACTAAGCAGCTAGTAAGGTTGGGCTGAATTTTGTGTAAAAAAAAAAAAAGAGTATTGATTAACATTGTACAGTGTGAAAGATTACGGTGAGGTGTCCTCACCCATCCGCAGAAAGACAGAAAGAGACAAGGGAAGCGGAAGTTGTTTTCCAGTAGAAATGTTCATCTCATCATCCTAGAAAGCTCAGACTCTCTTTCAGAGATGAGCGGGTGCTTACTGTCAGGATGTCACCCAAGAGATCATGAGAGGAGATAAATCTGAGAGAAGAAGGTCATGACCTCAAAGTGCCATCAGGCTTGAGTTGACGAAAAAGGAAGAAAGTCTTGCATAAAAGACTCATTTTAAATATCCACTGAAATTCCTATTTTTTTTAAATAATTAATTGCTTCCAAGGTCAATTTCCAGGCAAGTAAATTAACTTGATATTGGAACATGATACTGAACTATTCATTAAGGTCTACTTGATATTCTTTGTAAAAACCCAATTAAGTGACCAGGCAGAATATATAACCAATTGAATGAATGGTTTCTTCTTGCTGCTAGTATTACTGGTAACCTCACACACTGGTAACCTCTGTGGGCCTGCTATTGCCAAGGATACAGAGAGAAAAGAATAAACCTGAAACCAGCAAATATGGAGCAAACTCTGAAACAGCTGAGTACGCTTCATTCTGCAGGGTAGACACAGGCACCTGTGGGTGTAATGTTGTGTGGTGTGTGTGTACGTTTGTGTCTGTATATACGAACGCATGTGTGTATGTATATACATGCATGTGTACATCTGTGTGCATGTGCATACATGTATATGCATGTATGTGTCTGTATGTGTATATACGTGTGTGTGTGATGTGCCTCTCTTTTCTGCTTGTAAGTAAGCATTCCTTGTTCACATGATGTACCGATATTTCCAACTACTGTCGCTGTGCCTTGTAGGTGCTGCTGACAAGCACAAACCTTGTCTCTAGAGCCCCCTTCAGCTCCCACTGCCTGTGACTCCATGATTATTCCCCAGGGATCCCCAGGGATCAGCGAATCTGGAGGACTCCATAGCTCCTACCCCAAAGCAAGCTATCACTATCAATACCTTTAATTCTTAAATAATACATTTAACTTGATGAACGATATGCACTATTCTTTAGTTTTTCAAATGTGAGAGAAAAACACTCAGCAAATATAGTTCACATAAATAAAGCAGTCCAATTGCTCAAAAAACGATAAAACATAGGTTCTTGGGTGTATGATCTTTGAGCTACACAATATAAATTGGTTTAACATAATCGTAACTTTTTTCCTTTCTGCGGTTAACACAGTAGAAGTTCTGAGTTAGGATAATATCTTTATTCAAACTCCAAGGTTGTACTGACTTTCCCCTTACATGAATGAAATAGACGGGAAGAACTGGCGATGTAAATCGCACTGCTCGCTGAGAAAGGCCTGTTGAACAATGTTCCGGCTACAGCAAAGGCGCCACACTCACTATGACGGACAACATACAGCACCACGTGAGAAAGGCAAACAGATTCGCTAGAAACTCATGTTCAAACAGAGAATGAAATATCCAAAGTGCTTGTCAAATGTTTGGCCACACAATGGTCTCTTTCATGTGTGACCAAATATAAAAGTGTAAACTTCATTCATTTAAACTAGATGGCTGACATTAAATTTTAATTTGCAAAAACAGAACTTCTAAGGCAGGGATTCCCAACTTTTAGCAGAGAATAACCCACTTTTCCGTTCCTATACTTCTCAAGTCACCACTCCTGCCTGCTTGCTCTTGGAGAGCTTGTTTTGTCTGAGGGTAGCAGTTACACTGTTGGTATTTCCATCACTAGACTGCTGGATTCAGAAGAGCTGCCGGAAGCTGCACAGAGCAGATGGCTGGTGGGTCGGGCTTTAGCTTTCCCCATCCTCCCCCATCCTCTCACTGGAAATACCCACAGGGTAGAAACATCGGAGACAAAGGCTTAGCATGGGCTGAGAAAGCCTCTGGTCCAGGTTTAAGAGTTCTTACTGCTTTAAAGTATAACCATATAAACTTCGGACTGAGTCCTAGATATTTCCAGTGAGTTTGGAAAAGACCCTGATGCTGGGAAAGATTGAGGGTAGGAGGAGAAGGGGTCACGGGGGATAGAATGGTTGGATGGCACCAGCAACTCAATAGACATGAGTCTGAGCAAACTCCAGGAGATAGTGAAGGACAGAGAAGCCTGATGTGCTGTAGCCCATGGGGTCACAAAGAGTTGGATACAACTTAGCAATGGAACAACAATTCCCTATTAGTACCGTTTCTTTGAGGTAAGTAATTAAAATCTATGGTATAAGAAAGTTACTCAGGAAACAGTTTACTATTTGCTTTATATCTATTCCATACTCTTGTTTTTTTTTTTGGTTACTTCACCTTCTGCAAATTTTTGAGCCAACTGTGTATGTTAGAACTTCTATCAAATGCTAGAAAAAGTAGGAGAAACTAAAATTACCAGTATATACTAGAAGTTCTGACTACAGTTTGCTAAAGCAGAGGACTGACAGTGTGACTTTAAAAAATAAATCCTCAATATTATCTATATATTTTAAGCATTGGTGATAATTTTGTCTGCACAAATAAATTCACGTGTACTTAAGCATGTAACAAAAATTAAATGCCAAAATAGATTAGTTATGTCCTTTCCAAACCAGAGCCCCAAAGCAAAGCATCATAAACTTTAAAACTCAGAATTGGAGCTCTTGCCTTATATCTCATATGTTTTGAGTTGTGGTATTATTCTGTTATCTTGAAAATAAAATCTGATCTGAAGTAAGTAGTCCTACATACTGAGAAACATACTAATAATACTAACTACACCTGAGGGCAATCTCACAGTCTTCTCCTGTCATAGTTTCTTAAAGCTACACAGGTCATGGGATTTTGGCATAATCATGGTATTAGTAGTAACTTTTCTATCTTATTCTATTTTATTGTGGCTGATTCAATAAACTGTAAGATAGCATAAATCATGGAAAATGATATTTTTGCTGAATGGATATATTTCCTAAAGTAAGCTGCTATTTTTTTCAGCTTTCTGGAATTTAGATGAAGAATAATAACAAATGAATGATCCTATATTTATAATATTGCTTCAAATTTGTGAAGGAAAAAGTTAACTGTATATACAAAATGTTATGCAATACAAAAAATAGTAACAATTAGCCTCATATAAGGAACTCATATAAGGAACATCAGCAAACTGTCAAATTTTGTGCCACAGGTACTTGAAAGAATGATTCTAGAACAGAAAAACTATATACTCTAGTTTCCAAGGAAGTAGAAAAGAAGCCAGTGGTAACTAGAAGTCAATTCAAGTTCACAAAGATGAAAAGTGAGTTCAAAACTAATCTCATAGGCTTCTTTTCTTTGGGTTACTGAAAGCTGACCCTAAGAAAAAATATGGACCACCCACTGGCTTTCTAACCTTAAATATATCAAAATCACCCAGAAAGCTATGAGTACCACAATTCAAAGGCTTATCCCAGATCTCTTGAAACAGAATCTCCTGCTGGGGCAGCTTAAAAGCTCTCCAGGTGAATCTGATGAAGCTAACACACTATCTGTTCATAAACTGGCATTTGCGAACCAGAGGCGTGTGAATATAGTTTGGTTTTAGGAAGATAATTCACAAAGTATGTTGAGGCATTGTTAGGGAAAGAGAAAAAAGTAGAGGAGTGCGGTATATGGACCAGAGATAGAGGTCAGGTGTATTCCCAGCGAGAGCTGTCGAACGGGTAACCTCGCCTTAGCTGAATCTCACATGAAGCAGCGTTGCTCATGCAGACATGATCCTGGAATGAAGTCTCCAGGCGCATCCACCAGGCTCTGTCCTTCTGCGTGTGTGCTCAGCCGCTTCAGTCGTCTCTGACTCTCTTGCGACCCCACGGACTGTAGCCCGCCAGGCTCCTCTGTCCATGGGATTCTTCAGGCAAGAACACTGGAGTGGGCTGCCATTTCCTCCTCCAGGGGATCTTCCCAACCCAGGGATCTAATCTCTTGCATCTCCTGTATTGGCACATGATTCTTTACCACTAGCACCACCTGGGAAGTTTTATTCAGTATATTTTAACAAATACTTTGACAACAACAACAACAAAAAAGGCGACCAATTCAACTAAAAGAAATCACTCATAGTTTTCGTTGTTTGGTCGCCCAGTCATGTCCGACTCTTTGTGACCCCATGGACCGCAGCACGCCAGGCCTCTCTGTCTGTCCATCACCAACTCCCAAAGTTTGCCGAAGTTTATGCCCATTGCATCAGTAATGCCATCCAGCCATCTCATCCTCTGATGCCCTGTTCTCCTTCTGCCCTCAGTCTTTTCCAGTATCAGGGACTTTTCCAATAAGTCAGCTGTTCTCATCAGATGACAAAAATACTGGAGTTTCAGCTTCAGCATCAGTCTTTCCAACTAGCATTCAGGGTTGTTTTCCCTTAAGATTGACTGATTTGTCAATATGTCTTATGTCTCATTCATAAGACAATGAAATTGAAATTTAAAAATCTTAATTTTAAGACAACTGAAATTAAGACGATATTGAATAGACATAAATATAAAACACAGAATGCAAGCTTAACATATTGATTTACATAAAGGGGCAAGGGTAAATCTGGCTGGGATTTTTTAACTCTTTCCAAGTCCAGTTGAACAAAAAGCAACTAATATGGCATCTGAAAAAAGCAGATACAAACTCAAACTGTGTCAGCAAAAAAGAGACACAACTCTGAGCTGGTCAGTACCTAAGTGTGTAAGTGAGTGTGTAAATCTATGCAGGACCCTTGCCAGGGCCCCGAGGGGAGAAGGAGGTATTAGGAAAGCAAGAAGTTTTTAGAGTTACAGCTTAAGTCAACAGAGCTCCCAGGGCTGGTTCAGGTATTTTAGGTCTCGGTAAAGAAACTGCCTGCCAACGCAGGAGATGCAGAAGGCATGGGTTCAATCCCTGGGTCGAAAAGATCCCCTGGAGGAGGAAATGGCAACCCCCTCCAGGATTCTTGCCTGAGAATCCCATGGACAGGGGAGCTGGCGGGCCACAGTCCTCAGGGTCACAGAGTCGGAGGCGATTGTGCAGTGCTCCAGAAATAAAGTTCTTTTCCCTGACTCGGAATTCAGTGTGGTGAAAATAATCAGATAACCAGAGACAAAAAGAACGCTTCATTCTGAGATGCTTGGGGGCACTCTGAATACTGGGGGACCCTGGCACCCTTCACGATGACTGTGGAGTTATAGGACCCTGTGACTTTCCAATGCCGGTGCCTGAAAGGCCTGAAAGGCCTTGCCGGAGCCTGGGAAACGAGCCCTTACAGTCCTCATGCGGGAGGCGGTGGACGCTTCCCTTCCCACTGTCCGAGCCGCGGCAGGAGGATGGGAGAAACAGAGGGAGGGATGACGGAAAAGCAGAGCGAAGACAGTGCGCCCGTTTCCCGGCCGCTGAACGAGTCACAGGCCCGCAGACGGCATCCGAGTCACCGCGCTGTCTGTGCAGAGCTCAGGTTTCCGACGCCTCCACTCTAGGGGCTCAGGCCCGCGTGTAGAGAAGCTTTGTTCAGCAAGGAGGCCGCCCAGTGGGTGAGGCCTCCCCGGGGACCGTCCCCGCGGCCGGCCGTCTCCCGTTACCCGAGGCCCTGGCACTCACCACTGGCGCTGGGGTGGTTCTCGTCACCCAGTTCTTCGGGTCCCCGGGGTGAGGCTGCAGGACAAGTGTCACAAAATGCCCGAGGAGAGCCCAGCACGATCTAACCCGGGGGGCTGTGCGCACAGCCCGACTCCGCGGAAGCCCCAGCCCGCACCCTGACTGCGCAAAGTCAGCCTGCACCCAGCAGCGCGCGGCTCGGCCTGAGCAGCAGACTCCCCACCCGGGCTCGCTCCTGTCACCCGCGCCTGCAGAAGGGGTCGCCGGCCTCCCCGGGGCGGTCCCCGCCCTGTGACCCGCAGGGGCCGCGGTCCGAGCCCCTCGGCCTCTGCCTGCCCAGGGCCCCTTCCCCGCAGCT
Source organism: Cervus elaphus (assembly GCF_910594005.1). Classification (NCBI taxonomy): domain Eukaryota; kingdom Metazoa; phylum Chordata; class Mammalia; order Artiodactyla; family Cervidae; genus Cervus; species Cervus elaphus. Next base: position 81,016,039 of record NC_057835.1, read on the forward strand.
CCGGCCCGGCCCCGCTTCCCGCATGGAGACAAGCCTGGATTTCCTGCGAGGCCGCCCCGGGGCCGAGAGGAGAGGGCAGAGAGGCCCCGACGACGCCCGGGCCCGCTCTCGGGCCGAGCTGACCTCGCCCGACGGGCCCGCCGCGAGCGGCCGTCTGCGAGCGGCCAGGAGCCGCGGGCGTGGGGCTGCAGACAGGGGCCCGGGGCTGGCCGCGGCCTCCAGGCGCGCACGGCCTGCACTAGCCGCGTCTCAGGAAGCAGGACTCAAGCCCGTGCGCAGCCGACCTCACCTTCAAAAAGCGCCGCGGTGTCACAGAGGCGGACACTCACAGAGCCCCGGGTTAAGGGCTTTACACACTAAAGTCAAGCGCCCTCAGCTCTGAGGATCAACCTTATCAACAGCTTCACGCGGGTGAAGAGGCTGAGACTCAGGCCGGCCCAGCAAACGCTTCAAAATCACCTGCTTCCAAGCGGCAGGACGCGGCCAGGCTCACACCCAGGGCTACGTGCTCGGAAGCCCAGGCTCCCGAATGCAACACCAAGTTACCTTCTGTCAAATGTTTACATGTTTGATGGAAACTGAAAAGGTGTATGCTGATGTACGGCGGGAACCATCACAACGCAGTAAAGCAATTATCCTCCAGTTAAAACAAGTGTTTAAAAACAGATAACTAACGAGAACCTACTGAATAACACAGAGAACTTTACTTAATGGGAAGGAAATCCCAAGAAGAGGGAATATATGTATATGTATACACACACACACACACACACATATAGCTGATTCACTTTGCCGTTCAGTAGAAACACAACGTTGTAAAGCAACTAAACTCCAATAAAAACCTTAAAATAAATGAATAAAAGCATCTTTTAAAAAGTTCTCAAGCAGCGCTGGTCCTTGGTCATCCCAGGGACACATACAAATGTTATCAGTGCTCACGGATGCCATGATATGAACACGGCTAGGAAGCACTTGTATTTCCACCCCATTAACATGACCATGGATGTGGTTTCCTCATCCTGAACCCTGACCACAGGGCAGAGTCACCCCCGGAGGCACTTTCAAAAACTGAAGTCCCAGCCCCACTCCAGCCAGTTGCGCTGGAATCTGCGGCGATGGGCTCCTCCGGGCATCGAGGCGACGTTCACATTCAGCCAGGATTGAAGACTGCTCTCAGGACAGTGCTCAGCAGAAGCAGGAAAAGGAATTAAGTGGTATCTAAAAGTTGTGCTTTTCCACAAAGCAGGTTGCTAGTTATAAAGGAGTTCTATCATAGTAACTGAAATGAACTGTACTAAAGAATTTCTACTCTTCTCAAGTTTTTAACCAAACTGTAGACCTTGCTTCCAAATGTTACTCTTTCAGATCAACAGGGCCTTGATACCACGGTTGTTATCATTCAGGATCGTTTAGGTAGAACATGGTAACTGCCAGAGAAGTCTGAAGGAAGCATTAGCCACCACTGCACGGCTTTGTTATGAGTTACAATGAAAGCAAGTTTCAGACTCATATCTGCAGATACACTTATTAAACAAACACATCTTGGCCACGCAGGCAAAAACAGTTTGTCCACCAGTTTTATGAGCTCACTAAAGCCCCAGCTCCATGTCTTTAGGTCCAATATACCTGATATGCAAGGCTCACTGAACACAGACAGTGACCTTCACTGGCAGGGTGCTAGGCTCTATGGAAGGCCAGACACCCACCTGAACCCAGGGCTGGACACTGCACTGATCTGACCAAGCCCCAGGCACCATCCTGATGCTAGTTATACACCTCATACGTTCTTAATGCCTGTCCTTACATTGCGAGCAAGGAAGCACCTCTAAACCCTTAGCCAATCCACATGTTTAGAATATCCACAATTTCACCAACGAGATCCCATTTCTAACATTTATTATGCTAATATAGCAGTTACTCATTTTACCAATAAAACCCATTTTTGACATTGATGATGCTAACTGTCAAAACTTCTGTTGTGGAGATCATGGAAGAATGTGAACTGGCCAGGAATGTGCAACATTCACTGCAGCACTATTTACAGCAGCCAAGACATAGAAGCAACCTGAATGGCCGCTGACAGAGGAATGGATAAAGAAGCTTGGTGCAGATATACAAGGAAATATTGTTCTTGTTGTTTAGTCACTCAGCTGTGTCTAACTATTTTGCAATCCCATGCACTCTGGCCTGCCAAGCTCCTCTGTCCACGGGATTTCCCAGGCAAGAACACTGGTGTGGACTGCCATTTCCTTCTGGAGTGGAATATTACTCAGCCGTTAAAAAGAGTGAAATAATGCCATTTGCAGCAGCAAGGATGGACCCAGAGATTGTCATAGTGAGTGAAGTAACAAAAAGAAGGAGAAATAGTATGACATTCTCTATATGCAGAATACAAAAAGAAATCTAAAAAAGAACCTAAAAAGAAATGATACAGATGAACTTATTTACAAAACAGAAACTCACAGACTTAGAGATTGCAGTTATGGTTGCCAGGGGCACAAGAATAGGAGGAAGAGATAGTGAGGGAGTTTGGAATGATGTGTACACACTGCTATATTTAAAGTGGACGACCAACAGGGACCTGCTGTAGGGCACAGGGAACTCTGCCCAATGTTACGTCGCAGCCTGGACGGGAGGGGAGAGGGGTTTGGGGAGAATGGATACATGTGTATGTATGGCTGTCTCTCTCTGCTGTCCGCCTGAAGCTATCACAACATTGTTATCAGCTATTCTCCAATGCAAAATAAAAAGATTTTTTTTCTTTTAATTGTTCTGTCTGGGAGTGTGGCCCTTTCTGAAATGATGTTAACTGGACAACCAGCAAGTGTTCTTGACAGCATGTTAGCTGACTAACGGCCTCTAGAAGTAAAACCTTCACTGCAGGTACACACATCACTCTGATTACCAGGTAACTTACAGCCATCCTAGCACTGACATTGCGTGGCACAAGACCCTTTTAGCACTAAGTATATTTGACTTTATTATGTGTGTGAAAATATTTCTTAGTGGCTAATGGAAAATAGTAGCCATGAGCATGTGAAGTTACTTGGTTTGTTTGCAAGATGCTGACACTGACAGTGTTTCCAACGCATGGTCTATGACGGGATTCTTTCATAGCTTAGATTACAGATGGCCTCACGCCAACCACACTCGTCCTATTCCAGGCCATTGCAGAACCAGGTGAGGGCCACACCAATGAAGCTCCCATGGATAAATGACAAAAGGTAAATGGCCTTTCTGAAATCAATTGATTATTAATATTTGAACTTGAGACTTACATCTGTAGATACTCTGATTTAAGGAAGTTAGATTGACATTCTTATTAGTGTTGTCTTTGTGTGTATCTTTATAAAGTCTACTTATAGACACTTTAGTGTATTGCCACCTCAAGAACATTTCTATATTATTTTACATTATTTTCTTCTGAAAGCAAATCTATATTTCCACCATGTCACAAAAGCAGATGTTTTTTCATTTTTCAGATTTTTTAAGCCAATATTTACTTAACAACCACTGTGGATAAAGCTACAAACAGATCCAAATGGATAACAAAACAAAACAAAAAAAAACCCTTGACAGACACTAAGCAAATGTCAGAGTGCCTATCAAACCAAAGAGGAAGGACCCAGGAAAAGAACAACCAATGGCTTTTTAGCAAGTCTTAACGTCAGAAACTGCCATTGAATAACATCCCAAAATATTTTCAGACATGAAGTAAAAATAGAAACCAACACTTAACTCTAAAACAGGCCATAATGTGGACACAAGTTGTACAAAAGAGCATAGGAAAATGAAACTTGGTTTTTTTATTGTTGGTCATAAAATGGGCACAAATGTGGCGGGCACATTTTGGGGGGAAGAGCAAGACTTTTAAGGTCCATTCCAAGAGACATGATTCCTTTCCAGCATTAAACAATGGCAGGGTCATTTAGGGCGAATTAAACCTTCCCGAGGCTTCATTATGACTCAAGAAGCCCAACTTCTTGAGGATGCAAGTTCAGGGTTTGGTGGTGAGCAGAGTCCTGAACTGCCAGCCCAATTTCTGGGTCTGCCATCGACCTTGTGTTACAAGAGCAAATCATTTCAACTTGCTGGGTTTTTATATGCGCCCCCGGGGCTGTTTAAAATTGTTCTCTATAGAGAGAGCTGTTCATTGAGGAAAGCAAGTCACCCTGGCAAAGAACAAAGGGTTCAAGGTGCAAGAGAAGTGCCCAGAACCACTACTGACTCAAAGTCCTTCCCAAGCGGCAACAGCCAGTGGTAGAATTAATATTTAAATGTCTGAAGTTTTTTTTTTTTTTTTCATATCTCAATGCACCACCGCCAGCTAAAGCCTTCAACAGCAAAGGGAAGCCGGAACACAGCAGAATATGCTCCCCTGGAGACTCACAGGCAAGTTACACTGTGATTCCAAATAACAAACGCAGGGCGAAGAGTTGGTATGTGCTGCTGGAGCCAGCAGGACTGGACCAGGGTGACACAAGCCAGGGGAAGACTTTAAAGTGGCACACACACACACAAAAAAAGATTATCTTATAATCAAGATAAGTAAGATTTTATTGGAATATTTTTGAAATTCAAAATTAAGGCAAAAAACTCGATGATGAAGAAGACATCACATTTTTACATGAATTTGAATTAAAAAAAAAAAAGGCTGTACAGAACACATAGGTGTGTGGGTTAATCGCTCAGTCCTGTCTGACTCTTTACGACCCCATGGACTGGAGAACACCAGGCTCCTTTGTCCATGGGATTCTCCAGGCAAGAATACTGGAGTGGGTCGCCATTTCCTTCTCCAGAATACTTAGGAGCCAGTTGCAAAAGACAAGAACCAATAACACCAATCCAGTCTTTACTTAAGATGTTGATATTTTGTTCATTACAGATGCTTCTGTGGCAACTTTGAGCTTTCTAAAGATATCATTAAAAACGCTGTACATCTTGATCACTGGGACTTTTGGCGTGTCTTCCTCTTTCGCCCTCGAGCATGGCGCTGCGCTCAGCCCTCTCCCAGTCCGGCCCGGGGGTCACCACCAGTTCCCAGAAAGGCCGGGCCAGGCGCCGGGCGGCCGGGCTGCCCCGCGCCGGGGCTGGGTGCCTACCTCGTTTGTTCTGCGTGCCGTGCTTCCTGGCCAGGCTGAGCTCCCTCCGGATGCGGCCTTCCAGGTACTCCTGCTTCTTGCCCAGCATCTCCTCCGTCTCCCGAAGTCGGGCCAGAGCTTCCTGGGCGCTGGGGGCCGTGCGGCTCTTGGAAGAGCCTCCGCCTTTGAAGAACTTGCCCAACTTGCTCATCGTGATGGGGGGCCGGGCAGTCGTCCGCGGGGCTCGCGGCTCGGGGCTCCGGACGCGCCGGGGAGCAGGTGAGCGTCTCCGCCCGGGTCTCGGCCAGGCCCGGGAGGCGGCGCCCCCGAGTCCACACGCCGTCGGGCGCAGGTGACTCCCTCTCCCGGGCATTTCCTGGCGGCCGGGCCCGCCCCGCTCGCGGGGAGGGGAGGGCACCGCAGGCGGACGCAGCCGGCGCCGCCCGGTCCCCGGGCATCGGGAGGAAAGATGAAGGAAAGAGCTGGAAAGGCCGCCGGGGCCGCAGGCCGGGGCTGCTGCACCCACGCTGGGGACTCACCCGGGGCCAGTGACCGGTTTGATGCCGGCTCAGAGAAGCGCAGACCGCTGTCGGGGGTCTAGTGCGGGCCCGAAGTTCAGTTCAGTTCGGTTCAGTTGCTCAGTCGTGTCCGACTCTTTGCGACCCCATGGACTGCAGCACGCCAGGCTTTCATGTCCATCACCAACTCCTAGAGTTTACTCAAACTCATGTCCATTGAGTCGGTGATGCCATCCAACCATCTCATCCTCTGTCGTCCCCTTCTCCTCCTGCCCTCAATCTTTCCCGGCTTCAGGGTCTTTTCCAATGAGTCAGCTCTTCACATCAGGTGGCCAAAGTATTGGAGTTTTAGCTTCAGCGTCAGTCCTTCCAATGAACACCCAGGACTGATCTCCTTTAGGATGGACTGGTTGGACCTCCTTGCAGTCCAAGGGACTCTCAAGAGTCTTCTCCAACACCACAGTTCAGAAGCATCAATTCTAAAGTGCTCAGCTTTCTTTATGGTCCAACTCTCACATGCATACATGACTACTGGAAAAACCATAGCCTTGACTAGATGGACCTTTGTTGGCAAAGTAATGTCTCTGTTTTTTAATATGCTGTCTATGTTGGTCATAACTTTCCTTCCAAGGAGTAAGCGTCTTTTAATTTCATGGCTGCAGTCACCATCTGCAGTGATTTTGGAGCCCAGGAAAATAAAGTCAGCCAGTTTCCACTGTTTCCCCTGAAAGACGGTGTGTAATGCACATGCACCTTGCTGACCTGGGCTGGAAGGACAAGATGCTAGTGTTCCACACATGCGTTCTGCGTGTTTCTGTCTGTGATCACGTGTGAGCACAGGGTCAGGTCCCTGTCCTTGTGAAAAAGAGTATTCAGGTAGGTTCGTCCCTGTGTGCGTGGTGTGGGTTAGGAGGGTGGGGGGCACCAGCTTGCAGGGACACTTGTCTGCCTCTGTGATGCAGGTGTGATGGCAAGTGGCTTATTCTCCGAACACCTGGTCTGACTCTGGGCAGTTTGATGTGTGCTGGCTGCCAGTGGGCACGGGTGGATTCTAGATCACCCTCACACGGTTTGAAGTGGTGAGAGGCGAGGACCATCTCTTTTCCTAACGTGGGGGCTTTGGAGTGTGTTCGGTGGCCGCATTCAATTCAGCATCACTGTTAGTATCTCTCTATCTTTAGTCACTCAGTCGTGTCCGACTCTTGCGACCCCATGGACTGTAGCCTGCCAGGCTCCTCTGACCATGGAATTCTCCAGGCCAGAATACTAGAGAGGGTTGCTATTTCCTTCTCCAGCTGTTAATATATACAAAGTCTTTAATGGGGCGTCCTTGAATTTGGATCTATGTCAGATGCCTTTGCAGAGACACCTCAGTAACAAAAGGGAAAGAATGTCCTAGAGAAAAGCAACATTCTTTTGTTCCTTTTCAATACCTCAGTCCCATCTATTAGAGCTGCAAACAAAGAATTTGGTAAGATGAAAGGACAGCAATAGGTAATGATTATGGATGATGAGATTCAACTGAAAATCTGTGCGGAGCATGCTACAAAGATGTGGAATATGGGACTGAGTCTGTGTCCTAGTTTTCCATGGCTATGCTGTCCTCCACATAATACATTGCTATTTGAGCAACATTACCCACCACCATCAGGAGCTATTTGTGATTAGCTAACCACTGGTTATTAAAGGAGGGGAAGCATGCATTACTATGAGAGACACGCCTTGGTGCTCAAGACCAGTAACCCACTTTTGTCTGCCATCACACCCACCCAGAAGCATCAGTTTGATCCATTTTACCCAACATTGGTAGATCCAGCATTGCATTTTGACAAAGAAATTGGATATGTTTCTAAGAGGCTTACTGGTCCTGTATCTTAGACACACAAACATGTGAACTTATAATTTCCCAATTACTACAGCCTGCCACCTCTTACCATTTTCTGCCTGGCCATCCAAAGCTCTTATGAACTGTAATATATGTAATCTTGTGTATAATAAGCATTATCTTTTGTTATTATCTAAATGTTTCATAAATCTGTTTTGGAACTTATTTTCTTGCTTAGATTTTAAGCCCCGTGAGAGTGGAGAAACAGCACATGTTCTGCTGGTCAGTTTAACCAAAGTTTACTGAGAGTATTCTACACATAAGGCACTGGGAATGCAAATATAGTCTGCCCTCTGGGAGCTTACCTTATAGTAATAGCAGTAACGGGTGCCATATTTGAACACCTATCATATGGCAAGCACACCACACGTCCACTTAATAACCCCTACATCAACCACACGAAACAGGTGCTGCCGCTTCCATGACAGATAAACAACCCGCCTCAGCTGGTGACTTGGACAAGTTCACATAGGTAGTGAGTGTAAAAGATCTTTACGTTTGAAAGCTTCTGGTCTTTCTACTGTTTACATGACCTTTCCCTCTGTGTGGTTTGGACCAGAGGAGAAACTCACAGAGCATTTATTTAATTAAATAACATGGGGAGTATAGAGGGTGGTATGAGGTATCAACTTCCAGAGATCATACAAGCATTACTGAGTTCATAGAGGAGTATGTTTAAACAAGAAACTCTCCACTATAGAAAAAACATTCCTTTCTGGCTCACTAGACACTATATTTTTGTTGAGAGAACACTGAACAAGTGGAACAGAGGGACAGAAAGTTATAATGAGCTGCTTAGTCATCCATCTATCCGTATTTTCATTCAACAGCTATTTATGGAGCATCTCTGTTTCGGGCATTATGGTAGACAGTGAGGAGATGATTAAGAACAAGATGAAGGCATTTTACAACTTAGGAGAGAAGACAGAAGGTAAGCAACTTATCCCACAAATAAGAGACTTTATAAGTTAAAGTTTTATTAACTGCTGTGGAGAACTCGGAAGGACAGAGACCTGTCAGAACAAATTGTAGATAAAGTTGATTTTGTCTTGGGTGCTAAAAAAAGGTGACTTGAAAAAGTGACATTTAACCTGGAATTTGAATGATGAATAGAGGATAGCTTGGTATAGAGAAGGGAAACCGGTATTCCAAGATAAGGAATCATTCATTCATTATTTTTTTCTGAGTGTATATGATATAGCCAGTACAGATCTAGACACTGGAGATTCAGCAGTGAAGAAAGAGAAACTAAAATCCATGCATTTTTGAAGCCTACTTTCTAGTCAGGAAATGATGGACAATTAATGAAGAAAGCAATGTACTCTATGAAAAAAATAAAGCAGGTAGTATTAGAGAATTAACGTCTCAGACAATGTGTGGAAAAACATTGAGTCTAAAGAAGACAGAAGAGCAGAGTGCTATGAGATTGTCTCTAAATGTCAGCTGAGTCCTGATCACATAGGGGCCACCTGATATTCTAAGGAGCTTGTTTTGTATCCAAACAGCAAATGAAAATCAGTCAGAAATTTAAATAAAGGATGTAGTCGTTAATTTATAATTCAATGGAAAAATCTATTTTACTCAATTTAGTGTGTCAGACTTTCAAAAACACATGTGGTGTGCAAAGCAAGCTACATTTGAATTAAAAATCATTCCCTTCCATTAATATATAATCTCAATAGGGAACAGATAACACTTGCAAGCAAGCAAGCCATCCAAATATATAGTAGTGTTTAATCCAGCAGTGGGATTTAGAGAATAAATGTTTAAATCAATGATGTAGAAGCTGAAAATAACACATTAATCTTCATTCAATACTCATCCTACAAATGTGGTTTAATAAAGAGTTCTCAGAATCTAGTATATTTTTCATTTTTTAATCTCAATTGATCTCAGCTAATAAGGAGGCTGTTGTTCAAAAGAATGATCTTGTTCAGAATGATTTACCACGGTTAAGATGGCAAAGGAAATTGGAAATTTATAGATCTGTTAAAAAAGACTTAGATGTCAGGCTAATTGATACATTTTGGTCACCCCTTGAAATTACATCCATTTTTAGAATGCCAAATGAACTCTCCAAAGCAGCAGAAGAAGAATTATCCTTTAAACATACTGCAGAATCATCATCAAATAGTTATTTATTAAACAGCTCAGCCAGCATGTACACATTCTTTCCATCAGCAGTTTTTTGTTTGTTTCTCAGAACTAGATATTCATTGTATGTAGCACAATCACAGTAATGAATACAAAAGCAGGCATTATGAAAAACAATAATTTTGCAAAAATAAAAGTTTTATTGCCCTAATTGATAATGAAGATCTATGGTGCCTCTGACTGAGTTTTGCCTGCATAGCTTTGAATCCATATTTTCTCTTATCTTTGTCCATCCCTGATTACAAAGAAATTAAAGAATCTAAGTGTTATCAGATTGAGCTGTAAAGTGTTTTCTACACCAGCCACTTAATGAATATAAAAGGCGAGGTAACCCGTCTACCTCAGCACCATCTTTATCACATAACCTTCCCAAAGTTGATTCTTAACGTGCATGCTAAGTCGCTTCAGTCGTGACTGACTCTTTGTGACCCTGTGGACTGTAGCCCGCCAGGCTCCTCTGTCCATGGGGATTCTCCAGGCAAGAATCCTGGAGTGGGTTGCTGTGCCCTCCTCCAGGGGATCTTCCCGATGCAGGGATTGAACCCATGTCTCTTACGTCTACCTGCAGTGGCAGGTGGGTTCTTTGCCACTAGTGCCACCTGGGAAGCCCCTGATTCTTAAAAAAGATCATTGGAGAATTGGATTCTCCCCCAAGAGCCTGCAGAAGGAACACAGTTATGCCAACACGTTGGTTGTAAGAGTTTTCACATCTAGTACTGTGAGATAATAAATTTGTGTTGTTTTAAGCCATTAAATATGTGGGAATTTGTTGTGGCAACAATAGAAAACTAGTACATATAACAAGGAGCTGATCTGATCTAGGGCGGGTCCTAGAAACTCTTTTGAGAGCTGGATGATGAGGAGGAGAAAACTAAATAAGTGAGGAAAGGAGAGAGCATCCCAGCCTGAGACTAGCCCACACGGTGGAGCAGAATAGCTGGTAAGAACAAGTACTTAGGTCAGTGGGAAGACAGAGAACGACAGTAGTTTTAGGTGCTAGGGACAGGGAAGCAGGAGGTGGGTAATTTTTTAAGCCATTCTATGAAATGAGGGTAATAATAGCATACATCTTAAAGTGTCATTATAAAGATTAAATGATTCACTTAAGTGCCTGGTACATAATAACATAATCCAAAATTTTAGCTGTTATTATTGTTCAGTTCAGTTCAGTCACTCAGTCATGTCTGACTCTTTGTGGCCCCATGGACTGCAGCACGCCAGGCCTCCCTATCCGTCACCAGCTCCCGGAGCTTGCTCAAACTCATGTCCATTGAGTCAGTGATGTCATGCAACCATCTCATCCTCCGTCATTCCCTTCTCCTCCAGCGTTCAATCTTTCCCAGCATCAGGGTCTTTTCCAATGAAGTCCTTCACATCAGGTGGCCCAAGTATTGAAGCTTCAGCTTTAGCAGTCCTTCCAATGAATATTCAGGACTGATTTCCTTTAGGATGGACTGGTTGGATCTCCTTGCAGTCCAAGGGGCCCTCAAGAGTCTTCTCCAGTATTGTTAGGTTTGAATAAATATTCAAGATTTGATTTTGAATATATTATGCAAGATAAGTATTAGGGTACAACAAACCTACTGAATGTTACATAAACATATAGAGACAGATTAACAAACAGTCATACAGGGAACATCTGTGTAACCACAACACAGCCCCCTGTCCTCATGGAGCACAGAGGGGAAGTACAGAGGGGAAGACAAACACTAATCAAATAATTGTATAAACAAATAGAAAATCAAATCTGGGACAAATGTTTTGGAGGGGATACGAGGTGAATGTTACAAAAGCAGGATTTGTCCTAGACAGGAAGAACAAAGAGGACTTTCCTAAGGACAACATACTTGTGGTCACAACTAAGGGAAAAGCAGAAATGAACCAGATCAAACGGGAGAGGGAAGAGCATTCCAGGTACAAGAACACCAAGGGTGAAGGGGGGAGACTGTGAGTGTGAAGAGGCCCTGGGGAGACAAACGGAACAGAAAGACGGGTTGTGCCAAGATTTAAAAGACTTTAAATGCCAAGCAAAGTCATTCCTTCCTAGATCATGTGAGCTCCTTGAGATCGGGTCTTAATCAATTCTATATCAAACCTAGAATCATATTTGATAAATAATAGATATTCAAAGGACTTGCTAAATCGACTTAAGTGCAGATTTTATTTTATAGCTAATAGAAGCCACAGAAGTTTGTTTGTTTGTTGGTTTTTGGCCAGGTAAATCATAATTTTGCCTGGTTAGTGTTAGTAAGAAAAATATGTTTCAAGTCCCACTTACTATAGCAGATGGCTAATGTCCTGGAGGACTGAATTTTTGCCTGTGCATTCAGAAGTCTTTCCCAGGTGAAAGGTTAAAAGCATTACACTCTGAAGGTGGAGTAAGAGTGAAACCTGTTTGCTAAACTGTTCCAATGATAAGAATGACAGTGAGGGCACTTGTTAAAAACATAACTTCCCAGGACCCATCCTAGACCCTGTAAACAAGACCTCAGAAAAGGTGTGAGTAGCTGTATTTATTGACAAGCACTTTACCTGATTCTTATTCTCAAGAAGGTTTAGAAAACTCTGGTATAGAGGACCTTGAAGGGCAAAGGAAAGGCATGTGTAAAACTATGAACATCTGAAAGAGCCAGGAGGTATATTATGAAAATGACTGGGGAATAGGGCGCCTGAGAGGAAGTGGTTGTTACTGAGGCTGGAAATTGTGAAAAGCTTTACTGGTAAAGTTTGTTCTTACTAAGCTAAAAAATCTTGTGAATAATGGAGAACCAATGGAAGATCTTAGGCAAGGAAGTGAGTTTTGGGGGAGGAAATTATTCAAGAAATGGAAACAGGTTTGAGAGACATTTTTGAGAAATAATTGAGAGTGCTTAATGGCTACTTTTATGAGAGAAGTAAGAAAGGAGAGGTGGAGAATGAATCCAAGGCTTCTCATGTGGCAGAGCGCCTTTGTTAGGGAGCAGATGCTATGGTAAGAAAGCATTCCATTTTAGACTTAGAAACATGGAAGGAGAAACCTCCAATTTGGGAGGAAGTTCTCAAGGTAGAGAATATGGTTGTGGAAGTCACTGGAACCATGGGAGTTTCACTAGTATGAGGATGTAAATTGATAAATGGTCCAAGCACAAAATGATGGGGAAATGGGCATGCTTGAGTAGCACTTACAGAAACCTTTCCCAGGTGGCTCTGCGATAAAGAACCCACCTGCCTGTGCAGGGGACGCAGGAGATGTAGGTTCCATCCCTGGGTCGGGAAGATCCTCTGGAGAGAGGAATGGCTACCCACTCCAGTATTCTTGCCTGGGAAATCTCAGGACAGAGGAGCCTGGCAGGCTGCAGTCCATGGGGACTCAAAAGAGTAGGACACGACTTAGCAACTAAACAGCAACAAGGAGAAATCAGCAAAGAGACTAAATGGGGATGGAAGAGTTAGCAGCTGTGATCTTGGCTATCCTCAGCACCTAATGGCGACCTCCTTCCAAAGGACTTACGCCGGGACTGTGGCCCTCAGTGCCCTGACCCCACAGCAGGCCACCACTGACCCACGCCTCTGCCGGAGGCTCCTGGACACTCACAGCAAGTCCGGCTCAGTCTCCTGTGGGGCCACAAGGTTTCGTTTGTGCCCTCCGAGAGTCTGCTTCCCCAGTCCTGTGCAAGTTCTGTAACAAATCCCACCGGCCTTCAAAGTCAAATTCCCTGGAGGTTCTCAGTCCCTCTGCCGGATCCCCAGGTTGGGAAATCTGCGGTGGGTCCTAGAACTTCCACAACAGTGTGAGAACTTCTTTGGTATAATTGTTCTCCAGCTTGTGGAACCATCTGATGCTTCCTATACTCCCACGCTAGAGACCTGAAAGAACAAACACATTTCCATTATTATTGCACTGACAAATATTTGCCACCTATCTAGAACATTTAACAGTAAAATTCTAGAAAATCTGCCCTCGGTTAATGCTATCAGATAAAGAAACACAAAAATCTAGATAAGCCACTGGTTTTTAATTTTTAATTTCTTTATTTTTTTATTGGAGTATAGTTGATTTACAATATTGTTTTACCTTCTGCTATGTTCAAGCTGGTTTTAGAAAAGGCAGAGGAACCAGAGATCAAATTGCCAACATTCGCTGGATCACTGAAAAAGCAGGAGAGTTCCAGAAAAACATCTATTTCTGCTTTATTGACTATGCCAAAGCCTTTGACTGTGTGGATCACAATAAACTGTGGAAAATTCTGAAAGAGATGGGAATACCAGACCACCTGACCTGCCTCTTGAGAAACCTATATGCAGGTCAGGAAGCAACAGTTAGAACTGGACATGGAACAACAGACTGGTTCCAAATAGGAGAAGGAGTACTTCAAGGCTGTATATTGTCACCCTGCTTATTTAACTTATATGCAGAGTGCATCATGAGAAACGCTGGGCTGGAGGAAGCACAAGCTGAAATCAAGATTGCCAGGAGAAATATCAATTACCTCAGATATGCAGATGACACCATCCTTATGGCAGAAAGTAAAGAACTAAAGAGCCTCTTGATGAAAGTGAAAGAAGAGAGTGAAAAAGTTGGCTTAAAGCTCAACATTCAGAAAACTAAGATCATGGCATCCGGTCCCATCACTTCATGGCAAATAGATGGGGAAACAGTGGAAACAGTGGCTGACTTTATTTTTCTGGGCTCCAAAATCACTGCAGATGGTGACTGCAGCCATGAAATTAAAAAACGCTGCTCCTTGGAAGGAAAGTTATGGCCAACCTAGACAGCATATTTAAAAGCAGAGACATTACTTTACCAACAAAGGTCTGTCTAGTCAAGGCTATGGTTTTTTCAGTAGTCATGTACGGATGTGAGAGTTGGGCTATAAAGAAAGCTGAGTGCTGAAGAATTGATGCTTTTGAACTGTGGTGTTGGAGAAGACTCTTGAGAGTCCTTCGGACTGCAAGGAGATCCAACCAGTCCATCCTAAAGGAGATCAGTCCTGAGTGTTCATTGGAAGGACTGATGCTAAAGCTGAAACTCCAGTACTTTGGCCACCTGATGCGAAGAGTTGACTTATTGGAAAAGACCCTGATGCTGGGAGGGATTGGGGGCAGGAGGAGAAGGGGATGACAGAGGATGAGATGGCTGGATGGCATCACTGACTCAATGGACATGAGTTTGAGTAAACTCTGGGGGTTGGTGATGGACAGGGAGGCCTGGCATGCTGTGGTTCATGGGGTCACAAAGAGTCGGCCATGACAGAGACTGACCTGAACTGAATACAGCAAAGTGAATCAGTTATATATATATCCACTCTTTTTTTAGGTTCTTTTCCTATATAGGCCATTAAAGAGTATTGAGTAAAGTTCCCTGTGCTATTCAGTAGGTTCTGACTAGTTATCTCCTTTATATATAGTAATGAGCATGTCATCCCAGTCTCCCAATTTATCACTTCCCCCAAGCTGGGATTCCCTGTGGCTCAGTGGGTGAAGAATTCGCCTGCAATGCAGGAGATGGGGCTTTGATTCCTGTATCGGGAAGATCCCCTGGAGAAAGAAACAGCAACCCACTCCAATACTTTTGCCTGGGAAATACCGTGGACAGAGGAGCCTGGTAGGTTACAGTTAATGGGGTCGAAAGAGCCAGACACAACTTAGTGACTAAATCACCAATCTCCTCCAAGCCACTGGTTCTTCAAAATACCGGAAGCTGTTGACACTTGGATTTTAGTCCAAACTCTTCCACTAACTTGGGCAAATCATTTAATTTCTCTGAACCTGCGATGCATGATACAGGGTGCTCAGGGCTGGTGCACTGGGACGACCCTGAGGGATGCGATGGGGAGGGAGGAGGGTGGGGGGGTTCAAGATGGGGAACACGTGTACACCCATGGCTGACTCATGCGAATGTATGGCAAAAACCACCAGAATATTGTAAAGTAATTAGCCTCCAATTAAAATTTTAAAAAAATTCACACACCAAAAGAATTTCTCTGAACCTGCTTATCTACAAAAAAAAAAAAAAAACAGCTGGGATAGCTAGATATCTTCTGCTACTTCCAGCTCTAAAATCTAGTTTTTCTCCAGACCCAAACAAGCCTGAGATGAAAATTTTAAACAGATTTTTGAAGAGCAAATCTTGAAGTAAGAATACCTGTTTCCCAATCCACACTCCCCCTTCCTCAATGAATATTTGTTGGGAAATATTCAAAGTTATATATGACGCGTTGGATACTTTTACAGTTCTTGTCCTTAGCACAGCTTTGTCATTCATCCTCTCTGAGTCGTGTGGCGTCATGTCAGTGGCATGGCATCCATTTAACCCCACCTAGAAGAGCCTCTCTTTTCTCAGTACCTTTGGAGTGACTCATCAAGCACATGAAGCTTCCTACCTCCCCATGGAATGACCACAAGCTTTCTTCAGGATGTGTGTTAAATGAGTCTGTGCTCTCGCAACTGAGTGGCCCTAGGTGGCCCCTCAGGACTTCAAGAGCTAGAGACTTTTTGCCTGCCAGAACGTTAAACAAACAAACGTCTACATTTAAAAAACCCTGATTCTCTTGCAAGGAGTACTTATACCATCAAGTACTGGTGTAGGATGAGTCAGGAATTGAAACACACACACACACACACACACTCCTGAGGAAGCCTTCCGCCACACACACACACACACACACACACACAACACACACACACACTCCTGAGGAAGCCTTCCGCAACTCCAATTTCGCAGAAGGAAGATAAACACAGAGGGCACACAAGCACGCAATCTCCCAGAACACTGTGTATTTTTTCTAAGGACTGGGCGACAGGACTTCCACCCACAGAAACGCCCAACAAGTCAACAACCCTCCCACTGGCTCCGGACGCTCGGACCGGCCCGTCCCTCTCGGCACGGGTCACACCCCCACCGGTAGGCCCTGCCCCCTCCCCGCCCGCTCCCAGCGGGCGCCGCGCCGCCTTGCCCCGCCCCTCGCCCCGCCAGCCCCTCGCCCCGCCCCCGCCCCACCTGCAGGCCCCGCCCGCTCCCCGCCAGTTCCCAGTGGGCGCCGCGCGCCCTCTGGCCCCGCCCTCTCTGCGCCCGTCCCCCATCGCCCCGCCCATTTCCCCGCCCCCCATCTCTTGCCCCGCCCCGCCCCGCCCATTCCCAGCGGGCGCCGCGCTCCGCCTTACTCCCTCGCCCCGCCCCTCGCCCCGCCGCCCCGCCTCTCGGCCCACCTCTCGCGCGCGGAGATGGCGGAGCTGGACGTCGGGCGGCACTGCCAGGTTGAACGCTGCCGGCGGCTAGGTGATGCGGCGCCCCAGCCCCGGCCTCGGGGGTCCTGGCCGCGCTCTGCCTCCGGGTCGGCGGGGCGTGAGGGCGACGGCGCGGGGCGGAGGCTGAGGAGGGGCAGGGCGTGTCCCACGGGCCCCTCAGTTGGCCGGGTCGGAGGCCTTCTGGGGGCCCTGGGGCCTGGGAGCTGCTTGTCCCCCTGAGGGGCCTGCGCGACTCCTGGAAGCACAGCCGGCAGCTCCCGCTCCGGTTTCTGAGACCGCCTCGCCGAGGAGCCGCGCACGCCCGCCGCTGTCTGACGAGCCCGGGATGGAGCGCGTTTCAGTGTGGGAACCGGGAGAGTCCCCCGGCCCGCCGCGGCGACCTGGGTCCTCGTCCGCAGCCCTTCCGTTGTCTGTCAGGGAAGGATGGGCTGGGTCAGCTTTGAGCCTCGTTTTTGTTGGCTGCTCAGGGGACGGACTTCCAGTGAGAAGGCCCCGAGCCTTGTCTTGGCAAGAGCGT
The DNA here is from genome assembly GCF_910594005.1 of Cervus elaphus. Lineage (NCBI taxonomy): Eukaryota > Metazoa > Chordata > Mammalia > Artiodactyla > Cervidae > Cervus > Cervus elaphus. The sequence continues at coordinate 81,033,421 of NC_057835.1, forward strand.
CTCTGCTCTCTCAGCTCTGTCTTCTTTGGTTCTGTCTCTGACTCAGTAAACGCTTACTGAGCACCTGCTTTGCTTCTGGCCCACGTAAGGGTCTAAGATATGGCCATTTCCACAGAAAAGCTCTCAGGGTAGTTCGCTGCGTTTTAGAGCTTTAGTCAGGTGATGTTCTGTCTCTGCTAAACCGAGAGACCTTGTGACACTCGGAGTCCACCCTTACGGCCAGTGAGCATGTGGCACAGGCCTTAGGAACTGCAGCAGGCAAGTCCTGAAACCGAGAGCCACACAGAATGCCATCTGTCTCTGGTACCTGGCTTGCACTCCAAATGGGTGCTGTCACATCTGGCTTGTGCTGTTACACATCTCGGGGCCAAACAAGTTTTCTCTCCCATTGCAGCTTCAGTCTTTGGTAGCAGGTACCCTGTCACTGTTGAGAAGGGCTCTGGGGTCTAGCTCAGAATTAGTGGGAGTGCTCCCTGTTGGTCAGTGATGACATGTTGTGGACGATGGGCTAAAGGGCACAATCCCTACGAGGTTCTTGTTACTTACAGGACTCTGATTTGTAGCTTTCACCACTGACTGTCGTCCTCTGCCATCCTTCAGCAGGCAAGGACCGATGTTTCCTTGCAGACTCATAGGGAAGCTTAGCCGATTGGGTTTTGAGCTTAAGTTGTGTCATTCTGGTATACCTGATTATCAAGTCCATAATGTCTACCATCTGTTACATAGTTAATCTTCTTTTCCAACTTCAGGTGTCTCTTAAAGTGTAAGCACTGAAATGAAGCCAGGGTCTGGCTCTTTTGGAGTTTAGATTTCTCGCAGACTCTAGTGGAGAGCAGTTAAGATTTAGAGGATATTGTGAGTGTACTAAATTTCATTTAGCTTGAATAGAAGAATGGTGTCAAGTGTTAGGAAATTACCTTAATCTTAACTCTTACCCCTGGGTCCTCTTAGTTTGCGTCTAATACTTAGTTGGTCACCAAAGTCTCTAAAAGTAGCAAGCATGTACATTTTCCCCATTTTAAAGAGACAAACAGGTTTTGCAGAGTGATGTATATTTCAGTTTTCTTCTCTTTTTGACAAATGTATATCTACATACTTGGTATGGAACAGATGCTTACAGTATCATGCTTTCAGGACAATAGTGATAATGCATTAAGCTCACTTCTCAGGTGAGGGAAGAACTATATTAGAGTCCTCTTGTCCCACAAGCAGCAAGTCGGCAAGGGTCCCTTTGGGTTACTGTGCATATGTGTTAAGTCACTTCTTTCTGCTTCTGATGTCTGATTCTTTGTGACCCTGTGGACAGTAGCCCTCCAGTTTCCTCAGTCCATGGGATTCTCCAGGCAAGAATACTGGAGTGGGCTGCCATGCCCTCCTCCAGGGGATCTTCCCGACCCAGGGATTGAACTTGCATCTTTTACATCTCCTGCATTAGCAGGCAGGCTCTTTACCACTAACACCTACAGGGAAGCCCTGGGTTAAAATAGGACCTCTTTTTTCTTTTGGGTTAGGATACCCTGTAGGATGAGATCTTTTAGAGTGATAGTGGCTTTCTCTTAAGTGCAGTACTTCCTGTTTTCATTTTGTAAAGGCAGTGTGATTAGATATATCCAGCCTCACTTGTGTGTGTACTGTAATTTATTATGAGGTACATTGAAAACAGATTGGAGAATGAGTGAATGATTATATTCAGTGATTTGTGGTCAATTGCCAAATCTAAAAACAGATACTTTAATGTGCTTTCCAAAAATTCACTTCCTGACTTAATTGTTGCTTAGTCCTGACTTAGTTGTTCCTTAACAGCAAGGAAAGGAACAGTTCAGGACTAAATTTTATGCGATCAATCTGTCTGTTTAATTTCTGGAATATCTTTGAACATGTCTCTACCTAGTCACCCCAGGATTTTTCTCAGAGTTTGAGTATATTCAAAACAAGTGAATTGTTGTGATTATTCTTGTTAATTACAGTTTTTATCTTACTATTCTTATCTTTTACACATCTCATTTACCCTATGAAGTAAGTGTGGCATATAGCACAGATATGGACACACATAGATATACATACACACACAGATGCACACAAACACAATGTACTTATATCCTATTTTTATCTATATTACCTAATAATATATTTTTTATTTTGTATACATATACATGCACTATATCATATACTGTATCAAGAAATATATATATATATATTCTGTGTGTGTGTGTGTATATATATATATATATATATATATATTCAAAACCCAAAGCTCTACCTTTAAGTAACTTGCCTAGCATTGCTGGATTAGTAAGCAGTGCAATCAAAATTGAAATCCAAGATTGTCACTTCAAATGCAGAATTTTTGTGATATATGGTCCTCAGAAGCAGCATCTGGTAAACCTGGGAAAAACACTCCCAGGACTTCTTTTTTTCTGATTTAGTTTGTCACTGCAAGTAATATTTATCTCCTGATAATCTGGTTACTCTCAGAGTACTTGAGGTTGTGATGGCTTTTGTTTAACTACTACTTGCTGCACTAGGATATTGTTCAAAAGGAAGGTTCTCCTGTAGCCACAGTTCAGTACTTGATTTTTTTTTTACTTAAGAAACCTAAATCAAAATCAGTACTGACCAGAACATATAACATTTTCCCTTTATTTTAGATTTTCTTCCATTTGTATGTGATGGATGTTCAGGAGTATTTTGGTAAGTTAAGGTTTTATGCAGGATTTGGCAGTAATTTTATTGTTTACAATATGAGATTTATTTCTAAAAAGCAGAATGATTTAAAATAGTTTGTACTTTAGCCATTGATATTTGATATTCACTAGAATAATCACCTGAGAAAAAAATAGATTAGTCATAGGCTCTGGTTACTTACGCATATATGTGGCTAGTCTTTAAATTTTCTATAGTTATGTGTGTGCTTTTATGTAAAACTTATGTATATTAATCACAAGGAGAGAATATATCCATAAAATAAAGAATATGATTTTAAAAATCCAATTATGATTATTAGTTTTTATTTTTATTAATACAATGAAAAGAGCCCATCCTATATATTTCTTAAATCGGGTACTTTGTGCATACATTACATGCAATGTAAAACCTGGGAACAAATAAGAATTTTGGATGTAATTTCAATTAAACTTTCAAGTATCAGGCATTTAATTTATTTAATAGAGCACTGAAAGAATAAGTTCTTTTCAGACAGTAGTTCAGAAAGACTTATTAGAAAGAAATAAAAATAGTACATATTTTTAAGTCATTCAGAACTAGAATACTCCTTTGACATATTATTATTGGTTATTTTTGAGAAATAAAAGGAATCAAAAGAGTCTGTGTTTTCACGCACCTTAAAACACTCAAAGTAAAAAGGAAATTGAGAGGTGAATTATTTGTACTCACATTGAATTTGAACAGTAGTTGGGTTTAAAACTTTTGAGACTACAGGTGCTCTGTCTTTTATTTGTCTTTTCAGCTTATTCTTACATGCAGAGTTGTTAATGTGGTGTGAGTGTAATTAATCTTAAGGATCTAACCATTAAATAGCTCAAATTTCTGCAGTTATCTTTAAGTACATTGTTTGATTACATTTAAATAAATACTTATCTTTGTTGTTATTTAAGCCTTGAACACAGGAGCAGAGAGTCCCATAGCTGTCCTGAGGTATGTTATTATCTCCTAGTGAAACGTGTTTGTATTTCAGAATTTGATTCTGTTTATCTATTTATTTTGGTTGTGCTGTGTCTTCATTGCTGCTCACGGGCCTTCTCTAGTTGCAGAGATCGGGGACTCCTCTCCAGCTGCAGAGCGTGGGCTCTAGGCACCGGGGTTCAGTGGGTGCGGCATTCAGACTCGGGCTCATGGGCTTCAGTAACTGTGACTCCTGGGCCCCAGAACGCGCAGGCTCCAGTAGCTGTGGCCCACGAGCTTCAGTTGCTCCATGGCAGGTGGGATCTTTCTGGACCAAGGATCGAACGCATGTCCCCTGCACTGGCAGGCGAACTGCTGTCCACTGTATTACCAGGGAAGTCTTGATTCAATTTAGTACCAGGGTACTGCAGATTAAAATTTGGCATACTAAATTGATCTATAAGAGGCTGTTACTTTATATTTTTTCTCAATTTGCTTTAAAAATAAACTCGTCTACTTGGTATTTATAAATTTTTATTCTTATAATTTTCTTTCCTTTATGCTACCGTCCTGTGTGGGTAGCCCACTTTTAGCTTCAGGCTCTGTATTTATAACTATGTAATGGAATTGACATCCTCATCATATGCTGCCTCCAGTTTGCTTCACTGTTGTGTTCGTTTTCACCGGTGCCTGGGGTTAGGATTCTGTGGTAATAAATTGTGCTGACTCCATCAGCCTTAGATCATCAGGAGCAAACCTGTAGTCCAGCAAAGTCCCTACCATAATTCTGCCCACATCAAGAGATTAAAAAGACCTGTTAGATAAAAGCCAAAATACCATCTTTGTGACTGGTAAAGAATAAGTTGAATGATGAAGCTTAATGTAGAGCCAAAAAGATCTTCAGAGAAAATCCGGAATTCGGTGGATTTGCCACCTGTCACAGCAGTGTTGCACCAGGTTAGGCCTCTTAGGAAATAAAGAAAAAGCTGAGCCTAATTAATTTTCTTGAATTTGTAATCAGAGAAGTTGCTCTACCTCCTCTGGGTCAGAGATCAGCAGGAAGTTAAACTGAATTCACTCCATTTGGAAAGAAGCATTTGCCTCCCATTTTGCAATTAATATTTCTTCCTTCCCACCATTTACCAGACACTTTACCAAGAATTTTTACCTCTGTTCTCTCAATTATAAAAATTAAGATTAAATGAGCTTCAGTCAAAATCTGGCCCTCTGAAGTTTTGGTGATTTGAGGGAAATAAAAATTAATTAACATATTGGTATTATTCAGGATTAACTGGAGAGAAATACTCAGTCATATAGTAAACAGTATTTCTCATGTAGCTTATAAATAAATCTCTGTGCTTTCTTTTTTCTTGTGATATAATTTGCTTTCTATGAATGTCTCATAGAATGTCTCTCAGTTAGATCTTATTAATTAAATAGTGAAATAAAAATCTTCTACCTTTAGACCATTGAAACAAATTTGGAAAAATGGTTAAGAAATTAATTCCGATGAGATGTAACTCTGTTTTTATAGAGGATACCCTTTGTTCATGGATTTCAAGCAATTACCATTGACCCTTGAATGATACAGGTTTGAACTGTGTGTGTCCCCTCAAACGTGGATCTTTTTTTTCTCTAAATATATGCTGCACAAAGCATTGAACCTGCAGACAACAGAACTGCAGATTTGGAAGGCTACCTGTGAAGACAGACTTGGATTTTTAACAGTGTGGAGAGTTTGTACCCTAAGTCCTGAGTTGTTCAAGGGTCAACTGAGTTCATTTAATTCTAGAAATCTGGTTACTTAGTACTCAAAATAGCCTAAGTGATCTGGATTTTTTTTTTTTTTAATTTCATAAAATCTTTTTCCTCTGGTATAATATTTGCTAGTAATGCAGTAGGTGGCACTAGTGGCAAAGAATCTGCCTGACAATGCAGAAGATGTAAGAGGTGTGGGTTCTATCCCTGGGTTAGGAAGATTCTCTGGAGAAGGAAATGGCAACTTACTTCAGTAATCTTGCCCGGGAAGTCCATTGGACAGGAGCCTGGCAATCCACAGTCCCTGAGGTTGCAAAGACTGGAACCAGCTGAGCATACACACAAAGAGTATTGTATCGTTGTGAAAACTGTTTTTAACTGTATCATGGAAAAATATAATTTTAAGTGTTCTTTTACATATATTTAAGCCTCTAAAATCAGTGTGGAAAGTGGATATGACTTGTCATTTGAGGAGTGATGGGCTGATTTCCTCGTCTGTGAAAGTCACTCTAGTCATGTCTGACTCTGTGACCCCGTGGTCTATATACAGTCCATGGAATTCTCCAGGCCAGGATACTGGAGTGGGTAGCCTTTCCCTTCTCCAGGGGATCTTTCCAACCCAGGGATCAAACCCAGGTCTCCCACATTACAGGCAGATTCTTTACCAGCTGAGCCATCAGGGAAGCCCAAGAATACTGGAGTGGGTAGCCTTTCCCTTCTCCAGGGGATCTTCCTGACCCAGGAATCGAACTGGGGTCTCCTGCATTGCAGGAGGACTCTTCACCAACTGAGCTATTATTGGTACCTTGTGTAGTATGTTACAAAGTAGAAGACTAAACTTAGGGAGAATGACAGAGTAGTCATTTTAACCTGACTTAGAGGATAAACACACCACAGTAGGGAAATTTTGAAAATGTAGAGCAGTCTGCACAGTAATCATTCTGCACACAATTATTATAATCTATGCAAGATTGTGTGGGTTGCTTTTATAAGTTGAAGCAAAAATGCTCTGGATATCTAGAATAGATTTGTTGATTTGCTTTTAATGTGAAATATGATGCCATGCCCCCCTTCTCCCTTTTCAGGTGACTGTCCTCAACGAGAGACCGAAGTCAGACACCCATACATCTCACCCGTGCTCTTTCAGGGACTGTGCTGAGAGAGAGCTTGTGCCCATCATGTGTCCTTACTGTGAGAAGAACTTCTGCCTGAGGTGACCCCTGTGACCGTTCAAACTGTGTATCTGTTTAAGTCACATGCAAGCACATGAACCAGTGTCACTCTTTTGTTGCTCGCAGACACCGTCATCAGTCAGATCACAACTGTGAAAAACTGGAAATCCCTAGGCCTCGTATGGCTGCCTCTCAGAAACTCGTCAGAGACGTTATTGGCAAGTATCTGGACAGCGTGTCTGATGTTTACTTACTGCTGTATACTCGTGAGTTCCTGAGCCCTGCTTGTGTCAGCTTGCCAGTCATGGAAGGTGTTAGCCGCCCTGATGGTTATAACTTGCTGTAGATTTTGAGGACATTCTTGTGACAGTATTCTTCACAAGTCTTACCTAGCAAATGGGGATTTGGAAATTCCATAGAAATATCCGGCAGGTATTCTCTTTTGCTGGACCACTTGTATCAGCTGGTTAACCATCTTGGCTAGAAATTACATTCATGAGGCTAAAGCAGTGGTTTACATTCTTCAAGACTAAAGTTAGGACTTTCCTGGTGGCCCAGTATTAAGAATCCACCTGCCAGTGCGGGGGACACGGGTTCAACCCCTGATGCGAGAAGATCCCACATGCCGTGGGGCAGCCGAGGCCGTGTGCCCTGGAGTCCATGTTCCTCAAGAGAAGCCTGGACACCGCCCCTCGGGAGGAGCCTCACTCGCCCCGACTAGAGAAAGCCCGCGTGCATCAGTGAAAACCCAGCACAGCCGAGAATAAATAAGTGAAATTTAAATTAAAAAACAAAATGTAAAATGATAAAAAAAACCTTTAAAAAAATGAAAGAGAAAGATTCCTTTTAAAAAAAAAGACCGAAATTTAAGCCTAGTCAGCTGTCCTGTGAATGCTGCTGATAATCTGACGTATGTGGAAAGAATATATCTGTGACATTGACCAGTCTCACTGCCAACATACTCAACTGAATTTTCATTTTATATTAAGAATAGTGATTTAAATTAAATTCTATTAATTAAGTAAAAATCTTCTGCAACACTTCTCTGCAGAAGTGCTAGTGATTGCTTTGGATTAAATAGATTTAAGTCGGAAAGCACATATAACTTAAGTATTTTAATGTGTGGCTCACTTACATACACTCAGTGGTATTTTTCCATTGTTCTTGTAAATATAATATCTAAAAAATGAATGTGGTCTCCATATATCTCTAGTATATGTAATTTATGTATGTTTCAAGGCCACAGTTAGTAATAATAAAACTTTGAAAAATGTGCAAGTTCCTATTTGCTTATATCCTTATGCTTGCTTCTTAGATTCCAAGACAGGAGAGACAGCAAGTAAACGACGGAAAGGTGCAAAAAATAGTGAAACAGCTGCAAAGGTAGCACTGATGAAATTAAAGATGCATGCTGCTGGAGATAAATCATTGCCACAGGTTGGTTTTAGATATTTAGGAAACAAAAAAGTTCCAGATACAATTGGGGCCCCCTTTGTACGCTTCCCTTTCATTAGTAACAACAAAACCTGAACTCAATATGTATCATTTCAAATATTACAAGGTATAAGCCTGCATAAATAATAGTCTTACGAGTTTTTTTTACCTTATAGACATGGCAGAAAGCCGTATGTATCCTTCTTCAACTTTTTTCTTTTACCCTTAGTATCATTTTTTTTAAACATATATCCGTGCTGATATGTTTAGTCTCTTTCATTCATTTTGATAGCTTACATTTTTCTATAGTATGTATATACCACAGCTTATCTATTCTCTTGGTGAACACGATTCAGATTTCTTTTCCAAGTTGTTTGCTGTTATAAACAGTTCAAAAGTGAGCACCCTGTGTACACAGGGGAACATTTCTCTAAGGCAGTTTCTTTCAAACCCCATATTATCACCTGTATTTTCTGTAACCACCCAGTACCTATATACCCACATACACACCTTAACACAGCTCCAGTAAGTGAGATCTAGCCTTACAAGGATGTGTATCTACTCTGATATTTTTTATTCTATTTAAAGACTATTAACTTTCTAGCCCCTGCAGGATTGAGACCATTAAAATGAAACATGCTATTCCAGGGAACATACCTAGAAATAGAAACCTGGAGAATGGGGTTTGCTCATCTTTGGCGTTATTAGATATCGTCCGTTTTTTATTGTCAGTAATTGTACTGATTTGTCTCCTTGCAGCATCTGAGTTTCCTGCCAGTGTTGGGCATTCTTCATTATCACCAGTCTGACAGATTGAAATGATACATCACTGAGGTTTACAGTTGACTTTCCCTGTGATTAGTGAGGCTCAGCTACTTTGCATACATTTATTGGCTCTTTGACTTTCTCTTGTGAATTATTTGTTCACATCCTTTGTGTGTGTATATTGTCTGCTAGGTTGTTTGGAACTTTTAAAAAGGTTTATAAGAGTCTGTATATTCTAAGTTCTGATCTTTTCTTGATTAAATATGTTGCACGTATCTTCTCTCAGTCTATAGCTTGTGTTTATTTTGGCTTTGATCTCTTTAGTGATCCAGACTTTTTAAATTTTAATGCATTATATCTATTAATGATTTCTTTAGAATTGTAATTCTTAAAATGAGTTTTTTGCTTACATTTTCCTTTAAAAGTTTTATTGCATTTTTTTGTTTAGCTTTTTATTCCACCTGGAACTTAATTGTAAGTAAGTAGAGGTAGAGATTTATTCCTCCCTCTCTTACCCAACGGGTTACTGATTGTCACAACAAAAGAAAGTGAAGAGTTCATCCTTGTAATGTCGCTTCTGTTACACACCAGATTGTTCTGCATATGTGGGACTGGTCTGGGGATCTCAGTTCTGTTCCTTTGGTCTGTCTCTCTGCGTCAATATCGTTCTGTGTTAATCATAGTAGCTTTTACTGTAGTAAGTAGGACAAGGCTGTCCACCTCATTCTTGGCTTCCAACTGTGTCTATTCTTGGCCATTTATTCTTTTGTAAAAATTTTAGGATCACTTCATCTTGTTCTGTGAAATGGTGATTTTGATAGAAATTGTGCTCAATTTTAAGTAAGACAGTGGACATCTTTAAAATTTCATTCTTCCTTTTCATCTCCATAGTCTATCCCAACTTATTTAGGTCTTTATTTATGTCTTTAAATAACATTCTATAATGCCTACCATACACATTTAGGGGTCTTAAGTTTTTTCTTTGGCTCTTCATAATTTTTGCTGCCATTATAAATGGTAACTTTTTAAAATTAACATTTTCCTAATTTGGTTATTGCTGATTGTTGTATAATGTCTTTCTATCTAGCAAATAAACTCTAATAGTTCCCATATTTTGTAGATTTCCTGTCTAGTTTTCCGTGCAGTCACATCTTCTGCAAATGATAATTTTGTGTGGTATTTGTTTTTGTTTTCAAATTTTCTTATCTTTATTACTCTTCCTCCTCCTCATTATTCTTTGTGTTACTGTATTGGTCGAAACCTCCGCAACAATGTTAGATAATGTAAGTGATAGCAGGGGTCTCCATCTTGTTTCTGACTTCAGTTCCAATAATTCTAAAGTTTCATCACTAAATATTATATTTGCTGTAGATTTTTTGATAGTAGCTTTCCACGGGTTAACAATATTTTTCTATTCCTAGGAATTTATATCAGGAATGGGTATTAAATATTGCTATAATTTTTTTCCTCCATCTAGTAAGATGATTATATAGAGGTTTTTTTCCTTATTAATGTAATAAATTACATTGATCATCTTCTGTTGTGAATCACCCACATATTCTTAAATAAACCACTTGACTCTGGTATATAATTTTTTTAAAATGAACTGCTAAACTGTTCACTAATATATTATTTACTGTTTTGTCCTGACATTAGTAGCAAAAAAAAATCAGTTGAGTAGCTTTCCCTTTCCTATTCTTTGAAATAGATACATATTGTCCTTGAAGGTTTGGTAATAGTTGTTAAAACCTTCAGATTTGTTGCCTTTTGTAGGGGGAGAATTTTGAATACTAATTAATGTGTTAAATAGTTCTTTGGTTTATTTGGATAATCTATGTCTTCTGAAATATATGTTGGGAAATAACATTTTTCTTAAAAATTTCTGTTTAATACAGATTTTTCAGCTTATTGTTATGTTCCCAAATCTCTGTTGTGTCTTTCACTAGTCATTCTTAATATTTTTCAATTGTACTTTGATTTCCCCTTGAACGGACTTGCTAGAGGTTTGTGTTTACTTTTTTAATTGGCATTTTAGTTTTTTCAAAGAATCATGTTTTGGTTTTATTGACTTCTCTATTGTTTCTTTGCTTTCTGCTTTACCGATTTTGTTGTTATATTATTGTTTCCTTTTTCTGCTTTGTTTAGATTGTCTCTGATGTTGTTTTTCTAACTTCTCACACTGAATGGTGAGCTTACCCTTTCAACCTACTTACTTGGGTGTTTTTTTCTAGGGGAGGTGACTTTATTTTGGGTTTCCTGTGTGGCACTAGTGGTAAAGAGTCCACCTGCCACTGTAGGAGACATAAGAGATGTGGGTTCGATCCCTGGGTCAGGAAGATCCCCTGAAGGAGAGTGTGGCAACCCACTCCAGTATTCTTGCCTGGGAAATTCCATGGACAGAGGAGCCTGGTGGGCTATAGTCTATGGGGTCACAAAGAGTTGGACGCAACTGAGTGACTTAGCACACATGCATGCAACTTTATTTTAATACAGTTTCTAACATAGAAGAGTTCTAGACTAGTACAAAGAGTGTTTTCATACTGGTTACCCAGATGTTCCAATTACTTACATTTTGCCCTATTCGTTATTTAATGTGCAGTCATTCTGTTTGTCCATATGTATATGTGTGTGTGTGCTTATACTAATTTTTGGTCAGCTTGATCTATCAGGTTCTGAAACAGATGGTATTCAATAAAATCTCTCACTGTAGCTGTGGTTTTGTCAATTTTTTTTCCTATAATTCTAATAGTTTTGCTGAGTTCTATATTATCAGGTACATTTAGTTTTTTCATCATTATGTCTTCAGTATGAATTTTTTGCCTTAAATCTATTTTGATTTATGATGATGTTTCACTGCCTTTTTTTTGGTGAATAATTACTACTATGTGTGTATTCCTTTGTATTCAACTTTTCTGTGTTGTTTTATTTTTAGGGTGTTTCTTGTAAGCTGTATGTAGCTGGACTTTGTTTTTTTAATCCAATCTGATAATATCTCTCTTTTATAGGTGAGTTGAACCCATTTATATTTATTATGATCACAAGCATTTAAATACATTTCTTCTATCTTATGTTTTTTTTCTGATTGTCCTTTTGCTGTTATTATTTATTTCTTTCCAGTCGTCTTTTGTATTGATTGAATTTTCTATATTCTCTTCTATTCTGCTGGTCTAGAAACCATTGATTATAAACTTCTTTTAATAATTTTTTTAATGTTTCTTTTTTGAAGCATTCCTTATTTTTAAGTTATAGAAATACTGCATACTTTTAACAAGGGTAACTTAAAAACTATATAAGGGAAAAAAGCCCAACACACCCTCCCGTGTCCACGTTCATCCCACTAAAGCAGTGGTTCTCAACCGAGGGTGGTTGTGCCCCTCGGGGAGACCTGACCGTGTCTGCAGACAGTTTTGTTGTCACCCCGGGCAACACTCTCGTGCCGCTCAGTGTCCCGCAGGGCACAGGGCAGCTCCCACAGGAAAGCATCGTCCAGCGCGAGGTGTCCGCAGTGACATAATTGAGGGGGCCTGCTCTAGAGTGCCCAGTACTGTCATTCCCATTACTGTGCAGTTCTTTTATGGCTTAAAACATAATAGCAGAAATTTCTGTAGCACCTACTTTGTTCCAGGCCCTCTTTTAACACATTTAATCCTTGCAGCAGCTTGTGAAATATATACTATTATCTCTGCCTGATAGATGATATAATTGAGGCACAAAAATGTTAAGTAACTTGGCAGTAACACAGCTAGTAAGTGGAGAACTGCGAATTGAATCAGGCAGGCTGGCTCAGAAACCATGTTCTCAGCACAGTTAATACTTTATCACAGAGCATGCAGGTCTGTAGATAGAACTTTTCCCCCTGCATCATTGTTTCTGTGTGTTTATACATATATGTATGTATTGACATAAGTTATTTTTATATATCCACACCCATGTATATATTAATATAAGTGTCTAATTTTACATAAATGAAAGTATCTACTGGTATATGTATGCAAAAATATAGAGTGCTTTAGGACCACTATTTCATTAAAAGGGCATTATATTCATTTAGTCAACACTTTTTTGAATACCTGCTATAAATCAGGCCCTGGGGATATGACAGTAAATTGTTAAAACAAAGTCCCTGCCCATATAGAGTTTATATTCCAGTGGGATGAGATGATTATTTAATGTATACTACAATTTTCAGATAGTGATAAAGCCTATATAAAAATAAAGCAGGTTTCAGATAGATAATATATTCTTTCAGCTCTATATATTCCTGTATAAGTTTCTGACAGCAGTTCCTCCAAGGGAACTAGTATGGTTCTAAATCATTTTCTTCAAAAGATGGACAATCCAAGGTATCGTGAGTTTCATCACCTTTTTCCTGTTAATGAACATTCTCTTTGTTTCCAGTTTTGGTGACTAGTTTCCTGTTTCTGATTTCCTGTGTCTGTGAGATAGATTTCCTGGAGTATGTTTGCTGTGTCCAAGGGTATGTCTATTTTAAATCTTTATAGATGTTGTCAACCTGCTTTACAAAGAATTTGCAACCATTTACATTTCTACCATCAGTAATTATGATAGTGAACTTTTATTGACTGATCATATCATGCCAAGCGTGGTCTTGTGGCTCTGGGTTTTTTATCTCCCTTAATACTCAGGACTATCCCGTGATATATTATTATCCTCATTTCACAGATGAGTAATCTGAAGTGTTGTTAAGATCACTCACCTGGCAGACCCTGCCATCCTGCCCTGTTTAGTATGCTGCCTCTTGTGGTCATACATGAGCATACCTCTCCTTTCCCGAGGTCTCCAGTAACTGTTTATATAATCTTTTTAAATGTATTCCAGTCTAAAGGCTGTGAAAAGATACCTTCTAGTTGTTGTATTTTGGGTTTCCTTGACCATTGTTCAGGTTGCTGCTGTTCAGTCGCTGAATCAAGCCTGACTCTCTGTGACCACACGGACCGCAGCACGCCAGGCCTCCCTGTCCTTCACTGTCTCCCGGAGCTTGCTCAAACTCACCTCCATTGAGTCGGTGATGCCATCCAACCATCTCATCCTGTCGTCCCCTTCTCGTCCTGCCCTCAATCTTTCCCAGCATCAGGGTCTTTTCTAATAAGTCAGCTCTTTGTGTCCTTGCGTTCAGTAGCCAAAGTATTGTTCAGTTTAAGTATCTTTTTATTATGTTCATTGGCCGGGTGTGAATGCTCTTCCCTGAATTGCCCGTGCATATCCTGTGATCATTTTTCTTTTACATTGTTATTTTTATTTCACTTTTGTTTTGCTTCATCAACTGTGGAAATTCTTGGAATAGAATAGATATTGATCCTTTCTATAATCAGTCTGCTTTGGAAACTTTTTTTTCAAAATCTGTCAAATAATCTTGATTTTGCTTATGTACCTTATTGACATATCAGTGTTCTAAATTTTTCTAGGTCTGTCTTTTCTTTCATTTCTGGTTTGGTTTTCTTAGGGTTTTAGTTTTTTTTTTCCTCTGTCTTTAATAGGTCTGGAATTTGACTTTAACATATTATATGAGCTAAGGATATTTTCTTCCAGTTGTTTAGTTTTGCCCACTAATTATTAAATAAATCATTTTTGTCCTATTAAGTTGAGATACCAAATATCACCTTCATGTTAAATTCAAGATTTATTCTTTACTAGGTTTGTTTTTGGATTTCCTATTCTAATTCCTTATCTGTTTTTTCCTCATATGTTAATACCAAGTTGACTTCATGTAATAAGTTTATAGAGTGTTCTAACATATGATCATGTAAGTCTCACCCATATTTTCCCATATTTTGTCTTAGCAGTTCTTTTCTCTTTTGGTTTGTTCATCCATATGGACCTTATGATTATTATATACACTTTTTTTTAATCCATCTTGGGATCTCTGTGGTTGTCATGATGGGACAAGGTTGTCAGTGACAGACTCTAGCAGGTACTGTTGAAGGACGTAGGCTCTTTAAAAGCAAAAATGGAGAAACGGAGAAAAAACATTATGAAAAGCAAAAAAGAACACAGCTTGATCTTAGAATGTAGTTTCTTATATCTGTCACTGTTTGCCACAAGGATGTAGGCTGTGAATAACAGTGCCTACAGAAGCCTGATTGCATTCTCAGGAGGATTTCTTACCCTGTTGGCCTCGTCCTCTTTGTGCTGGGGATTCTGGCTCCTTCCTTACCCACCAGGTCTAAGTAACTGATACAAAACCTCCTTCCTATTATCAAGTGATTTCTGCAAAGTTAGGTAAAGTAAACTCAATTTCCCTGCAGCGTCTATTAACAAGTCCTGACTGAGGATCATTCCTGAGGGTTTCTCTGAATTTGCTTTACATGATATATATTAATTTTGAGAGAAATGACATTTTTATAACATTATCTTCCTGTCTACAAACTTTATGTCTTCTCTTTTATTTAGATCATATTTTATTGCCTTCTGTAACATTTTATATATTTTTCTTCATCTAAGTCTTATTCCTTGTTGAATCCACCTGCAATGCAGGAAATGTGAGTTTGGAAGGTCCCCTGGAAGAGGGGCGACCCTCTCCAGTACTCTTGCCTGGAGACTCCCATGGGCAGAGGAGCCTGGTGGGCTACCGGTAACCTGTAGGGTCACAGGGAGTTGGACACGACTGAAGCTACTCAGCACACACACATAAACATCTCCAGTTATCTCACGGGTTTTCTTTCTTTGGTGAACAGAATATTTCCCTGTACCTGTTTCCAGAACTTACTGTTAACATAGGAAAAAAGGTCTTGATTTCTGTATATTCATTGTATTCAATCACAGCATCAAATTCTTATATTTATTTTAGAAGTTGTTTTGTTTTTACCTTTGATATCCTAGGTATACAATTACATCCCATTGGCAAACAGCTTTAGTTTTCACCTTTCAATAATTAGTTCATTTTCTTGTACTATATTATATATAATCTCCAATATAATGTTTTGTAATAATGGTGATAAGAGGCATGTGCTTATATTTAAAATTTTTGACATATATAATTAAATACCAATTCTTCTCTCAAAATCTAAAGTTACTTGAGATTGTATCCTCTTGAATAAGACCAAGAGTTTGACATGTTTTCTGCAGTTGAGTATCTCCCATCTCATTGACTTTGTTTATGCACATGATTGTTTTCAAGTCAGTTGCTTTTTAAATTTGCCAGTATATTTTTTGAGTTTCTTTTTTTCTTAAGACTCACTTTTATTTTGGCTCAAGCACATTCTTTAGTAGTTCATTCGTCAAGGGTCTTTGTGGTAAATTCTTTCCATCTTTTCTGTCTGAAACTGCCCTTATTTTCCCTCACTTGAGCTGGATTGTCTATTTGCCTTTCTCAGCTCTTCTAATAAACAGTTCATTGGCCTCTTTTGTTTATTGTTTGGGAAGTATGTGCTGTAGATCTTACTCTTGTTGCTTTATGGGTAATCTATACCTTGTTTTGTAACTTAAGATTTTTGTCTATGATATTTTACAGTTTCAGTGCAAGGTTTCTAGGTATGGATTTGTTTTAATTACACAGCTTGACCTTGAGGTGCATTTTAGCTGTTGATCCTTACCCTTAGAAAATTATTGTTGTTTTCTTTCTGAACATTGCTTCCTTTTCTTCTTTTCTGAAATTCTTATTGGACATGTTTTGGGGATGTATAATTTCTATCTTTATGTCTGTTTGTGTTGCCTTCTAAATGACAGCCTCAAATCCATCTTTCAATCAATTAAGCCTTTTTATTGAATATTATAGAAATTTGTTGTTTGAGTTTCTTATTTCAGAAACTGTATTTTTAAGTTTTTTTATTTCTAATTGGTTCTTCATAGCTTTTCATGTTTCGTTTCTGCCTGTTTCAGTTTTATAACTGTTTGTTCTGTTTTTATGAATATTCTTTAATTTTTCTCATTATTCATCCTAAATAGGGGCTTCCCGGGTAGCTCAGTGGTGAAAGAATCTGTTTGCCAATTCAGGGAACACAAGAAATGCCAGTTCGATCCCTGGGTCAGGAAGCTTCCCTGGAGGAAGAAATGACAACCCGCTCCAATATTCTTGCGTGGAGAATCCCATGAACAGAGGAGCTCAGTGGGCTACAGTCCGTGGGGTCACAAAGAGACAGAACTGAGTGACTGAGCACCCATAGATATCCTAAATAACTCTTTAAAATGTCTTTTTCCAGTTTAGTTTCTCCTGCCCATAATAAGCTAAGCTTTGATTTGTTTCGAAGTTTCAGCTTCAAGCTTCAGCATGTTCGTGTTGAGGAGCAGCTTCTTTCTGTGTCTCTCCTGTCTCACTCAGCTCTCCCCAAGTCTCGCCTTTTCTTCCACAGGCCCACCTACCCACGCCCTCTGTTCCAAACCCAAGTCTGAGACTGACGGTTTCTGCTTCTGCTCTGCAGAGATGTTTGGCCCACTGCAGATCCACTACTGGGCTGGAGGCTTTGGCTCTGTCCCCTCTGCGGAGGTTGTATCCCGCTCTCGTGCCCCGCTGAGTGTCGGCTTTGTGAGCAGTCGCCTGTCGGCCAGCAGCAGTGACTCCCTGAGGCTCCTCTGCTGGAGGCCCGTCCCACGCTGGCCGCTGCCTCCAGGCAGCCGGCCAGAGGCAGGGGCCCCTCACCCTGTGGCCTTGCTTTCTCTTGTTAACTTGCCTCTTCTGAGCCCTGGGGCCTATGGCTCAGCCTGCCTGCTGTCACTCTGCATTTCTGTTTCATTTTAGATACTCAGGCATAATTATTTTTTTACTTTTAGGTGAGGGTATATCTTTTAAAATTTCTCTTTTCATATGTATGCTTTTATTGCCATGTTACTGGAGCAAGAACTGTGAGGTTACAGAGTTTTCCCAAAGTTTGAATTTCCCATAATTTCTTCTTTTCCTGTTATCTGTAATAACGCATTCCACTGGTCTTTAACAAATCTAAATTTCTTAGTGCTGAGATGGAAATTGTGTTGAATCTATTGTTTCTTAAAATAATTGTGATCTCTCCCTATAACTGAGAGACCTTCCAGTTATGCCAAAATATTTATTGTAGCAGGAATTGGTCTATAAAGCCAGTATTTCTTTTAAGTGATTTTAGAAAAGAAGGGTAGCTCAGAAGCTAAATACCCTTGCTTCTATTCTTGTTTCTTACATTTGTAATTTTGCAAGAAAATACAATATATAAGAGGCATATAGGGTATAGAATACTAGAAGAACCATCTCTGAATTTCTGAGTTTTTCTCTTTTGTTGACATGATACTTTTCTGATTTTTAAAGTTTCTTTTTTTCTCAAAGGCCCTGCTGTCTCTAAGTGTGTACTGAGGTCTTTCAGGTGAACAGAAATGTATATGTATCAGGAATTTTTCAGTTGTAAGAGACAGAAACTTGACTGAAACTCACTAGCCATTTCTTTTCTCGTATAATGGGAAGTAATGCGTTGATCTGGTCTCACAGGATGACTGAATTCCAGGACTCAAATGCTGTTGAGAGAAGCCATCTGTTTTCTTGACTTCTCTCTTTCTCTGTGTTAGATTCACTGTTTTTCCTTTGAAGAAACTTTTCCACATTGGTTCAGGAGTGGCTGAGAGGCATGGGGGATAACTACAGAAACCCTTGGATTTAATTTAGCAAGACTTTTTTAAAAAAAACCTCTGAAAAAATTGTTGCTCCTCCCTACCCCCAGGTTTTGAATGCAAAATCCCAGGAAATGATTAGCCTAATTTAGGTCACATGCCTATTTTTGCACAGATCATCCAGACTATGGACTTAGGTTCTCTGCCCACACATTTAGATGGATGCTGGGATTCTATGATTGTCTTCCCAAAGTTGTGTCATTAGAGGATAATGGTTCTCTGGCCAGGAGAAGCAAGGAAGAGATGTCACCAGACAAAACCAGATGTCTACCTCATGTATATAACCTGTATTTTAACTTTTTATCTTTACAGACAGAAAGAATTTACTTTCAGGTTTTCTTACCTAAGGGGAGCAAAGAGAAGAGGAAAGCCATGTTCTTTTGCCGAGGATGGAGCGTCGGAAAGGCCACAGACTTTGCAGCTTCTTTAGCCAGCCTTAAAAATGACAACAACAGACTAACAGCTAAGGTAACAACAGGGTATAACTTGCCCCTGAAAGCTTTAGAATGCTCTATAAAAAGCATGTTTATTTACTGCCTTATGACGTATTTCTGTCTTAACAGAAATTGAGGTTATGTCACAGTGTCTCAGGAGAGGCCTTACCCTTGGATCATATTTTGGAAACCTGGATTGCTAAGGAGGATTGTCCTTTGTACAATGGTGGAAATATTATCTTGGAATATCTGAGTGATGAAGACCAGTTTTTAAAAAATGTTGATTCTTACTTGGAATAGCCATGCAGGGACTCAAGCCAGAAATCAAGAAGAAAATTCAACATTAGTCAACTTCTTTTACTACAAATACTATATATATGTATATTTTTAAAGTTCCTTTTGAATTCCATTATGTCATAATTTACATTATTAGTCTTCTATTAAATTGAATTTGAATTTTTGTGTTTTCAAGTGTAACCATTAACTGACATCCAGTTATTAACAAATTCTTGTACCTAATTAACTTTTATTAGTTTATGCTGTAATTACAACAACAAAGGTGTATTTCTCATTTGGTTAATGTCAGCTTTGATGGGCCGTGACTCTGCTCTATGTTATCTTTACTCCAGAAGCTATGACCCTTTTGGGGGACATTACCATTCTTATTGACTATGCCAAAGCCTTTGACTATGTGGATCACAATAAACTGTGGAAAATTCTGAAAGAGATGGGAATACCAGACCACCTGACCTGCCTCTTGAGAAACCTGTATACAGGTCAGGAAGCAACAGTTAGAACTGGACATGGAGCAACAGACTGGTTCCAAATAGGAAAAGGAGTACGTCAAGGCTGTATATTGTTACCCTGCTTATTTAACTTATATGCAGAGTACATCATGAGAAACACTGGACTGGAAGAAGCACAAGCTGTAATCAAGATTGCCGGGAGAAATATCAGTGACCTCAGATATGCAGATGACACCACCCTTATGGCAGAAAGTGAAGATGAACTAAAAAGCCTCTTGATGAAAGTGAAAGAGGAGAGTGAAAAAGTTGGCTTAAAGGTCAACATTCAGAAAACTAAGATCATGGCATCTGGTCCCATCACTTCATGGGAAATAGATGTGGAAACAGTGTCAGACTTTATTTTTGGGGGCTCCAAAATCACTGCAGATGATGATTGCAGCCATGAAATTAAAAGATGCTTACTCCTTGGAAGGAAACTTGTGACCAACCTAGATAGCATATTAAAAACCAGAGACATTACTTTGCCAACAAATGTCCATCTAGTCAAGGCTATGGTTTTTCCAGTGGTCATGTATGGATGTGAGAGTTGGACTGTGAAGAAAGCTGAGCACTGAAGAATTGATGCTTTTCAACTGTGGTGTTGGATAAGACTCTTGAGAGTCCCTTGGACTGCAAGGAGATCAGTCCTAGGTTTTCATTGGAAGGACTGATGCTGAAGCTGAAACTCCAATATTTTGGCCACCTCATGCAGAGAGCTAACTCATTGGAAAAGATCCTGATGCTGGGAGGAATTGGGGGCAGGAGGAGAAGGGGTGACAGAGGATGAGATGGCTGGATGGCATCACTGACTCAATGGACATGAGTTTGAGTAAACTCTGGGAATTGGTGATGGACAGGGAGGCCTGGTGTGCTGCAATTCATGGGGTCGCAAAGAGTCGGACACAACTGAGCGACTGAACTGAACTGATCTGAACCATTCTTATGGTAGCAGAAAGAAATGGCTGTTAGAAGATAAGACACATGACCTTTTGCTTTAAGCAAGACACATGACCAAGCCTAGCCTCATGGGGCGGGGAACTATAGCCTTAGTATCTGCCTCCATTATGATGTGTAAATTGATGTGTATACATGAATCATAGAAACTTAGAGGTCATCTCATTCACTCTACAAAGTTTGTAAATGAGGAATCTCAGGCCTAGGAAGGGGTTTTTTTTGTTTGTTTGTTTTTTGTTTGAAATTATTTTTTTGTTGCCACCTAAGTGCTTTGGGGTATATCTCTGATAAAACCCCCCTCCAGTGACTTCATCATTTTGTCAGTATGGATATATTACAGTAAAAAGGAAGATGGGATAGCTGAAGTTTATTACAGGCCCTTTATATATACCCAAGCACAACACATGCCAAAAGTTACAACCTTGTACCAACACATTAAAATTAATGCTCCTGATTGATGTCTTCCATCTATACTCAACAAAGTACCACTATAGAGAAGGAATGGAAATTATTTCTGTTTGTTATCTGTCCCTTTCCTACTTTGCAATAGACAGGGATAGTGGCTTTAGGTTTACTTAAGGGAATAAACTCAGAATGTTTATTTCATCTCTAATTCTTTCTTCATACTGTTTTCATGCAGTGAATGGAGGTAAGTTCTGATTTCTATCCGCTGCTTATACATTCATTTATTAACCAAGTTATTCAAGTACCTTCTCAATGTAAGGATTTGATTCTAACTGCCATGGTGGATACAATGAAGAGATGGATACGTAATTAAAACTATAATACAAAGCAGTATGCCAAGTGCCAAATGAATATATAGTAAGTGCCATTATACTCTAATAACTCTTATCAGAAACCAGGAGACCAGAAGTAAAAATAATCCTTAAATATGTTACCATATACCAGAAAGTTTTAATACCAACTAATACCTTAGTATCTGTCATAATTACTTGCACATAGTAAGCTGACCAACACGTCTCATGAATTGAACAAAAGCTAAATATACCAGAAAAAATACCAGTGGGGGTTGAAAAGAGAGGAAGTAAGGCTGCAGAGATTGAGCTAAACTTAAGGAGACCAGAGAAGAGGTCCTGTCATGATTAGAAAAGAGAAAGCAGTGTGAAGGAAAGGACTTACTTAAATCATCAGAAATCTGATCTCAGATAGTTGAGCGGACCAGTTGGAAGACACAGGTGCCCGCATCTTGGAGGCGCTGTAGATCCAGGGTGCAGGGAGGCCTGCAGCCTGAGCACCTTCTGAAAAGAGCACCGTTGTGGGCAGGAGAGGAAGTCCCTCGAGGGTCTCACTCCAAATGACTCTTGAAATCCGACCCCTTTCTCAGGCTTTCTTTTAAGGCTTTGAGTCTGCTTAATATAATTCTAAGGTTGACTGTACCCACCTTCCCCTTTAGAATCTTTTCACTGCTCACAGGCAACTAGAACTAAGAGTAGAAAACCCACAAGTTGAAAGAAATTTTAAACTCAGATAAATATTTAACCTACATGATGATAGAAATGAGTTTAGTTGTCATGTAAGCAGCCAGTAAATACACGTGAATAATGAACTACTAGATTTTCCCCAGCTTTGTCAGATTTTATTCTGGATAGTTTTAAGGAGAAGGGGAGAGGCTGCAGATGGAAGGATCTGAGGAAAGTAAAATTTACATTTCACACCTCGTTGACCTGGGAGACAGTAATTGTGAATTAAGATATTTGATCACATAACATAAAGGTAGCTTTGGTTTCAAGTTCTTCCTGTTTGTTCTTGTCTTTTTAAACCAGGGAAGTTCCCTGAGAATTTAATTGAGATATCACAGAAACAGTTTCAGCTGCTATTTTCAGTATTAGTACACTGTATCTTGTTTTTCTTATTGTGATACATGGAAATAAAATTTATGAACTATAATGTATTGCATTTGAAATATTAACATACATAAATCAAATTTTCAAAAACTTGTAAAAATGTCCAATAAAAATTGCTTGGACAGTTTTTGAAGAGCAAACATTTTATGATCTGAAATAGTCAATACATAACTGTCATTGTTGGATGAGACACAGTATCGTGAAGGGTCTGCTGAAATGGTTGTATCATCAGAGACTACTAGACCTGTAGGCTTGGCAGTAAATGACTATAATGGGTTTTTTGTTGTTTTGTCTTTTTTTTTCCTGCTTAGCATCACAAGCCCTTCCTCTTCTCTGGGAAATGGAAAGCATTTGTGAGTCTATGGATTGAAGTCCAAAAAGCCTGATACTTTTCCTTATTTCTGGCAGTCCTCAAGCATATGATCTAAGTTGGGTCAATTGAATATCTTTGCCCCTAACTGTGAATAAGGAATAGTGTTACAAGGAAGGAAGAAGAGTTCAGAATTAGTCCCCGTGGCCTCCATTGCCCCATCGGGTCAGAGTCCGAGTGTCCAGCAGCAGTGGCCGCTAACCACACTGTTTCTTTGGCCGTGGGTACGGCTGTGTGCTTTCTCTAGGTTGCCAAGCTGTCTGGTCACCACCCAGGAAGTTGTTTTTCTACCTAAGGACACCACAGACACTTTCAGTTTTTGCCTAACTGATTTGATCACTGTTTAGAGTTGTGGGAAAACTTATTAGCCTAAGGTTGCTGCAAGGCCAGTTTATGGGCTCCGCAGTTTCCTAAGTGATGATAAAGAGCCTCCAGGACTAAGCTCCAGGAGAAAAGAGTCATCTGGCTTGATTACTGTGGTGTACCCTGCTCCTAGCCCAGGCCTCCATCACATGCGTTTAGTAAATTTTTATTTGATTTTGACCTGAATGAATAAAATAACAGTACTCAACTTTAGGCCTCCTCAACATCTATTTAAATTTTTGGATCCTGTCTGCTTTTAGCATAGAAGGGAACAGAACTCAAAGACAATGGCACTAAGGTGTTAAATTCAGGTAGGTGGGAGGCTGTTTTTCCAGTGGCAGAAATGAGGAAGCGGGGGAAAGAGCTTAGGTTTCGATGGTGATAAATTGAACCTGTTAAATGCTGTGCCTTTTACGTTTCGTAACTGGGTTAAACCGGTTGTGTCACTCCTTAGACAGCTCTGTACTTGTTTGAATAGTACAATAGTCCCTCCTACTGAACTTTGATCCAGCGGAAACAACTGTTACCTAACTTCAGACCATCAGTGGAACACCTGTACTAAGAATGTTCTTCGGTTTAACTAGTTTTGTGTACCTGATTTCTTTTAAACTTTTAAAATGATTAGAAAACTTTTTATTGTCCTGCTTTTGTCATCCGTGACTCTTGGAGAAGCCAGGAAACCCTTTCTCAGTTTGCTGAACATAGAAAAGACTGAAGTACTGTTTTTCACAAAGTCGGAAGAAACCGTTGTTGTAAGGTCAAGTTACAGAGATAAACAGCCAAACTCCAGCTACCTCCTCGTGCAACTGGAAGATGATAAAATGCTCCAAGTGGTGAATGTGACCAAGACCTTGTCGGACGTGACCAGCTTTACCATAAATCTGGTGACAGATGGAGACGGAGAGACAAATCTGACCGTTCAGCTGTGGGATTTGGAAGGTAGGCGCGAAAGCCTCATTGAAGAGATAAAGAATGTCCGAGTCAGAGTGCTCAAACAGAGACAAGACAGTCCTTTCCCGGCATCAAACCTCATTGACAGAAACATCCTAATGCTTTTTCTGCCAATGATACTGTTAAATAAATGTGCGTTTGGTTGCAAGATTGAGTTCCAGGTGTTTGAAACAGTGTGGAAGAGACCTTTGCCAGTAGTTCTTGGGGCGGTTATACAGTTTTTTCTTATGCCATTTTGCGGATTCCTTCTGACACAGATTTTGGCCTTGCCTGAGGCACAGGCTTTTGGATTTATAGTCACTTGCACGTGCCCAGGTGGTGGTGGGGGCTACCTCTTTGCTCTGCTTCTAGAAGGAGATGTCACTTTGGCCATCCTCATGACTTGCACATCAACGTTTCTGGCCCTGGTAACGATGCCTACCAATTCGTACATATACAGTAGAATCTTAGGGTTATCAGGTACACTGCATATTCCTATTTCTAGAATTATGTCAACCCTCCTCTTCATCCTCGCACCAATGTCAGTGGGAATAGCCATCAAGCGTAGACTGCCTAACAAAGCCAACTTCTTGGAGAGGATCATCAGACCTCTGAGTTTTATTTTAATGTTTATAGGGATTTATTTGACTTTCAGCATGGGATCGGTGTTTCTGAAAACAGTGAACCTCGAGGTGCTTCTGTTGGGTGTCTTAGTTCCTGCTTTGGGTTTGTTGTTCGGGTACTTTTTCGCTAAAATTTCTATGCTGCCTCTTCCTGTTTGTAAAACTGTCGCTATTGAAGGTGGGGTCCTGAATAGTTTCTTAGCGCTTGCCATCATTCAGCTCTCCTTTCCCCAGTCTGATGCAGACTCAGCTTCTGTGGCTCCGTTTACTGTGGCCATGTGCTCTGGATGTGAAATGTTACTGATCCTTCTGTTCTACAAGGCTAAGAAAAGATGCATCCTTAACATCGAAGAAAAAAGAGTGAAAAATCCCCCAGTCTAACGGTTAAAGCTTTCCTGAATTTTCCTACTCTGAATGAGTTACTGTGTGAGATGTGAAGAATATCTGAGATGATTCCTGCTCTCAACTCACTTATGATCTGATTGATAACTTGACATTAGGGGAGAAATACAGTCATATGTGCCTAATACCCAGTGGACAGTCCAGACTGTTAAATGTGCAGGAATTCAGAAGAAGGAGACTACTATAGCATTGGATTGGAATATAATACCTTATTATGATATATCCCAAGTATTTACAGGAGGGCTGCCCTTCCACAATAGGCGTTTGGTAACCACTCACACAGTGAAGGGACATGTAAATTCCTATTTGAGACCAGTCTGTCTTAAATGCAGCATCTCTGGTCTCCTTGGTGTCCCTCCCGTCGTCTCCACCGGAGATGCTGCCGTTTGCCCTGGAGCATGGGGTCCTCTCTCCCCACTCTTCTCCATTCTCCCCTCCTCTTTCCTTCATTGCAGTAGAACTGTTTCCTACAGACAATCTCCTGTAATACCTCTCTATCGGTCTCCTCTCCACTCTCAGTCCCACTTTGGTTCTGCCCTAGATCTCTGCCTCCCTAAACCTTTCTTCCCCAGCTTTTGGCCTCTCTGTCTACTCTCCAATCACTGGCAGATTAATGTTCCTAAAACTTAACTTTGATCATGTGCTTTCCCTGCTGCAAAGCCTTGTCACCTCTTGAATAAAGTCTGTATTCCTAGTGAGGTATTTCCTACTCTCTGCTGACTTTAGCTTTCCGGTTTTATCTCCTCTCCCACTTTTTACACACAGGCTTTGTTCCAGTCAGCAGATAACTGGGTCACTCATGACTGTGCCCTTTGTTCACATTGTCCCTGCAACCTGAGGGGCCCATATCATCTCTGTCTAAATTTTGACCATTCTCATAGACCTGGCTCAAACACAAGCTTTAACTAATCCCTGTTAGCTACCAGGAATTGAAGTTTCCTCTAAATTCTCATCACAGTTTTTTACATTCATAGTATTTAGCCAGTCTGGCTTGCATTACAGTTCTTTGTGTTCCTATTGTATTCTCCCTATTTTGCTATAAGTCTTTGAACATGCATTTTATAAACATAACGTGTAAACAATACAATATAATAAGTTTGTATAATATAATAGCATAAACAGTATAATATAAACAGTAGAATATGATAATGGAAACAATATTTATTTTGATACATAATGTCTAGCACATTTCCTATGTGCTGATTCAGATAAAGTGTTGAAGCACAGACTAGGGCCCAAATGAACAGTATGCTTGTTTTTATACTAACATTGAGTTTTTCAAAGGCAATTTCTAGTATCTAGTTTCAGTTTTCACTTTTTTCCAAAGAGAGTGTGGGCATCAAGAAAGAGAAATACCACTCTAAATAAATCTGCTTCCCACATTTCACAGGCCTGTAGTTGTAGGCAAATTACTTAATCACCCTGTAGTACCATTTCCTCATCTAAAAAATGGAGATAATAGTGTAAATGCCATCAGATTGTCATAGGAGTTAACTGAGATCTTATGGACAGTGTACTTAGAACAGGGTACATGCTCCTCAAGTGTGAGCTGCTATAATTATTTTACTACACTTCAAACTTTTGACCCTTGTGTACCTACTACTGTTTTGAAATACCAATCTGATAACTTTAGTGTGGAGGCTAAAACTTTGAACATTTTCCTATCAGTGTCATTCACCATCTTACTACAGTATTAGGGAACTTTTGTTCAGTTTGCCAACTGACAAGACAACCATAGTTCTTTTTTTCTTATTTTATTTGTATTCAGTATTTGAATACCAAGATTTATCAAAGCCCTGGTTTGGCATGGTGATGGATGGTTATTATTCATTTTATAAAATGATAATTGCCTACATGAAACACTTTACTGTTGACTCTATTAAAACAGAAATCTCAAGGCATTAAATTATAATTAAGCTTGCATACATTTGACTTTTGCACATTTTCATGAACATATTTTACTGATCAGGAGACAAGAAATCGCCTTTCTAGTTGTACTTTATCCTTAACCTTGTGGCTTCAAACAAGACATTTCTCTGCAGTTCAGTTTTCAGATTTGTAAAAGGAAGAGATTCAATTGAAGTCTAAAATATTGCTCAACTCCTACGCCTGTAATTCTGGCATGAAACTCTGGGTCACTGACACCACAGACGGTGATGGATTCAGGTTGACAGTAATAACCACCCACAGCAGCTGCTTTCTCCTGGAGGCAAAAACCAAAGTACGAGTTTCTTGAAGGCGGAGACCACATGTTATTCTTTGAATTCCTTGTACTTTTTAACCAATGCCTTTAATCAAGTTAGTGCTCAGAAAACATTGAGTTAATTAATCATTAATGTCTATAAAAGTCAATATCATATACTCAGAGGCCAGGTTGTGCCTGGGGCTTCATTTCCAGCTCTGTCACCAACTGGGTGACATTGGTCAAGTTACTTAGTCTCTCTGTGCCTAAATTGATGTGGAAAGTGGGGATAATGATAATACATACCTAATGGTATTTTCGTGAGGAGTAAATGAGTTAACATTAGTAAGATTCTCAGAATAACACCTAACATACAGTAAACTCTGTAATTATTATGGTTACTCTATGCATGTTTGATCTTGCACTTAAAAGCAGACAAATGTGTATGAATGGAACTTGGAATGTATTTCATTCATCTTACAGATATATCATATTGAAATTTTACCTGAGAAAGCTTGTCTAATTTAGATGGGGATGAAGTTATTCAAGCTCCTTATTTGTTCTTTAAGAATGAGAGACATAAAGCAGGCTACCTAATTGCTTGAGTTCAGACCAACAACTTGTCCAGCAATAATCAGTATCAAGGCTACAGAGAACAAAGAGCTTTATTTGAGGTTTTCATAACTGCAGTTCAAGAGACACAGGTTCGGGTAAACCTGAAAGAGTATCACAGGGGAGAAAGAGTCAGGAGCTTGTACAGGTGCCAGTTATAAGGATGCTCACGAATTTTGACTGACCTTGATTAAAGAAAGGAAATAATTGTCCTTAGGGGACAGGCTGTCGTTTGTCATTTTAGGTTAAGGGCTCGATAATATCTTGAGTTTCTGGAGCACTGGGTAGATGTTCTGGGTGCTTGTGTTAAGATATTAAGGTGTGTTTGGGCTGAGACATAAATCACACTTCCTCGATGGCATCCTAACTACCAGCTCCATCTTGATTTTCTTTTCACACATTTCACACAGCCATGATTGGTTAGACAAAAGATCCAGGGGTAAAGGGGTAAGTCGTGTTTAAGAAAAGTTTCAATCCAATTTTTAATAGAGATGATTCTATGATATATATATATATTTTTTTTCACAACTAAAGACTCTATCAGAAATTTCAGCCTATGTTATGTCAAAACATAAAACCTTGTTAGGTATCCTGAAGATTCCACTCATGAAGACCCCCATTGTGTGTTTATAAATTCTTGTCATTTTTAATCAAAGTCCACTAAACAATTAATTATTAAGAAAATCTTGGTATGTAGAATCAGATTCTCTCTGTGTGTGTGTGAGAGAGAGAGAGGAGAGTCCATTTAAAAGAAATCCACTCCGGAGACTAAATAGAGTTAGCAAGATAGCCAGGACTGGGGAGGAATCACGATGAAGGTCACTCTCGACTACGCAAATAGAGTGCAGCTGGACGCCCATCACTCAGGCAGGTGACGACTGAGCGCTCCGCTTGACAGAGGCCATCCTTCCCAGCACCTCTCCACGAACACTCAGGTCTCGGCAGGTGTCAGCGGCACTGGATCTCACCTCTCCTCCAGGTTCTCATGGATGGAAATCAGCTAGTAGGAAAAGGTATCAATAGCCCTAAGAGGGATCTCCTTATTAGGGAAACCTGTAGTGGTGACCTGGACACCATGCCAGGGAGCAGATTCTGTCCTGAGGCAGTGGAAGCTGAGCCCTCCGTAACCCCCAAGCACTCTGGCACAGCAGTACACAATCGAGGGTTCGGAACAAAGCCTGCAGGCGTGACTGTAACTTTAAAAATTTCCCCTTTGGGAAGCCAAGAGCAATGCACCAGGCACCAGGTCTCCGCAGCTATCTAAACTGCTCAGCGCTGGACAAAAGCCTTGTGGATAGCGGGGAGCCAGTGTGCAATGCCGCCAAAACCAGATCTGAGCACCAGACCTCCCTGTGCCCTAGAGGACTCTTCATTTCACTTTCGGTCAGGCATCTGAAAGCAGAACAGCTTCCTTGGACTGAGAAATTTCCAAGTTACTTGACAATTGTAAAGTAGCAGCTGAGGCCCCTAGAAAAAGGCTGTACTTTCTACTCATTTGAGGTAGGGAGCTTGAAATAGTTTTAATTTGAAGGAGTGAGATAGTCCATCCATCTTATTTCACTTCCAGTACTCTGATTTTAGCAGCCTTGCCAAAGCAGTGGGACCATATTTATTTAAATGAGGTTTAAAGAGGACTCATGACATTTCTGCAAATGCCTGGAAAATTTTATTTGGTTAAAACCCAACACTTGTCATCACATAGTTGGCAAGATTATTCTTTTAAGATAACTGACAATGAAGAGCCAAAAATCTAATTGCTGAAGTTATTTTTTTCATCAAGAAAACAAAAGCAACTTTTATTAGACAAATCAAGGTTGTCAAATCAGATACAGCATCCTTCTTTCGAAGGAGACAAAGTTCTGGCTCTTTGTGAGGTTTGAGGATTGGTCCCATGCTTCATGTCATTCACCTTTGAGAATTCTCATTTGCAATACATTGGTCACAGTATCCCATCTTCTGCTCAAGCTAAGAGAAGAAATCACTGCAAATACAAAAAGCCAAATAACCTGCTTCCTTGATCCTGCTGTGACATCTTGTATCTGTGCATTGCCATATGCATTAAGATGGTAAGACTGTATCATGCCAGATGTGTTATTTCAAGAAGAGGAAACATTTTAAGGACCGTAGACTAGTCCTTGCACCTCATGTGATGCAACCTCATCATGCCAACACTCCACATTCCCTGAGTGTGGACTTTGGAGTCAGTGTTTTCTACGCTTTCCTCTTGCTGTGTGACTTGAGGATAAATAACCTCCCTGAGCCTCAGTTTCCTCATCCATATGATGCAGCTGAATATATCTTCTCACAGAACTGTCGCAACATTCAAGTAAAATAATGCATGTGAAAACACAAGTGCCTGGCGCTTGGTAAGTCCTCAGTAAACGGTAAGTAACCAAAAGAATTCTTAATAGGGGCAGTTGGTTCTGGCCAAGAAATACCTATCTGTCTATCTCTCAACTCTCTATTAATCATGGGTTAACTAGAATATATTGTTCGGAAGAAAGAAAACTTGACTCTAGGAAACCTTCTAAGTTCTTCTGGCTGGACTAAGAATTAAATTGACATGAAAATGAAAGTTGCTCAGTCATGTCTGGCTCTTTGCAACCCCATGGACTATACAGTCCATGGAATTCTCCAGGCCAGGATACTGGAGTGGGTAGCCTTTGCTTTCTCCAGGAGATCTTCCCAACCCAGGGATCGAGCCCAGATTTCCTGCATTGCAGGCGGATTCTTTACCAGCTGAGCCATCAGGGAAGCCCTAAAATGACATGAGACAGAGGTAGCAGGAGAAAATCAAATTTAGTTTTATACTTACGAGAATTCCACAAACACAAGAGGGCCAGAGACCCCACATGCAGGAGAGGGTCAGAGGCAGAAAAGCAAAATGAGGACTATATACCATCCTAAAGGAGATCAGTCCTGGGTGTTCATTGGAAGGACTGATGTTGAAGCCGAAACTCCAGTACTTTGGCCACCTGATGCGAAGAACTGACTCATTTGAAAAGACACTAATTCTGGGAAAGATTGAAGGTGAGAGGAGAAGGGGATGACAGAGGATGAGATGGTTGGATGGCATCACCGGCTCGATGGGCATGAGTTTGAGTAAACTCCAGGAGTTGGTGATGGATAGGAAGGCCTGGCGTGCTGAGGTTCATGCGGTCGCAAAGAGTCGGACACAACTGAGTGACTGAACTGAACTGATATACCATCCTGAGTTAAGGAATGGGATGGGTCCTGGGAGCTTCCAAGGATAGGAGAATGGTAAGAAAAGTAGATGTTTGGTAATTAGATATTTGCCCTACCATTTAGAAGG
This sequence comes from Cervus elaphus, assembly GCF_910594005.1. Lineage (NCBI taxonomy): Eukaryota > Metazoa > Chordata > Mammalia > Artiodactyla > Cervidae > Cervus > Cervus elaphus. The sequence goes on from NC_057835.1 coordinate 81,064,592, forward strand.
GCCCTTTAGATAAATTATATCTCCAGTAATAAACTGTTTTCTGAGAAAACCCCCCAATTTAAATTCTTCTGGGTAGTTAAGGGAGGGACAGTAATTTCTCTTGCATTCACCAGGTCTCCTTTGCCTTTAGCTCAAAATAATCCTCTTGCAAAAGTGGAACATTTGGAAGAGGCTCCTTATGAACCCCTACAACACGCAAACATATAGTGTAGGTTTACACAGCATCAGTTCAGTTCAGTCACTCAGTCGTGTCCAACTCTTTGTGATCCCATGGACTGCAGCACGCCAGGCTTCCCTGTCTGTCACCAACTCCCAGAGCTTACTCAAACTCCTGTCCATTGAGTTGGTGATACCATCCAACCATCTCATCCTCTGTCATCCCCTTCTCTGCCCACCTTCAATCTTTCCCAGCATCAGGGTCTTTTCCAGTGAGTCAGTTCTTCGCATCAGGTGGCCAATGTATTGGAGCTTCAGCATCAGTCCTTCTAATGAATATTCAGGACTGATTTCCTTTAGGATGGACTGGTTATCTCCTTGCAGTTCAAGGGACTCTCAAGAGTCTTCTCCAACACCACAGTTCAAAAGCATCAATTCTTCGGGGCTCAGCTTTCTTTATAGTCCAACTATCACATCCATACATGACTACTCTGAAAACCATAGCTTTGACTAGACGGACCTTTGTCGGCAAAGTGATGTCTCTGCTTTTAAATATGCTGTCTAGATTGGTCATAGCTTTACTTCTAAGGATCAAGCGTCTTTTAATTTCATGGCTGTAGTCATCACCTGCAGTGATTTTGGAGCCCAAAAGCATAAAGTCTCTCACCGTTTCCACTGTTCCCCCATCTATTTCCCATGAAGTGATGGGGCCAGATGCTGTGATCTTCGTTTTCTGAATGTTGAGTTTTAGGCCAACGTTTTCACTCTCCTCTTTCACGCAGCATAGGTTTAACAAAAGCTGTAAAGCTAGAGACATCCACAGGATGGAATAAAAGACAGGGAGAAAGAAATGGAAATAGGAAAACGGGAAGGAATGAAAGACGCGAGAGATGGCAAAATAGAGAGGAATTTTCTTTTAATTACAGACAAATGTATGGACAGGAGAAAGAAGCACAAATGAAAGAGAAGGTGCCAGACCCCGAAGGCCTAGGCAGGGCGGGGCGCCTCTGGTAGCTTTGAGCCGCGGAGCTTGGGGCTGGGGGCTGGGGGCTGGGGGCTGGGGGCTGGGGGCTGGGGGCTGGGCGCAGGGGTGCACGGTGTGGGCGGGGCATGAGCAGGCCCCGCCCAGGACCGGACTTCCTGTCGGGCGGACGCTCCAGCTCCCCTCCTCCCGCTGCCCTCTCGCTGCGGAAGCGACGAGCGTCTGACAGGCTGGTGCGCCCGCCGCCCTGAGGTGAGCCCGGTCTCCCCGCTGCACTTGGGCGGGCATGGGGGCGGCTGGCGCCCACGGCCCCGCGGGCCGGGGCGGGGGGTGGGCTCGGCCGGGGGCGCCCGGCGCGGAGGCCCCGGCTGAGAGCCCGGGACGACCCCCGCGCCGCGGGGCCTCTGAGCGGCGGGTGCGGGGTGACCCACTGGCTCTCGCCTCGCCGATCCCAGAGGAGCCCAGAGGCCCGGCCGTGTCCGGGGCGGGTGGTCTCCGCCAGCCCCCTACCGCGTGTCGCGCCGCCGCGGACGGGCGGCAGGAGGCGGCGAGCGGGGCAGAGACGTCCACCGCGCCTCAGGGGTTCGTCTCCGAGCAGACGAAGGCGGTGCTGCCTTTGGGCTTGTCGTAAGACTGGTTGGAAGGCAAAGGCGCGCACACAGCTGAGAAGTGTGGGGAAGACCCCCGAGTGCGCCAGGAATGACGGACGGCGGCCGGTGGGCTTCCGGGCGGGGCGGCCTCCTCAGAATGTCAGTCAGAGGCGGCGCTCAGTGGCTGCCTGCTCACGTAACTTACGTGTTTGTATCTGCAGGCCGTACTTCTCTTTTGAGGTCAGGATCCGTGTGGTCAGCGGCCTAATGGACCTCTCCTTTTGGCTTCACAAAGGCTCCTCACGCTCTCCTAATTAAACTTTTGATTTCCCCATCTCTTACCCAGATCTCAGATTTGCCTGTCTTCTATCGTTCCATGTTTCGGTTGATGTCACCGTTATCCATTCATTTGCCTAAGTGGGAAATCTGGGCCTCATTAAACTCTCCCCCTTCTCCATGGTCCGTATCCACTCTATTGTTGAGTGCCCTCACCTTTTCCTCCCAGAGCGTTTCCCTACCGTCCATTCCTCCCTCAACCCTCCCGTCCGTCTTGTTCTGCAGCCCACAAGTAATGATGCCTCATGGCTCTCAAATCGAAATCATGCCTCTAAGGGGTAATCACCATGGCACGACCCCCAGCCACATCCCTCCTCCTGTTCCTCTTAATCTCTGAGCTGTCACTTAGGCCTTTTGGTTCTTCTTCACATACCAGGAGTCCTGCAGTTGAGTTAGTCCTTCAAATCTTGGTTGAATCGTGTTCTTAGGGAAATCATTTCTGGTACCTAAGACCAGGTCAGTGTTCTCCTGTTAGGTGCTTCTCGTTGAATAAATAGTCAATGCATAGCTCTCAACTGATTGAACAAGTACAGCCTCTGGGTGGAGAACCCCCAGAAGAAAGGGTAACTTTTGAAATGAGCCTGGAAGAATTGGTAGGAGTTACACATATCAGTGCTGTGAGAAGGGGGAGATATGAGTGGCTTAAGCACAGTTTCCCTCTAGAAAGCAGATTCACCGTGAGAACATCCAGTTCTGTTGAAGCCTAGAAGAAGGGGACGGGAGTAAGAATGGAAAGAAGAAAGAAGATCTTAGAAACAATTCTTGAACTGCTCTGAGTAACTCAAAAAGTGGCTTCCTTCTAAAATCATTTAAATGCTTATATTAAGAAACAGGTTTCTCACGTGGCTCAGTGGTAAAAGAATCTGCTAGTCCAGGCAGGAGTTGCAGCAGACCCTGGATTGATCCCTAGGTTGGGAAGATCCCCTGGAGAAGGAAGTGGCAACCCACACCAGTACTCTTGCCTGGAGAACCCCATGGACAGAGGAGCCTGGAGGGCTACAATCCATAAGGTTGCAAAGAGTCGGACACGACTGAGCACACACGCATATAATATATATAATAAGAAGAAAGAGCTAGCAGAAACAGCTGAAAGTATCTGTCTTTTGCCCCCACCCCCATCCCCTCTCATCCCCATTCCGATACTGTGAACACCATGATTGGGATTTCAGACCAGTCTCCAGGGTGAAACTCTGTCAGTTATTCTCAACTGTAAAGATTAAACAATTAGGGTTGCTTTATAAATGATGCCACACATTTCTGAGTCTGACAGCTTAAAAAGCTTCACTGTCCTAGGTACAGATTTTGGAGTGTGGTTAAGCCTGTGGTGAGTTATTTTAGTCTTCTCTGTAAAAAGTCAGTGGAAAGTTGGACAGTTCCGAAGACAAAACTGTTGTATTTTTTGCCCTCTCTGAAACCTGGGGCAATTCATTTTTAGCTTTATATGTTTTTTTAGTCCTGGAATTTTCTTTCCTCAGAATGTCACAGTGGAAAGAGCAGTGGACTTTCGATTCAGAATTGAGTTCAAATTCTGGTTGTGTCATCTGTCTACAAAACCTTAGGCAGATTAGTTATATTCACTGAGCTTTAAGTTCTTCATCTTTACAATATCTTTAAAAATAATTTTACATGTACAAAGCACCATACTCAATTAGTGCTTTCTCCCCCTTCCCTTTAAAACTTCTTTAATTTCCATCCATAGTCAGTTGAATCCATGGATGCCAAAACTGCAGATACTGAGGGCTGACTGTTCTCTGTATTCTTTTTCTAATTTTTACTTTATTCTTAAACCCAAATATGCATCTATCTTTTAGAATATTTATTGTGTCATTTCTTCTCCATTCCTCAGATGATTGTTGTTTTTTTAAAGTGTGATATGGTATGGGCCCTTTGAGAAACACTTTCATAGAATACTTTTTGTTATGAAACTGTTTCTACAATAGAAGTGAATGAGGCTAGGTTAAAAATGTTTCTTAATGGACCTGTGAATGAATATTGAGAAAAAAAAAAAAAGAGAATTCTAGAATCCGGAGGAGGGTGAATCCTGAATGGAAGTATTTTGCAAATTGAGATGTTTTTGTGAATGAACTTCTGTAATTAAGACTTTTTAAGCAATTTGTAACTGCTTTGTCTTTGTATGTTTTGAATTTGTTGAGAAGATGGCTGATCCTTGGCAGGAATGCATGGATTATGCAGTAACCCTAGCAGGACAAGCTGGTGAGGTACGAACTGAAATCTCAGCTATGATGTGATGGATGTGGGCAGTATGTGGTTGCCTTCTTAAACAAAACAATGTATTTTTATTGATCTGGATTTGTTTTCAGTTTACTTAATGGGTGAATACTTCCATTTTATGTCATTAAACGTTTTGTAGTAACAGTTGTATATCTAAAATTGGTTGTAAGAGTCTATGGTTTTATACGTAGAAAGTCATAACCACTAAGGGTTTATTTTATATACACTGTGGCAAGAAATATTTAAGAATACCATTCCAGACTGATTGATTGTTTCAGATCATTTCTATTATTCATCTTTTAATTTGATTTAAAATGACTTATATGCTTTTCTTATTTGCTTACCAAAACATATCTTTTTAGGTGGTTCGTGAAGCTCTCAAGAATGAAATGAATATTATGGTTAAAAGTTCTCCGGCTGATTTGGTAACTGCTACTGACCAAAAAGTTGAAAAAATGCTTATCTCATCCATAAAGGAAAAATATCCATCTCACAGGTATTGCTTATGTCAGTTTCATGTGATAAAAATGAAATCTAGGTTGGAGTCCAAGACTTTTTACTTTAGACTCAGAAATTGACTGTCCTTAATTTACGCTGAACTGGAGTTTATTTGGAGGGTGTCAGAATCCCTGAGAGTAGGACTGAGCAACCAGGAAGGAAGGCAGAGCTGGTTAGGGTTGGGTCAGTGTTAGGCGCCATCGTTTAGAAGCTGCCTCACTCCTGACTACTCTCTTTGGATGTCTTACCCCATTAGCTCAAGGTTACAAATCATATGCAAAAACATCACTTGCTGAACTTAGGTTTTTTTCCCTAAGCACAAACTTCCAGGGAGCAGTGAACAGAGGATATTTGGATTCCTTTATAGAAAGAGGAGTGTTGGATGCTGGGAAGTTAATGTGACAAATGTCTGTCATAGAGAAGATTTGAAAGTTCAGTTTTATTCTCTATATTGCAAACATTTTTAGGTGCTAAAGGAGTGGTAGCTTTGAGTTTGAGAGAAAATACTAAAATCTGTCTCTCTTACGGACACAGAAATATAACTGAAATACTGTCATCGTTTTAAAAGTTTTAACATTGTCATTTGCCAGTTCATCTTCATCATGCCATTGGCCTTTCCTGGTATTTTAGCCACTGAGGAGAAAAAAAATTGTTTAAATCTGCATATGCTTTCTCTTAGTAAAAAGGTTTATAGCTAAGAGAAAAAGACAAAAGAAATTCATGGTAATGATTATTAGGACTTTTCAGTTTTGAATAAAGGACATAAATAACAGAGAAAGTAGGAAAGGAAAGAAGAAATCCAATGAATTCAGACATCATTTACAGAGTTCACCTGACATTTACTGTGTAGTGTGTTTTAGGAATGCATATTGATACAGTGATTTTGGTGGGTGATTTTCTTTCTCTTTAACTTATTTCATGTTCTCTGTATTATCTATTGCTGCATAGCAAGTTACTCTTTAAAAACTTAGCAGCTCTAGATAACATAGAGTTTTCTAGGATCAGGAATACGGGAGTAGCTGGACTGCATGGTTCTGGCGAGGGTCTCATAGAGTTATAGTCAAACTGTCGATCTCCTCAAGGCTCAACCGGGGCTGAAGGATCCATTTGCTTATGGTTTTGGTGACCTCAGTTCCTCATGGCTTGTCTGCTGGCAGCTTCCTTCAGTTTCTTCACCATGTGGGCCCCTCCACAGAGCGGCTCATAGTGTGGTGAGCGGCTTCACCTAGAAAACAGAGGGAAGGGGAAGGTGGAAAAATAGAGTGAATAAGACAGAAACCTCAGTGTCATTTTGTCAAAGAGTCTTCAGAATTGCACGTTGTCACGTACACGTTGTTCTTTTGGTTAGAAACGAGTCACTAAGTCCAGATTCACACTCAAGGCAAGGGACATTAAGCTCTACCTCTTGAAGAGAGGGTTATGAGAGAATTGGTAGACTTAAACCTCCACATTTCCTTAGTAAGTTATCATCTGCAATAAAAGCCTTTTTCAGCATGTGTCTTTTCTTATCTTAGTAATACATTTGAGAATTTTGAATTCTGTCATATTTCACATGACTTGTTCTGGGGGAAATAAAATTTTCTCACTTTCATCTGTCTGCGGGAAAAACAATAGAAAAGTGTAGTTGTGTAGACTTTTGTTCTGTATTATAGTAGACTAAAGGTTTGAAAATTGTTGAAAACTGTAAAGATTCAGAATTTGTCATATTTGCTTTTAGTTTCATTGGTGAGGAATCTGTGGCAGCTGGGGAAAAAAGTATCTTAACTGACAACCCTACGTGGATCATTGATCCTATTGATGGAACAACTAACTTTGTACACGGGTATGTTTTTAAAATTTTAATATTGTAATTACTGTTCGTGTATTAACTGAATGAACTGTTCAATATGGTTTTCATTACCACATATACTTTAGAGAATTCTGTAGTTGTAAAATATGTTATGCATAATTTTCCTCAGCTGTGGATGAGGTAATGAACTATTAATGTTATAGACATGTGCAGTCAAGTGCTCTGTTCACCATTCTTTTTCTCATTGTTGAAACCACATAAAGATGTATGCAAGCAACATTGCTGCTTTGAAATCAATTAAGGAACTGACTAACTCAGTACTAGAGTGTGCCTTTATAGAGTACACTTAATCCAGGAGAAAAAACTTTAGAAAGAGCATGGGTTTAGAACATGTGACCTTGTGACCTTGGGCAAGTTAACTTAATCTTTTTAAGCCTCAGTTTTATTTTTTTCATTCCCTAAAATGGGCACATTGATGGTACCTGCCTCATAGAATTGTTAATGGGGCTTAATGAGTTGTACATTTATATAAAAACTTAACATAGTGCCTGGCACAAAGTAAGTATGTAATTCAGTATATGCTGAGAAGAATATGTAGGGGAAAAAAAAAATATATATATATAGACACAAATTAAGTATATAAGTCCAGATATATAGAAGAAAGCCTGATGGATTTAAGAGTTTCAACAAGTAGTTGAGTTTGGTGGGATGACACATAGTTGTTATATTTGAAGTTGTCGTATGTGGCTGTATGTATCTTTACGAATAGAACTGTTAAAGCCATAAAGCTAAGAGGTAGGATCTATATATGATAGAATGTTACTGCAGAAAGATGCTCATGATATGAGGTAACATACAGAAGATTATAGTACAGTGGATAGTATGATCCCATTTTTGTTGACCTTTAAGCTATATTCGTGGAACTTGGCATTCAAAAAGTATAGAAAGGCATGTGGTGCTAAGTGGCCTTCCCACTTCCAACCCCAGCTTCTCAGAATCTGTTTCCGGAGGCAGCTGTTGTTATCAGTTTCTTGTGAATCCTTTCAGAGCTGTCTCGTGCCTATAGAAGCATTCTGCATGTATGCATCTGTGTATTCCTCTACCCCTGCCCTGCACTTATACAGAGGGTTGCATACTATACACACAGTTCTGGGAAGGGATGAGACTATTGATAGGAGAAAAATTGTAAGCAGTTATATCATGAAAAAAAGTTTGTTGAAAATAAGTTCTACCTTGGTAAATTTGTGTTTTGTTTTGTTTTGTTTTTTTAAGATTTCCTTTTGTAGCTGTTTCAATTGGCTTTGTGGTAAATAAAAAGGTATGTTGTTTAAATTTATGGTTGGTAAAATGCCTTCCTGTTGTTTTCTGAGAAAGAGTAAACGAGTCTCCATGATAAATTTAGGTTGTCTCTATTCAATATATGTAGTACCATTATTTTGAAATAAAGTACAGACCTGCTAAACTTGTGATACTTTTTCCCAGTGAAGAAAATGTAGTGTCTTCTGAGAAGATTTTACAAGGAAAAAATATGCACAAGTAACTGAAATATGATTCAGTATTTAATCACCATTATATATGTGAATATGATAGAAGTTGATATAGGATCTGAAATGTTTAATGGAAGAGTTGGGTGCTGAGCTAGGAATGCTTTAGTAGACATTTAGTGAAGGGAAAGACCAGGAAGTGGTAGGGGCCAAGTGTAATGAGAAAATACAGAGTATATTCAGGAACCTAAATACTTACTATATCTAAAGCCCAGTAGCGTACACTCTACACCTATTGCATTTCCATGCTGTTTGAGTATTTGATTAATAAAAAAATGAATGATATTTAACATTACATAACACCTTACATAACTGTCTTCAAGGAGCTTGCGATATATTTGATCAACATGTACACAAAAGAGTTAAGAAAACCCTGAAAATAAAAACATAAATTAAAAAAAAAAACCATAAATTAGTGCAAATGAAATCTTAGGCACAGGATTGTATTAATCAGTGAGAACCTTCAAAAGGAGATAAGTGAGCATTTCTCTTATTATCCATTCTGGACTGTTGAATTCCCAGTTCAGTGCAAAAGTTAGACGTCGAACTACGAAAAAATAAAAAGTAAGAACGTGAAGAGGGTGTAACGCATCCTGTCAGCAGCGGTTTGAGGAAATCTTCATAATAAATTGAAGGGGTGTTAGAATTTGGTCATGTGAGTTGGGTCATATTGGGAATTTTCCAGGTAAAGAAGAAAAGGAAAGTATTTTAATCAGAAAGAACAGTCTGGGGATGGGCAGGATGTGTATGGGCGACAGTGAGATGATCGTTGTGAGTGAAACTCTGGAAATGGTTGCAGCAGAACTGGCGAGGTGAGCTTGCTGTGGTCAGGCCATGAGGCCATGTGGTCTGTCTGTGCCGGAACACTTAGTGGCTTTGAGGTGGTTGGAAACCAGGAGAGGTTTTTCAGTGCAGAGTGCCAGATAATTCCAGCACCGTTCGAGGTCACACCAGAGGGGTGGGCAATTCTGAACTGAGATGGAGGTGGTGAGAATAACTGAGGAAATAGCCAAAATCAGGAAGTGTTTACAAGATAAAACTGACTCATGGGGAAGGACTGAGGCATGCACGATCAGGTTGCGAGGGAGCGTGACCTCTGTGGGTGAGGTTTCTGCAAGCCTAGGTTCCGAAGCACAGCTCCTGACCTGCGTTGATGGGGTTGGTGGGAGCCACACCTATAAGGGTAGTTGACTTTGTGGACTGGAAAGAAAAAGCCTGTAAGAATCAAGAGAGCTAAAAGGGAATTGGAAGAAAAGGAAGGGTGAAAACGGCTGAGACACACAACTGTTGGGGGTTAGGCAGAGAGGAAAGTCAGAAGAAAAAGTGACCCCAAGAGAGAGCAGCGGGAGGAGGACAGCACCAGGAGCACAGAGTATGGGGTTAACTGTTGGTGGTCCGCAGCCTCCAGATCTTCAGAGAAGACACTTGGTCCATGAGAGTCCATTCACGATCTCTTTGCAGGGAGTTTCAAGAGATGCATGATCAGAGCAGAAGCCAGATTGTGATGTAGAAAGAGAATGAGAGACGCAAAGTCTAGACCACTCTGTGGCAGTGAGGAGAACAGGAGAAGGTAATGAAGGCCTGGTGAGGGAGGGTCATTCTGGCGAGAAAGTACCAGAATCAGAGCCCAAGAGACAGAGATCCGTTGATGGAGCAGGTTTTCAGAGAAGTGTGACACAGGAGGAAGGAGTCACCTTAGAAAACAGGGAAGATCTGCCTTCATCTGAGGCGGGAAGGAGAGAGGTCAAAATGTACGCCCTGAGTTTGGAAACTGATGGGAGGAGACTCAGGGTTCAGACCTGATGACCTCTTCCTCGGCTCAGCTGGGAATTAGCATTTCAAATAGCCCACAGTCTAGCCGTTTAAAAACATTAACGTACCAGATATTCTTGCTGCTTTCTTAGAAAAAGTATTGATTGAATGAAGAAAAATGCTCAGGTTTGGTAAAGAAAGCTTGCGTTGTTCCTTCCACAGATGGAGTTTGGAATTGTGTACAGTTGCCTGGAGGATAAGATGTACACTGGCCGGAAAGGAAGAGGTGCCTTTTGTAATGGGCAGAAACTGCAGGTTTCACACCAAGAAGGTGGGTTCACCCTCATGTTTGGTGTGATTCAGACCACACACTCGTACGGTAACCTTGGTGTTCTCCAAGTGTGACCTGACTCATAAGTGTGTGTGTTTTCTCTGTACTTTCTCATCGTGACCACAGTTGTGGACGCGGTCATGGAAGCTGGGGAGGCAAGTACAGCGAGCAGATGGCGTGTACGCAAGGCTGCGGCCTTGTCAGGGGCCCTGGGGAGCGAGCGTGCCTCCCACCGCACGGCGCTGTTGGGTCATTGCTTCAGCCCTGCGTCTCAGATTCTTTCTAGAATTCCTCTGCTCTGATGCCACTGGGACTAGTTATTAGTAAATTGAAAGAGAAAAGGCCCTTCAAGTTGGGAATCATTAAAAATGGGACATAAAGCTATTATATATAAGGATGGGTAAAGAGCACCTTTCTACTGTATAGCGCAGGGAACTATATTCAGGGTCCCATGGTAAACCATAATGGAGAAGAATACGGAAAAGAATACCTAGATACACACATATATATATAAAGCTATAACTGAATCACTCTGCTGTGCAACAGAAACTAACACAGCATCGTAAATCAACTATACTTCGATAAATTTTTTTTAAATGAGGCATAAAACTTTTTGTAATGAGCATAGTGATTGGCCTTTTTAAGTCTGCTTTCTCTGGGGCAGCTCACTGTGTTTTAGAGGCACTTACCTTCCCTAAAGCAATCCCAACATTTTCCACAGTTTACACTTGCAGGTTCGTTTCGTTTCTTTTTTTTTTTTTTCAGATTCTTTTATGTGCAGCAAAAACTTTATTAGAATCCTCCTCCGCTTTTATAATTTTTCTCCTCAGACTCTTAATTTGAGGGCAGATTTTGAATTTGTTTTCTTTTTATTGAACTCTAAGACCCCAGAGATTAGAAGATACATTCTAATTTTCGAGATGTTAACATGTGAAAAAAATGTGCATCTTAGAATTGAAGGAATGTGGCAGCTTTCATAGAAAGAACTCTTTCCGCTCTTCTGTTATTTCTTTCACTTAAACAGGTTATGTGATCATTAGAAGAGTTCACAGTTATAAACAAGGCTTGGAACAAGCTGGCGGGCACATCTCAGCTGTGGGCGGAGGTGAAGTGTGAGGTGTCCCAAGAGTAGCCTGTGAGCCAGGAGGGTTGAGTGTGTCCTGAGCTTTGGTCACAGTGCTTCAAAGAGAAAATGGAAAGCACTGGATAATTTGTCAAGTTAGTAAATGGAGGTCAGATGACTAAATTTATTGAAGTATAGTTGATTTACAGTGTGTGAATTTCTGCTATACAGCAGAGTGGTTCCATTGTACACATTGTATTCTTTTCCACATTCTTTTCCGTTGTGGTTGATCACAGGATGTTGAGCGTGGTGCCCTGTGCTGTATGGGGCCTTGTTTATCTGTTCTATATGTGGTAGCTTGCATTTCGCAATCCCAGACTCCCACTCCTCCCCTGCCCCACCTCTTCTCCCCTTGGGCCACCCCAAGGCCATTCTCTGTATCTGAGCCGCTTTCTGTTTCATAGGTATGTTCATTTGTGTCATGTTTTAGACTCTGTTTGTTTTTATCTTTCTCACTTCTCTTAGTATGATAACCTCTAGGTTCGTCCATGTAGCTGCGAACGGCATTATTTTGTGGTCGAGTAATATTCCATTGTATATATGTACCACATCCTCTTTATCCATTCATCTGTTGATGGACATTTAGGTTGCTTCCATATCGTAGGTGTTGTACATAGTGCTGCGGTGAAGGTAGGAGTGCATGTATCTTTTTGAATTACAGTTTTGTGTGGATATATGTCCACCTAGATCATATGGCAACTCCATTTTTAATTTTCTGAGGAACCTCCGTACTGTTTTCCATAGTGGTTACACCTGTTTACATTTCTACCAACAGTCAGTCAGTCAGTTCAGTCGCTCAGTCATGTCCAACTCTTTGCGACCCCATGGACTGCAGCACACCAGGCCTCCCTGTCCGTCACAACTCCTGGAGCTTACTCAAACTCATGTCCACTGAGTCGGTGAAGCCAACCAACCATCTCATCCTCTGTTATCCCCTTTTCCTCCTGCCTTCAATCTTTCCCAGCATCAGAATCTTTTCAGATGAGTCAGTTCTTCACATCAGGTGGTCAAAGTATTGGAGTTTCAGCTTTAACATCAGTCCTTCCAATGAATATTCAGGACTGATTTCCTTTAGGATGGACTGGTTGGATCTCCTTGCAGTCCAAGGGACTCTCATGAGTCTTCTCCAACACCACAGTTCAAAAGCATCAGTTCTTAGGTGCTCAGCTTTCTTTACAGTCCAACTCTCACATCCATACATGACTACTGGAAAAACCATAGCCTTGACTAGATGGACCTTTGTTGGCAAAGTGATATCTCTGCTTTTTAATACGCTGTCTAGGTTTGTCATGGCTTTTCTTCCAAGGAGCAAGCATCTTTTAATATCATGGCTGCAGTCACCATCTGCAGTGATTTTGGAGCCCAAGAAAATAGTCTCACAGTTTCCATTGTTTCCCCATCTATTTGTCATGAAGTGATGGGACCAGATGCCATGATCTTCCTTTTTTGAATGTTGAGTTGTAAGCCAACTTTTTCACTCTTCTCTTTCACTTTCATCAAGAGCCTCTTTAGTTCTTCTTCACTTAACTGTGGTACCATTTAATTTTAATTTTTGTTTTATTTCAAATCTATATATAAATTATTTTTAAATTCTACTTTTTAAAAACATATGTAAGGCATTTGGTGGCTAAATGTATCATGCGTGTAGGCAAACTGGTTATATTCTGCACTTTTGGGGAGGTAGGCTAAGAAGCTAGATGCCTTTTGATGATTATAAAAATGATGATAAAATGACTAGAAGAGAAGAAGAATTCATAAATATTTAAAGCCTTAGAAAGAAACAAATATGATTCAACTAGGAAGAAGGATAAAAATGTCCAATTTGTTGAGCTACACTGTCAAATTTTTTTGTCAGGTTCTTATTTATAAACTGTAGTAATTATTTGAAACTTTTTCTTTTAGATGTTACCAAATCTCTCTTGGTGACAGAGTTGGGCTCTTCCAGAACACCAGAAACTGTGAGAATTATTCTTTCTAATATGGAAAGGCTTCTTTGCCTTCCCATCCATGGGTAAGCTCTTTTTACTTTACCCCTGAAGTTGAATATTCTATTATATTAATGCTATAGATAATTTGACATTCTAAGGAATGAATTTTTATTTAGAAATGAACTTTTAATTAATAGACATGGAGTCAGTACCGTAATTCTAATTTTAAAATGTGATTTTTTTAAAAACCTTTATTTGAAAATAATTTGAAATTTTAAAAACCTTGCAGAAATAAAAACCTATAAGAAACAGCAGTATGCAGTTAAAAACCTATAAGAAACAATTCAGCTATTGTTAACATTGTACCCACTGCTTTATCATTTTCTCATTCCTTCTTTTCTGTCTCTTTCTTTGTGTATGTGTGTGTGTTTGTGTAAATATTCTCCTTTTTTCCCCTTCAGCAATTTCATGATAAATTACTTAGTGTGTGGCTCTTTACCCCTACATAATTCAGTTTGTTATTTCTTAAGAATAGGGATATTCTCTTCTGTAGCCACAGTACAACTATTGACTTCATAGCTTTATCTATCCACACATACTTAGTTTTGTCAGCTAATCTATGTCTTCTATAGCATTTTTTTCCTCCAGGGCAAGATTCAGTCTAGGGTTAGCATTACATTTGGTTGTCGTGTCTATTTCACCACCTTTAACCTGGAACATTTCCGTAGCCTGAGCGTTACCCACTTTCTCTAAGTTTTCAAGTTATTTGCACAAGGTAGGCAAGGTAGACTCTTACAGTTCATTTCTGACCTGTCTGTGTCAGTAGTTTTCTCCCCCCCTTATCATTTCTTATTTTATGTTATTTGTTTTTTTTTTTTTTAAATCTTGATTAAATTACTTGGCCGTTTGTCAGTGTTTTTTTTTTAAAGAAAGAACCAGGATTTTGATTATTAATCTGGTCTGCTGTCTTTATCCTCCCTGCTTTATTGTTTTCATCATTGTGCTTTCTTGTCATTCATTTTGTTGTTTCCTGGTTTTTTTTTTCCTTTTTAAGTAGAGAATTTATTTTTATGCTTTGATTTTTATTGAGGTGAGTATTTAGGCTGTGAGTTTTTATCTGATTGCTGCTTTAAATGTATCCCACAGATTTTGATGTGTTTTCATTGCAATTATTTTTCACAAAATTTGTAACTTCTGTTTGTATTTCCCCTTTTACCCAAGAGTTGTATTCTTAAACTTCCATGGGGAAATGCTTTTTGTGTTTTCTTAGTTTTTTTTTTTTTAATCTATAGTTTTATTACATTGTAATAAATAAATTTTATGGAGCTTTATGTTCCCTTTGGGCCTAGTATATGATCAGTTTTTGTGGAACTTCTATATACACTGGAAAAAAGTACAGTTTGTACTTTGATGTTTGGACTTGAAGTCTAATTGTTTGCATTTGTCCGGTTAATCTTTGTCCACCTTTATTTTTAGTGTTTTTGAAATCAGTGCATTTTAAGTGCACCTTTTGAATACAGCATAGAGTGGAGTTTTGCTCTATAATCAATTTGAAAATCTTTTCTTTTTAATAAAAAAGTTAGGCTTGTTCATTTATTTATATGACCATTTTGTTTGGTCTCAATTTTGTATTATGTTGTAATTGTATTGTGATTTGTATATTATGTTATGTTTTATGTTAAGTACTCTGTACTTATTTAGTGTATCCTCTTTTTTTTCTCTCTTTTTCTATTTATAAAAGATTCAATTTTATTCTCATGGGTTTCTTTTATATTAAAACTGTTTATAATGCCCTTAATATTCTCTTTTCTTACTTAACCATTCTGTTAGTTCTGTAAAGACTCCAGAACTGCTTAGCCTGTTGCCTATATAACATTCAGTGATTTTACTCTGCTTTTCTCTTTTTCTCTCCCTCTCAATCTAGTTTTTTTTTTTTATTAAGTTATTTAACTTGCATTCTTTCTAATTTATCAGGCATATTATTACTACATATTGTTTCACGCATAGTCCCATCCTGTGGTCTTAGTTTTTCCTTTATAAAATGGTCACTGTCCTGTGAAGTTTTCTTGGTGTCAGAAGTTCAGAAATAAGTAAAACCACTGAATCACTGAATTCAATTTTTATTATGCACAAAAAGACACTTTGCAAACCAGGAACACCCAGACCAAAACATGGGATGAGGCTCAGCCATGCATTGTTGTAAAGCAGCTTATACAGTAAGAAGGCAGTGACTAGTTATTCTTCAAAATGATTGACTATAATAGAATTTTCTTAAATGATAGGGAATTGATTAGTGGTTAACTCATATCCACCTTGAGAAACAATTTAAGTTTGCTTGTAATTTTCAGAAGCATAAGCAAGAGATGATCCAGGTCTAGTTACTTTTGTAAAATGTGCTAAATTAACCTTTGTTTTCATGACTAAACTGATTTGGTCTGCTCAGGGAATTTTCAAGACTGGTCTCTTTTTTTTTGCTTTAACACCTATCACCTTTGTATTGGTGAAGCTCATCCTCTAGTAGATTTCTTGGGAAGGGCACCTGTGCATGGTATTCCATGATTTCTGGCATATTCCTAACTGTTTTCCTATGGTCTTAAAACTCCAAGGACAGCTTGGCTGGATAGAACATCCTTAGTGAAAGAAAGTATGAAGAATATTTCTTTAAAAATGCTGTTTCACTGTTGCTTTGCTTTGTATGTTGTTTTTGAGAAATCTGATGCCAGTCTGATTAATTGACTTTTGAATTATTTCATGTTTTGTTTGGAGTCTCTGAGAAATTTTTTTTTCTTTTAATCTTTCATGGCTGACACTTTTATAAGGATATATCTTGGAATTCTTAGAGTTGCTTGTTGTGGGATGGTTTTCTCCCTTTCATCGATAGATTAATGTCTCTCTTTCTTTTTTTCTAGCAAGTTTTCTTGAATTTTAAATATTAGTTCACTTATGCTGCTTTCATTTTCTTCTTCAAAGACACCAGCAGGAACATTCAACCTCCTTTGTATCTTCTCTTCTGTTACTTTCTCTCTGGCCCCTTTTACTTTCTTTTATTGTTTTTTTTCTCGCTGCCCTTTTTCAAGTTTTCATTTGCATCTCTTCTCTTTAAGGGTACCTTGTGATTCAGTCTTAATTTTTGATAAGGTTTTGTCTTTTTTTATTCCTCTTCATTTCTGAGTTCTATTATCTCTTATGTTATTTTTTCCTTCTTTTATTTCATTCACTTCTGTGCTTACTTTTCCTTTTGCAGAGAAAGTTTATCAGCCAGAAAAAACCCAAACACTTTATTATTAATGATGTTTGATGTTTCACTGTAGTTACGTGCAGCTGTGTCTACTTTTTTCCATTTCTGTTCACTTTGTGATCTGGGTTCCTGGTTTCAGAGTTTCTGCTTCCCTTAGTTCTCTTCTTCTGTGTAATTTCTGTTAGGAATCCCTGTTAGGTGTAGGAGACAGGGATTGGCATGTCATTTTCTCTTTCATTTCTCAGGATTTTTCATTTCTTTTACTTTTTAAAGACTTATTTATTTATTTCTGGCTGTGCTGGGTCTTTGTTGCCGTGCTCAGGCTTTCTCTCGTTGTGGCGAGCGGGGGCTGCTCTCCACCGTGGGCCACAGGCTGTAGGGCACACGGGCTCAGGAGTGTGGCTCACGGGCTCTGGGGCATCCGGGCTTCAGGAGTGTAGCTCACGGGCTCTGGAGCACCCGGGCTTCAGGAGTGTGGCTCACGGGCTCTGGAGCACCCGGGCTTCAGGAGTGTGGCTCATGGGCTCTGGAGCAGCCGGGCTTCAGGAGTGTGGCTCACGGGCTCTGGAGCAGCCAGGCTTCAGGAGTGTGGCTCACGGGCTCTGGAGCACTCGGGCTTCAGGAGTGTGGCTCAAGGGCTCTGGAGCACCCGGGCTTCAGGAGTGTGGCTCACGGGCTCTGGAACGTGGGTCAGTAGGTGTGGTGTCCAGGCTTAGTTGCTCCATGGAGTGTGGGGTCTTCCCAGACCAGGGATTGAACCCACATCCCCTGTATTGGCAGGTGGATTCTTTACCACTAGATCACCAGGGAACCTCACCACCTCCTTTATTTTAAGTGGAAGTATAATTGTATATTAATTGTAAATGACATTTATGAGGCAAAGTAAATCATTATGGATCCCATTTCCCTTTTTGGGGAGATTCATTTAATGAAATGCACTATATTTGTTTACTTCAATGATGTTTCTTGTGTGTTGCTTTAGGGAATGATTTGATCATGACTTGGCTCCTCTTTTGAGACCCTTTAATCTGCTAGGCCCTCGGCGGGGTGCTTTGCTTCTGTTGTTTCTGATCATTGCAGCTGTAGCCAAGTTGGTATCCCTATTTCGATGACAAGAAGACTAAAATTTGAAGAAGAAACTTCTTTCAAAATTACAGTTTTTAAGCAGCTGAGCAGGGAAGCAAACTCAAATCTTTGTGATTCTGAAGATGGATAGGTTCTTTTTAGCTCTATACCATCCTAACTGTAAAGGAGGATCAGACTAACATGGGATTCAGACAGAACACATTTGCAAAATCTAGGCCACAGCCTCAATTGTTTGGTGATTAAGTACTATCTTTAGTAATACTTACCCATAAAAGAATATACTTACTGATCAAAAGACCTTTTGCCAGAGAGCTATTGAGATAC